>NC_000080.6:46085777-46399110 GCF_000001635.26 Mus musculus | reverse complement strand
TTAGGTTTCATTAACTAGATCGAAGGAAGGCTCAGGCCCCTAAGGACCAGCTAGCCATGGTCTGAAGCGACCTCTCAACCTCTTGGCTTCTTCTCTCATCGGATCCCTCCGCAAACTTCCTCCAGGCCTTACAAATCCCACTTTCTAGGAAGACACCAAGGTAGGGGTGGCTACTGGGCTTGGCAAACTGAGAGTTCTTGGAAGCAGGAGGTGGAACACTTTTTCTTGACTGGTGGGGACTACCTGCTGCAAGATGGAATTAACAGAGGAGGGCCGGTAATCATCCTGGTCCCTGTACCCTGCAGTCCAACCTCCTGGGAGATCATCCCCCGCCGGGGGCAAAATCTTTCCAGGAGCGGCTTCATCTATGGCAGAGGAGTCTCACCGTAGGTCTTTCATTCCACTTTATTTATTTATGACTCTGGGAGACCAGTCTGGGTTTCCAAGTGGCGGCAGACTTCAAGGGGGTGGGAACGCCCAGTGCGTCGGTAGTCTCTCCTGCTGTGGACGCAGTTCGGTGCGGGTGGTTCAGCGGGATCGTCCCGCAGCTTGCTGTTTATTCAAGTGTGGGTCAGGTTAGCCTCCTGTGGCCCAAATCCTGCAAAACAAGTCTGTGAGCAAGGCGAGCTCTTGCAGGTAGAAGGGTGCAGCCCTAGAGCTAAAAATAACAAGGGCAGAGAGGCGGGCGTGCCGCGGTCGCTGAGGCCGCTTGCTGGAGGTGTCGGGGAATTGGGAAGAGCCCCAGCGGGTAGTGCGGAGTCGTCGGGGTGACCCTGTACCCATCCAACCTGTGCGAAAACGCAGTTCACTTAGTGTCTTGGTAAAGACTTCCAAGGAGTGGGGGCAGCAGCTTCTCGGAGTCCTTGGTCCCTGTGGCAACCCTGAGGTCTGGGGAGCAGACAGGTTTCTTTATGTTAGCGAAATTCAGCTGAGAGTCTGACCAGGGGAGGTCACGAAGATAGAGAATGGGAAAAATGGCCAGGTCAATTTGCCTAGGCAGGGCTGGGGAGGCTCTGACCTGGTATGCCCGGTGAGGTCTTGTACTAGCCAGCCTACTTGCCATCGGAATTTTTTTGGCCATCTGTCTGGAAGGTGAGAGAGCACTGGAGGTGTTTGAGCTGCTCCCCGAGAGCAGAGCTATTTGCCTCCCTCCATCTGCCCCTCACGTTTTCTTTACTGGCAGTTCAGGCTCTAGCATCACTTTCGTTCGATTATTTTCAGAACGACATGAGGTAAAAGTTACTCTAGGGTCATAGACACTTAAAGAAACCGAGGCACTGGAGGGTGAGCTACGCTTAAGTAACCCTAAATTAGGAAACCGTCCCCTCAGAGGTAGCTAGTGCCTTTGTTAAGATCACAACCTTTTTGCTGGGGTGATCACAGATTAAAAAAAATCTTGCTTAGGGAAAGGATCAAGAAAATAACTTATTCACAGCGCTATTTTATTACTGACCTCCGCCCTCCTCTCCACCCCCCACCATTTCCCCAAGCTCAGAGCTTTCAGAATCTGGAGTCCAGGAGCTCATTTCCAACTCTGTTACCTGCCTCTTTGGCTTTGTACATTCCTGTCTTAAGATATACAAACCCTGCGGGGTTGCAAAGCCCTGTTAGAACCTTCGAGCCAAGAGAGCAGCGGAGAGAAAGAGTCCAGCATGGGCTGGTGCCTGCACAAGCTCTTTTCTGGCCCAGCTGGTACCCTGTCCTCCAGAATCTGAGAAAAGAATCAGGGATGCAGCTGGCCCTGGGCCATCTACCATGGAATGTTCTAGTGCCTAGAAGCCAGGTGTTGGTTGGTTGAGCCATTCTTTCTTCCACAGGCTAGAGTCCTCGAAGCCTTGAGAAGGTGGCTTTAGGTGGGTTTCTCAGAAGTTACAGCCACCAGGATATCAAAGTTTGGGCTCCAGCTAGCTTGAACCTGTATAAACAATGACTGATTTGGTGATACGTACTGCCCTTTGTCCCTTCTTGCCGGAGGGTTTCAAAGGATGGTCAATGATACTTGTGAAAAAAAGAAGTCATTGCAAGGGCTGGAGATATATTCAGTCAGTACAGTGCTTGCCTCACAGGACCAAACTCTGGGTTCTGTCTCCAGCATCTCATAAAAATGGCATGGTGTCACACACCTGTTATCCCAGCACTTGGAAGTGAAGACAACAGGGTCAGAAGTTTGAGACCAGCCTCCAGTGGCAGCCTGGGTGACAGAAGACCTTGTCTTCAAACAAACAAACAAACAAACAAACAAACAATCTCCAAACAAACAAATGAATTAAAAAAACTGATAAAAATGATAGAATTATATTTAAATTAAATAGAAAGTAAAAAGAGAGAGAATTTTACAAATCTCAGATACTCAGTTCAACAAACTGTCCCAAAGCAAACATTAACAACTATTTTTGACATACTCTTGCTGTGCATACTCTCTGATCCTTGAACTGGACACCAAGGAAAGCGGGCCCTCCCCACACTAAAATTCTCGCTCTTTGAGAAAAAGTCTCCAACTTTTATTTAGATGATAAAAACATTCTAGCATCACACTTCTCTTTGGAGAAAGCTTTCCTTGTGAAGTACTAGGAAGCATTTAGCACACACTGAGGGGAGAATGTTAGTTATTCTGACACAGCTGATCTGTCATTGAGAAACCACGATCGTTCACTAGGTAGTCAGGCATCCGTGTAGGAGTAGGCAGGGCCTGTTTCTAAAAGGTATCCTCTAGTGAAGCTACACTCTTGTCCGGGTCTCACGGTCATGTACACCAAGCAGAGAAGGAGAACGAGAAGGACCTGTGGGCTGAGAACAAAGACATTCCAGAGTTTTAAACATTTTCCTACACTGGATGGCAAGGATTTATTTCTCCACAGGGTGTCTGCTATGAAGTTAGGTAGGGACAGCTGACCATGTTTGAAGAGAAGCAGCCTCAGAATCCTTCATTATGTGAGGACCAGTTTTGGAAAACAAAGAGCTCCTAAATGTCACCTATGCATCACATGTTAGCATAGTGTCTTGTTTTATGCCTGAAATCACTAGGGCTCCAATTAGAATTTGCTGTCCTTTTTTGATGTTATAGTTTGAAAGAATTTTTTGTTTTGTTTCACCTTTGTTTTGTTTTGAGATAGGGTTTCTCTTCACAGGCCCGGATGTCCTAGAACTCAGGTCTGTAAACCAGGCTGGCCTTGAACTCAGAGATCTACCTGTCTCTGCCTTTCCAGTGCTGGGACCACCATTGCTCAGCTACGATTCTTTGTTTAAAGGAATCATATTCCTTTTAAAAACAGAAGGACAAAACATTTTAAAGCACAGGACTGAAATACTACTATTACCTTTGCTTCTCTTCTCTTCTCTTCTCTTCTCTTCTCTTCTCTTCTCTTCTCTTCTCTTCTCTTCTCTTCTCTTCTCTTCTCTTCTCTCCTCTCCTCTCCTCTCCTCTCCTCTCCTCTCCTCTCCTCTCCTCTCCTCTCCTCTCCTCTCCTCTCCTCTCCTCTCCTCTCCTCTCCTCTCTTCTTTTCTTTTCTTTTTCTTCTCCTTTTTTTCTTATGGTGTGAGGATCAAACCCAGAGCTTAAAAGATGCCAGATAAGTCCCCTGAGTTATACGCTCAGCCTCTATTATTTAATTTGGCTAAGGTAAATCAAGGGTTGACAAAAATTTTAAATGCTGTGAGGAAAAAAAAACTGTACAACTGGGGTTAAATTTCTTCTTGGGGCCTGAAATGTAGTTCAGTGGTAGAATGCTCACCAAGCATGTGTAAGACTCCAGACTTAATTCCTAGCACTTACACAAATACTTTCAGAGCCAGAAAAAGGGAGAGAGACATTTCTTAAGTGAGGGTTTGTAAAAATCAGAAGTGTCACAAGAAGATATTTTGGACATCAGGGGGCCTATCATTTCATGCTTTTTGGTAGTTGTGACTGATGGCTATGGGTTATCTTGCCAGAGATATTTTCATGGATCAAATCTACATAGACATACCCCATGAGTAGCAACTTAGGGAATGTTAGTCACGCAAACAACAGCTTTTGTTCAGCAAATACCCGAGATGTCTGCAGCACCAGAAAGATCAAAGTATGCGAGACACAATCCCTTCCTTTAGAAGCTTCTGGACAACTTCTTTTTTTAAATTGCAATTGTTGTCATATTAATTGTACA
The DNA here is from genome assembly GCF_000001635.26 of Mus musculus. Lineage (NCBI taxonomy): Eukaryota > Metazoa > Chordata > Mammalia > Rodentia > Muridae > Mus > Mus musculus. The sequence goes on along the minus strand of NC_000080.6, from coordinate 46,394,968 downwards.
AGTGAATGTGTATTTGCACACGTGCATATTTCCTTAAGTAAATTTCTTCAGTACAATTTTTAAAACTTTAAATACATCTCTTTATGTTCGGCCTTGTTCAGTTGGTCAGTACCCTGTAAAGAATAATACTAGCTAATATTTACTGAACCATGCTGTTCCTGCCATTTTATTTTATTAATTCACTTAAGCTTATAAGAACATTATGAAATAAAAATTATTCTCAGACTATGAAGGAGGAAATAGATGTGCTAGGGGTTAAGCAATTTGACTATGGTTTAACCAAGATGAATCCTGGGCCCTGAGAAATTTGTATGGAACCTGCTGGTCCCTACATTTTCATGAGGAAACCCTGACCCACAGAGAAGATTGGCTTCTTTCTTAAGACCCCAGCCTGTTTTTAGGGGAGGCCAAAGGAAAGTCTTGTCCTAAGATGGGCTGGTTATATGGGAAGAATCTAGCTTCCTCAGTCTCTTCCATTTCCTTCTGCCATCTGATAACTTGGGAGCCAGGCAGGGTGGCAGACTCCTACAGTGCCAGCACCAGGGCAGGGTCACTCATCCCTACAATCCCAGCACCAGGGAAGCTGAGTCAGAGACACAGCAGGTCTGAGATCACCAGTGGCAAAGCAGCAACTGATTCCTTGGCCTGGGAAACCCCTGAAGATGTGTCTTTTTTTTTTTTTTTTTTTTGATCCCGTGTCATGATGAAGTCATCTGCAGAGTTCTTGTTGGAAAATCATACAATCACAGCTGGAAAAATTAAATTCAAAGGGGGAAAAAATCCCATCATGTTTTAAGCAAGTTTATGGGTTTTTGTTTGGCTACGCTCATAGTTACCCTGGGTGCATGCAGCCCACGGGCTGCAGGTTGGATGCACCTGCTGGGACAAGTCTTGTTTAGCTGGAAGCTGTGGCCACAGGCATCCACATTCCTGCTGGTCCTGTTCAAGACTTGTGGAGGAAGAGACAGATGATATGGTCTGAATTCGAGGTCCATCACTTATGAGCTCTGAGACCTTGGAGGATTTTGTTAAGTTTAGAATCTCATCTGCAGAAGAAGGGTTTGAAGTGGGTCGTTGCAAGGGCTCAAGAACAAAGGAGAAATTATGGTAATATCCACGTGAGAGAACTAAGGATCTAGGTTATTACAAAGATGGCTTCTAATTTCGTTTTAAATTGATCTGTTTTATTACTTGCAAAAGTTAGCCATGGTGCTGGAGTGTCCTTCAAAGTATTCCCTTATAGTTAAGATAGACATCTAAATGGCGATGTTTGAAGACCCCATGCCATTTGGGACCTAGAATCAAGGTACTATGCCTGCAGAATCAGAATTTTTTTTTTTTCCTGAGCCAGGGAGTATAAATCTTTAACCCTAGCACCCAGGAGGCAGAGACAAGTGGATCTCTGTGGGTTTCAGGCGAGCCTAGTCTACAGATCAAGTTCTAGGACAGCCAGGGCTACACAGAGAAACCCTGTCTCAAGCAAACAAAACAAAACAAAACAAAACAAAACAAAACAAAACAAAGCAGAAATTTCTTCACTGCTATAGACCTATTTCTGGACGTAATGATAACTGTTTATAAAGCTTTACTCAAAAATATCCCTTACCTACTTAAGAATGTCTTTGTTTCTATTTTTTAATGGTACTTATTAGCTCTGAAAGGATATGTAAAATAACTTTTAAAACAGGAGTATTCATTGGCCAGGCATGGTGGTATATACCTGCAATCACTGTCTGGTTAGACTTTGCTTCAAAACCAACCAAACCAAACCACACCAAACTTAATTTGTTACTTAGCATAACTGGGAGGTGGGGGCTGCGGGGCGGGGGGTGGGGGAGTGGGGTGGGGTGGGGAGACAAGGAAGACTAGGTTTGCTTGGGTCAGCAAAGATGCTGATGGGTAAGGTTTTGTTTGTTTGTTTGTTTGTTTGTTTTTTGTTTTTTGTTTTAAAGTTGGGTCTTTCTCTACATAGTCCTGCTTGTCCTGAATTCGCTAGGTAGACCAGGCTGGCCCAGAACACCTAGAGATCATCTGGCTGCCTCTGTCTCTTGAGTTCTGGGGCTAAAGCATGCACCACTCTACCTGGCTAGTTTGTATCCATCTAAATTGGGGAAGAAAGAAGTACAGCTGTCCCCAGAGATAACAGCTGGGTTTTCCCATCAAACACCTAGAAATCCATTTTAGATTCTAAATAGGGTTTGTCAGGTAGCTTAATTAGAAACTTTCAGACTGGGTTTCACAGACTGGTTGGGCCAAAGGTCACTTTATTGTCTGGGTTTCAGCAAAATGAGACAATAGCTGTTATTCAAACAACATTTGGGTAAGGAAGAAAAATGAACAAACACCACTCTCCCTCCCCCCGCTCCGTGCCTCCAAATCCATTAAAGGCAAAGCTGCACCCCTAAGGACAACGAATCGCTGCTGTTTGTGAGTTTAAATATTAAGGAACACATTGTGTTAATGATTGGAGCAGCAGTGATTGATGTAGTGGCATTGGTGAGCACTGAATCCGTCCTTCAACCTGCTATGGGAGCACAGAGCCTGATGCCCCAGGAGTAATGTAATAGAGTAATGTAATGTAATGGAGTTTTAATTTTGTGTTGTTGTTTTAAATAATTAATTGTAATTTTGGCTGTGTTAGAAGCTGTGGGTACGTTTCTCAGTCATCTTTTCGGTCTGGTGTTATTGCCATACCTTGATTAATCGGAGATTAAAAGAGAAGGTGTACTTAGAAACGATTTCAAATGAAAGAAGGTATGTTTCCAATGTGACTTCACTAAAGTGACAGTGACGCAGGGAATCAATCGTCTTCTAATAGAAAGGGCTCATGGAGACCTGAGCTGATCTTTCTGTTCTGGATGAGAGAGGTGGTACCCATTGGAATGAAAGGACTTAGTCAGGGGCATACAGTGTGCTCCAGGCTGGGGATGGTCAGGATGTTGTGCTCAGCCTCTAACACTCCTTCCAACCTGACATTCCTTCTCACCCTTTGTCTCTGGCCAGTAGAATACAGGAACTCGTTCCTGTTTTTTTTTTTTTAAATTCTGAAGGTGTGTAAGTACAAAGGTCAGATGAGCGGCCCTAGGTCAAGACTGCTTTGTGGTGACAAGGGAGTATAACACCCACCCCAGAAACCAAGAACCGGAAATTGCTATCTTCCAGCCCTTTGAGAGCTACCTGAAGCTCTGGGCTGCTGGCCTCACCCCTTCCCTGCAGCTTTCCCTTTAGCAGAGGCTGTGATTTCCTTCAGCGCTCTGGGCAAATACTCTTAGCCTGGCTCACCTTCCCCATCCTCGTTTGTAAAAACAAAGATGAAGCTGATAGTTCCTTCCCAGCTCCATCAGAGGCAGGGTGTGAAATTAGCTCCTGTTTGGGAAGGTTTAAAAGCCGGCCACATTCCACCTCCCAGCTAGCATGATTACCAACTCTTGTTCTTACTGTTGTTATGAAAGACTCAATTCCTCATCTCCCTTCTTTTAAAAAGGGGCCAAAGGGCACTTTGTTTTTTTCTCTACATGGCCTAAAAGGCACTGTGTTACCTTCCTGGAAGGTCCCAAACAAACAAACAAACAAACAAAATAACCATCTGGCAGTTAAGAAGGCTTCAGAGATATAAATAGGATTTTCTAATTGTCTTACAAGGCCTAGGCCTGTTTGCCTGCCAAGTGCCTGCAAACTACCTCTGTGCACTTGAAATGTTAGACCTGGGGGATCGATGGAGGGCACCCAGTTTAAGGGGGGTTGGTGCAATTCTCAAATGTCCACAAGAAACATCTCACAAAAACTTTTTTGGGGGGAAAGTCACCTCCTAATAGTTGAAGAGGTATCTCCTTCGGGCACACAGCCCTGCTCACAGCCTGTTTCAACGTTTGGGAATCCTTTAACAGTTTACGGAAGGCCACCCTTTAAACCAATCCAACAGCTCCCTTCTCCATAACCTGATTTTAGAGGTGTTTCATTATCTCTAATTACTCGGGGTAAATGGTGATTACTCAGTGTTTTAATCATCAGTTTGGGCAGCAGTTATTCTAAACTCAGGGAAGCCCAGACTCCCATGGGTATTTTTGGAAGGTACAGAGACTAGTTGGTGCATGCTTTCTAGTACCTCTTGCACGTGGTCCCCAGGTGAGCCCCGGCTGCTTCCCGAGCTGGAGGCATCGGTCCCAGCCAAGGTGGCAACTGAGGGCTGGGGAGCTGTGCAATCTTCCGGACCCGGGCCTTGCCAGGCGAGGCGAGGCCCCGTGGCTGGATGGGAGGATGTGGGCGGGGCTCCCATCCCCAGAAGGGGAGGCGATTAAGGGAGGAGGGAAGAAGGGAGGGGCCGCTGGGGGGAAAGACTGGGGAGGAAGGGAAGAAAGAGAGGGAGGGAAAAGAGAAGGAAGGAGTAGATGTGAGAGGGTGGTGCTGGAGGGTGGGAAGGCAAGAGCGCGAGGCCTGGCCCGGAAGCTAGGTGAGTTCGGCATCCGAGCTGAGAGACCCCAGCCTAAGACGCCGCTGCGCTGCAACCCAGCCTGAGTATCTGGTCTCCGTCCCTGATGGGATTCTCGTCTAAACCGTCTTGGAGCCTGCAGCGATCCAGTCTCTGGCCCTCGACCAGGTTCATTGCAGCTTTCTAGAGGTCCCCAGAAGCAGCTGCTGGCGAGCCCGCTTCTGCAGGAACCAATGGTGAGCAGGGCAACCTGGAGAGGGGCGCTATTCTGAGGATTCGAGGTGCACCCGTAGTAGAAGCTGGGGATGGGGCTCAGGCTGTAACCGAGGCAAAAGTTGGCCTATTCCTCCTTCCTTCTCCAACAGTGTTGGAGGTGGGATGATGGAGGCTAAAAGGCACCTCCATATATGTTACTGCGTCTATCCAACCTACTTTAGGGAGGTGCGGGCCAGGAGAGGCGGGAAGGAGAGAAGGCCTTGGAAGAGAGGTCATTGGGAAGAACTGTGGGGTTTGGTGGGTTTGCTTCCACTTAGACTATAAGAGTGGGAGAGGAGGGAGTCAACTCTAAGTTTCAACACCAGTGGGGGACTGAGGACTGCTTCATTAGGAGAGAGAACCTAGCCAGAGCTAGCTTTGCAAAAGAGGCTGTAGTCCTGCTTTGCTCTAAAGCGCGACCCGGGATAGAGAGGCTTCCTTGAGCGGGGTGTCACCTAATCTTGTCCCCAACGCACCCCCTCCCAGCCCCTGAGAGCTAGCGAACTGTAGGTACAGAACTCGCTCCCATCTCCAGGAGCTATTTTCTTAGACATGGGCACCCATGCATTCTGCCTTCTGGTACTCTCCCCTCCCTGGGAAGGGGTGTAAGGTTCGACGGACCGTGGCCAGGATGCCGAAAGGCTACCTGTGCGGGTCTTCTGCCATGCTGTGTCTGTGCGGACATGCCAGCAGGGCTAATGAGGAGCTTGCGATACTCCAAAGGGTTCGGGAATTGCGGGGTCCTTACACGCAGTGGAGTTGGGCCCCGGGGACTCAGAAGGTTTCCCGCCACGGCTTTGGTTGATAGTTTTTTTAGTATCCTGGTTTATGAACTGAAGGTTTTGTGAGATGTTGAATCACTAGCAGGGTCATATTTGGCAAACCGAGGCTACTATTAAATTTTGGTTTTAGAAGAAGATTCTGGGGAGAAAGTGAAGGGTAACTGCCTCCAGGAGCTGTATCAACCCCATTAAGAAAAAAAAAAATACCAGGAGATGAAAATTTACTTTGATCTGTATTTTTTAATTAAAAAAAATCAGGGAAGAAAGGAGTGATTAGAAAGGGATCCTTGTGAAGTTGAAATTGAAACAAGTCCTTCGTCTATTTACTGGGCTTTAACGTCGAGAGCGCTCCACACACCGCCAAAGGCACAGGATTGTCCGGGGATCCTGAGCGTCGGCGGTTCCACGGTGCCCTCGCTCCGCGTGCGCCAGTCGCTAGCATATCGCCATCTCTTTCCCCCTTAAAAGCAAATAAACAAATCAACAATAAGCCCTTTGCCCTTTCCAGCGCTTTCCCAGTTATTCCCAGCGGCGACGCTGGTCGGGGAATAGAGAAATCGTCTCAGAAAGCTGCGCTGATGGTGGTGAGAGCGGACTGTCGCTCAGGGGCGCCCGCGGTCTCTGCACCCAGGGCAGCAGTGTGGGATGGCGCTGGGCAGCCACCGCCGCCAGGAAGGACGTGACTCTCCATCCTTTACACTTCTTTCTCAAAGGTTTCCCGAAAGTGCCCCCCGCCTCGAAAACTGGGGCCGGTGCGGGGGGGGGGGAGAGGTTAGGTTGAAAACCAGCTGGACACGTCGAGTTCCTAAGTGAGGCAAAGAGGCGGGGTGGAGCGGGCTCTGGAGCGGGGGAGTCCTGGGACTCCGGTCCTCGGATGGACCCCGTGCAAAGACCTGTTGGAACAAGAGTTGCGCTTCCGAGGTTAGAACAGGCCAGGCATCTTAGGATAGTCAGGTCACCCCCCCCCCCAACCCCACCCGAGTTGTGTTGGTGAATTTCTTGGAGGAATCTTAGCCGCGATTCTGTAGCTGGTGCAAAAGGAGGAAAGGGGTGGGGGAAGGAAGTGGCGCGCGCGGGGGTGGCGGTGGGGGTGGAGGTGGTTTAAAAAGTAAGCCAAGCCAGAGGGAGAGGTCGAGTGCAGGCCGAAAGCTGTTCTCGGGTTTGTAGACGCTTGGGATCGCGCTTGGGGTCTCCTTTCCGTGCCGGGTAGGAGTTGTAAAGCCTTTGCAACTCTGAGATCTGAAAAAAAATGTGATGCGCTCTTTCTTTGGCGACGCCTGTTTTGGAATCTGTCCGGAGTTAGAAGCTCAGACGTCCACCCCCCACCCCCCGCCCACCCCCTCTGCCTTGAATGGCACCGCCGACCGGTTTCTGAAGGATCTGCTTGGCTGGAGCGGACGCTGAGGTTGGCAGACACGGTGCGGGGACTCTGGCGGGGCTACTAGACAGTACTTCAGAAGCCGCTCCTTCTAACTTTCCCACACCGCTCAAACCCCGACACCCCCGCGGCGGACTGAGTTGGCGACGGGGTCAGAGTCTTCTGGCTGGAAGTTAGATCCGCTAGGGGTCGGCTGCCTGTCGCTAGAAGCATTATTTGGCCTCTCGGAGACCCTGTGGAGGAAGTGCTGGAGTGTGCGAGTGTGTTTGCGTGTGTGTGTGTGTGTGTGTGTGTGTGTGTGTGTGTGTGTGTGCGCGCGCGCGCGCGCGCGCCCTTGGAGGGTCCCTATGCGCTTTCCTTTTCATGGAACGCTGTCGTGAGGCTTTGGTAAACTGTCTTTTCGGTTCCTCTCTCGGCTGCACTTAAGCTTTGTCGGCGCTGTAAAGAGACGCGTCTTCAAGTGCACCCTGATCCTCAGGCTTCAGATAACCCGTCCCCGAACCTGGCCAGATGCATTGCACTGCGCGCCGCAGGTAGAGACGTGCCCCACGTCCCCTGCGTGCAGCGACTACGACCGAGAGCCGCGCCAGTGGCTGGTGTCCCGCCGAGAGTTCCTCAGAGCAGGCGGGGACAACTCCCAGACGGCTGGGGCTCCAGCTGCGGGCGCGGAGGTTGGCCTCGCTCGCAGGGGCTGGACCCAGCCGGGGTGGGAGGATGGAGGAGGGGCGGGCGGGCTCTTCGGTGAGTGGGGCGGGGCCTCTGGGTCCACGTGACTCCTAGGGGCTGGAAGAAAAACAGAGCCTGTCTGCTCCAGAGTCTCATTATATTCAAATATTCATTTTAGGAGCCATTCCGTAGTGCCATTCGGAGCGACGCACTGCCGCAGCTTCTCTGAGCCTTTCCAGCAAGTTTGTTCAAGATTGGCTCCCAAGAATCATGGACTGTTATTATATGCCTTGTTTTCTGTCAGTGAGTAGACACCTCTTCTTTCCCCTTCTTGGGATTTCACTCTGTCCTCCCATCCCTGACCACTGTCTGTCCCTCCCGTCGGACTTCCATTTCAGTGCCCGCGCCCTACTCTCAGGCAGCGCTATGGTTCTCTTTCTGGTCCCTGCAAGGCCAGACACTCGAAATGTACGGGCTCCTTTTAAAGCGCTCCCACTGTTTTCTCTGATCCGCTGCGTTGCAAGAAAGAGGGAGCGCGAGGGACCAAATAGATGAAAGGTCCTCAGGTTGGGGCTGTCCCTTGAGGGCTAACCACTCCCTTCCCAGTCCCGTCCCACTAGCCTGGGAAGGCCAGTTCCTTGCCTCATAAAAAAAAAAAAAAAAAAACCAAAAAAAACAAAACCATGTTCGTTTTGGAATCACCCCTACCGTTCCCTGGGAACAAGACTCTTTAGTGAGCATTTTCAACGCAGCGACTACAATGAAATAAATCACAAAGTCACTGGGGCAGCCCCCTGACTCCTTTTCCCAGTCACTGGACCTTGCTGCCCGGTCCAAGCCCTGCCGGCACAGCTCTGTTCTCCCCTCCTCCTGTTCTTAACCAGCTGGAAGTTGTGGAAATTGGGCTGGAGGGCGGAGGAAGGGCGGGGGTGGGGGGGGGGTGGAGAAGGTGGGGGGGAGGCTGAAGGTCCGAAGTGAAGAGCGATGGCATTTTAATTCTCCCTCCCCCACCCCCCTTTACCTCCTCAATGTTAACTGTTTATCCTTGAAGAAGCCACGCTGAGATCATGGCTCAGATAGCCGTTGGGACAGGATGGAGGCTATCTGATTTGGGGTTATTTGAGTGTAAACAAGTTAGACCAAGTAATTACAGGGCGATTCTTACTTTCGGGCCGTGCATGGCTGCAGCTGGTGTGTGTGTGTGTAGGGTGTGAGGGAGAAAACACAAACTTGATCTTTCGGACCTGTTTTACATCTTGACCGTCGGTTGCTACCCCTATATGCATATGCAGAGACATCTCTATTTCTCGCTATTGATCGGTGTTTATTTATTCTTTAACCTTCCACCCCAACCCCCTCCCCAGAGACACCATGATTCCTGGTAACCGAATGCTGATGGTCGTTTTATTATGCCAAGTCCTGCTAGGAGGCGCGAGCCATGCTAGTTTGATACCTGAGACCGGGAAGAAAAAAGTCGCCGAGATTCAGGGCCACGCGGGAGGACGCCGCTCAGGGCAGAGCCATGAGCTCCTGCGGGACTTCGAGGCGACACTTCTACAGATGTTTGGGCTGCGCCGCCGTCCGCAGCCTAGCAAGAGCGCCGTCATTCCGGATTACATGAGGGATCTTTACCGGCTCCAGTCTGGGGAGGAGGAGGAGGAAGAGCAGAGCCAGGGAACCGGGCTTGAGTACCCGGAGCGTCCCGCCAGCCGAGCCAACACTGTGAGGAGTTTCCATCACGAAGGTCAGTTTGTGCTCTTAGTCCTGGCGGTGTAGGGTGGGGTAGAGCGCCGGGGCAGAGGGTGGGGGGTGGGCAGCTGGCAGGGCAAGCTGAAGGGGTTGTGGAAGCCCCCGGGGAAGAAGAGTTCATGTTACATCAAAGCTCCGAGTCCTGGAGACTGTGGAACAGGGCCTCTTACCTTCAACTTTCCAGAGCTGCCTCTGAGGGTACTTTCTGGAGACCAAGTAGTGGTGGTGATGGGGGAGGGGGTTACGTTGGGAGAAGCGGACTGACAGCACTCAGACTTCTGCTAGCCCCAGCGGTGTGCTTTAGCTATATCAAAGCCAGGGTTTCTGCCCGTTTTGTTCAAAGCACCTACTGAATTTAATATTACAGCTGTGTGTTTGTCAGGTTTATTCAATAGGGGCCTTGTAATACGATCTGAATGTTTCCTAGCGGATGTTTCTTTTCCAAAGTAAATCTGAGTTATTAATCCTCCAGCATCATTACCGTGTTGGAATTTATTTTCCCTTCTGTAACATGATCAACAAGGCGTGCTCTGTGTTTCTAGGATCGCTGGGGAAATGTTTGGTAACATACTCAAAAGTGGAGAGGGAGAGAGGGTGGCCCCTCTTTTTCTTTACAACCACTTGTAAAGAAAACTGTACACAAAGCCAAGAGGGGGCTTTAAAAGGGGAGTCCAAGGGTGGTGGAGTAAAAGAGTTGACACATGGAAATTATTAGGCATATAAAGGAGGTTGGGAGATACTTTCTGTCTTTGGTGTTTGACAAATGTGAGCTAAGTTTTGCTGGTTTGCTAGCTGCTCCACAACTCTACTCCTTCAAATTAAAAGGCACAGTAATTTCCTCCCCTTAGGTTTCTACTATATAAGCAGAATTCAACCAATTCTGCTATTTTTTGTTTTTGTTTCTTGTTTTTGTTTTGTTTGTTTGTTTGTTTTTTTTTTTTTTTTTGTCTCAGAAAAGCTCATGGGCCTTTTCTTTTCCCCTTTCAACTGTGCCTAGAACATCTGGAGAACATCCCAGGGACCAGTGAGAGCTCTGCTTTTCGTTTCCTCTTCAACCTCAGCAGCATCCCAGAGAATGAGGTGATCTCCTCGGCAGAGCTCCGGCTCTTTCGGGAGCAGGTGGACCAGGGCCCTGACTGGGAACAGGGCTTCCACCGTATAAACATTTATGAGGTTATGAAGCCCCCAGCAGAAATGGTTCCTGGACACCTCATCACACGACTACTGGACACCAGACTAGTCCATCACAATGTGACACGGTGGGAAACTTTCGATGTGAGCCCTGCAGTCCTTCGCTGGACCCGGGAAAAGCAACCCAATTATGGGCTGGCCATTGAGGTGACTCACCTCCACCAGACACGGACCCACCAGGGCCAGCACGTCAGAATCAGCCGATCGTTACCTCAAGGGAGTGGAGATTGGGCCCAACTCCGGCCCCTCCTGGTCACTTTTGGCCATGATGGCCGGGGCCATACCTTGACCCGCAGAAGGGCCAAACGTAGTCCCAAGCATCACCCACAGCGGTCCAGGAAGAAGAATAAGAACTGCCGTCGCCATTCACTATACGTGGACTTCAGTGACGTGGGCTGGAATGATTGGATTGTGGCCCCACCCGGCTACCAGGCCTTCTACTGCCACGGGGACTGTCCCTTTCCACTGGCTGATCACCTCAACTCAACCAACCATGCCATTGTGCAGACCCTAGTCAACTCTGTTAATTCTAGTATCCCTAAGGCCTGTTGTGTCCCCACTGAACTGAGTGCCATTTCCATGTTGTACCTGGATGAGTATGACAAGGTGGTGTTGAAAAATTATCAGGAGATGGTGGTAGAGGGGTGTGGATGCCGCTGAGATCAGGCAGTCCAGAGGGCGGACACACACACACACACACACACACACACACACACACACACACACACACACACGTTCCCATTCAACCACCTACACATACCACACAAACTGCTTCCCTATAGCTGGACTTTTATCTTAAAAAAAAAAAAAAAAAAAGAAAGAAAGAAAGAAAAAAAATGAAAGACAGAAAAGAAAAAAAAAAACCCTAAACAACTCACCTTGACCTTATTTATGACTTTACGTGCAAATGTTTTGACCATATTGATCATATATTTTGACAAATATATTTATAACTACATATTAAAAGAAAATAAAATGAGTCATTATTTTAAAGATAAACTAAGACCTTTCTATCTTATTTCCTCTTCCATACTCTTGAATGTCGAGATGGGGCTGTGGGTAGACTGAAAGTCAGAGGTGGCAACTGGAGGTGTTATCAGCTGTGGGGGCAGGAGCCAGTGATGGCAGAGAGATGGCAATGGCCAGGATGGATTGGTCTCCATTCTTATTTAATGTTAACAAGGAAGCAGCACCCTCTGCCATCTGGAGGACACGTGCCCTGCAGAAACAGTGGATGAAAGGAGTAGATCAGGTGAAAGAATTTGGTTTGGGACTTCCGGGCTCATCTTAGCTCTGCTCACCTGTTGTGGAGTGGCAGCGCCTCAGCCCTGTGGAGGAAGAGATCTCGACTCTAGGAGACTCATTCCCACCTTTGGCTTCATGATACCCCAGAGTGTCTTCAGTCCTGGCAGGCATCTTTCTCTTCTTGAACCAAATCCAACCTGTACATACACAGTGTCCTTTCAAGCAGGGCTTTGTTTTTACTGTTTCTGCGCCCCCTCCCAGACAGGGTCCCACTATGTAGCCTTGGCTGTCTTAGAGCTCAGTATGTAGCCCAGGCTGGCCTCAAACTCACAGAGATCTGCCTACTTCTGCCTCTCATGTGCTGGGATTAAAGCTAGCTCTCTTTCTTTCTTTCTTTTGTTGTTGTTGTTGTTTTGTTTTGTTTTTTCATTTGTTTTTTGTGCTGGATTTTATCCAATAAAACAAACAGTAGGCCCTACCTTGAAAAAGTTTAGTGACTACTCTGTACATATAACGTGTGGTAGGAGTCTCCATTGTTAAGGGACTGTTAACCTTTATCCTTTATTCCTCACATGAAGGCTTTCTTTGAGCATCCCAGGACTGTGTTAGGGAAAAGGAGTTGGCAATAGGATGAGCTACTGAAGGGTCAGTGTTTAAGCAGGCTCTGTGAAAGTGTTTTGATATTTCTTGGCATTTACTGAGTCATGGATCTCTTGTCTTTTGTTTCTCTGATAGCACCTCCACCATTCTCCAGGATCAGACAGAATATGATCTTTCCTGTGGAACTGAAATTTGCAGCAGGGGCTCTTCAAGGAGAAAGACTAACTTGGTGGCGCAGTGCAGAGAATGCTCTTAGCTGGAGATGTGGTTCAGTTGGCAGAGGCTTGCTGGGAGGGCAGGAAACCTTGGGTGTGATTCCCTGCTTGAGTCAGGGTGTAGTGGGAGAGGAGACACACACTGGGGCTCCTGACTCTCTAGTAGAGGCTAAAGGAACTCAAGTTCAAGGTCATGCTCAGTTATATAGCAAGTTTCAACTAGCCTGGGACAAATGAGACTAAGGTCTTAAAAAAAATCAGAGAAAGAAACAAAAGGAAGAAAAGGTGGAAAGAAGACATCAGTGGGCTTAGAGGTGGGAGATCCCTTTAGTTAAGGACAGGAAGAGCTTTCTGAAAGGATGTGTTTGTAGGAGATGCCTTTGACTTTTCTCATTACCAGCAGCTAAATTAAGTCCTCCCAGCTCAGGCCCACTTCTTAAGTGTCTCCCTGCTCTGGAAGGGTCAGCTGGGTTTAGGGTAGAAATAGTGGGGATTCTGCTCCTGCAGAAAGGGCCAGGAGAAGGGCATTCCTCTGGATCAGCATCTCTCTCTGAAGGTGAAGGTAGTCTTGTTTGGGAGGTGTGTCAGACTCAAGGCCCAGGCATGGGTGAGTAGCTTAACTTTCTCTCTGTATCACCCTGCATTCTTCTACAGCAGCATTGCATATGCTTTTGGAAGTCTGATGGATGAAGCAGGACTCGTTTTTGTTTTTAATTACTGAAGTCCTACAGCCCTGCAAAAGGAGCAGCTTAGTGGAAACCAATAAAAATAGAAGTGGGGTGCTTGCCAAAGCCTCGGCTCCCTGGAGAGCGCAGGTGGAGAGAGGAGATCAGAGCCCTGGGCCAAGGCAGCAAGACTCCACAGCTCCTCCAAACTCCTTGCAAAAGAGGCCTCTTTCCCATTGCTCCAGCCCCACAGGTCGCTGTCCCTTATAGTCAAGGTATGGCGCCTGAATCAAGCATTTGGGGACAGCCCATCGTGGATTCTCCTTTGGGAGACCTCATTTTGCTCTGCCTGGTCTTCAGCAAATCTCTGAGAAGCCTGTGTTCTCTAAAGAGAGCCCCAGATCACCAGCACTTAAACTGAAGGTCCTAGCTTGATGGCTTGTCAGCTCAGGTCGGTTTTTTCTAGCAAGCACTCCCCCACCCCCAACCTTCTTTCACTGGCTTATTTTCAGGAATGGATAATGTTGTTTATTTGTTCAGCCAAATATTTGGTCTGGGGAATTTACCGTGAAATTCTGTGAATTGCATATACCTAGTTAACAAAATAGTCCAAGTGCCACAAATGTCAGCGTGGAAAACAAGGCGCCATGATCGGCTTTAACCCTTTGGACGGGTGCTTGTTGAAGCACAGTGAGGAGGCCTAGGGGAAGATGAACTTGAATGTGAGGAGATTACCTAAGTTAGGTTTTGCCTTAGACTGGGCCCCAGAACCTTATGAACGCTTGCACTTAGCTTGGCATCTCTCCTTTTATAGTCTCCCCCACCCCCACAATGATTCCATTACTTAGAGAAGAGGAGGGGAGAATCGCCCTCGAGGAGGAGTTTAGCAAAGTCTTAACCACATTAGAAGAGCTGCTGACTCGATCCCAGCCCACCCTTAAACTGCAACCGGCTTCCTTGGAACTTAAGACCAAAAAAAATAAGAAAAAGTGGAAAAAAAAAAAGTTTGTGTGGGGGCTTTCATTGCGTAATTCGCTCAGAACCTGCCAGGTGACCTGCTGACTTTGTTTTCAGTCTTGACGGTGCTTCATTCCACCGCCCTTCTTGCCGCAGGCCAGCGCCACACTGCGAGGGCCCCGCGCAGCCGCGGAGCTGGCAGACCCCACTCGTCACCCCAGGCTTTGGACAGACTTCAAGATCCGGCTTCCCTCCCGCTCCCGCTGCAGGCCGGCAGCCGCGGGGGCACCAGGGGGCGTCCTTCCCGCCCCACCCAGCCCCGCCCCGCGAGAGCCTGCACCTGGTGGCACCACCCCTGCCCCCAACTGTGGTTTCAGGTCCCCCAACTCCAGCCCACCGCGCCTCTGGCTCATCCACCCATGGCGGCGGACCAGGCTAGGTGAAGCTTACGGAGACAGGCGGTTCTGATTAGAGCATGCTGGTCCTTAGGGCTATTGCTTGGTGTATTTAACATGAAATGGGGTCGCTCGGCTGCGTAGAGGAGCGGAGACTGGGGTCCTGAGAAGGGGAGAAGGCAAGGCTCAATGTGTGGAGGGGTGAGAAGGTTTCGAGATCTTTAAGGGGTCTCAGTGGGGGCAGAAAGCGGGGATTAGAGAGTGAGCTTTTGGCATTGACTCACAGTGGTTCAACATGCTACAGTGACTTAAAGCAGACCCGCATGACCTTGGGAACAAACCTACTGACTGGGGACCCTATGCAGCAGGCCTCAGCTTCTTAGGGCAAACAGAACTTAAGTTCCTGGCTGAGCTTCCTGAGAGCCTGGCTGTACTCTTCCCAATGAGAGCAGGAGAAAGGGAACAGGTGGGGGCCTCGGGTGGGTAAGAGCACACAGAAGACATGCTATAATGAGCAATACCAGCACCCTACTTGACCCGATCTAGAAGCCACAGCACCACCCAGCTTTCTTCTCCACAGGTGAACTCAGGAAAGAAGAAAGCTCACCATGAGGCCTACGTGGGCAAATAATCAGCGTTGTTTTCGTAATGATGCCTCTGCCTTCACCCAGCACAAATTTTACACTCCACACACAGTCTCTCTGAGAATGAAAGCAAGCCAGAGCAACAGGAACGAGGCAGCATTATGCCAGCATCAGAAGACCATTGGTACTTCCCGGAGGGTACAGGATGAGGCTTACCTTGTGATCCAAGGAGCACGGTTAGGAAAGCTACAACTAGACATAAACTCCAGGAAGGGCCCACGTCCGCCGAGTGGGAGGATCCCGTAACACAGTAAGCAAGAGTTCCCCACTCAGCAGAGGGGGAAAAGTGTCCGGTTTTAGAAAAGATGTTTGAGTGGCTTGAATGTGACATCACAGCAGCACAACACACAAGGACAGAACACTAAGAAGTCAGAAGTTCAAGGTGTGTAATGTTTAATCAGTTCTTGAAAAAAAAGGAGTTAATCTCCTGTCAGCCGTTCGCTGTTGGTTCAACACTGCCCTCACGATCGGAAGTTTCCAGTTACCTGTGCTTTTTCTTCCTTCGGAATAGCTCCTGAAAAACGTTGACTGCAAATCCAAAATGTGGTGCAATATGCTGCTCAGATCAAAGTGCTCAGAAAATGTGAGGTTAGAAAAATCCAGAAACGTTCACTTTTTAAATCTAAACAACAACATGTTCAGTGAGGAAGGGTGACAAGATGGGAGAGTGATTTGCTGAGGTGTCACTAAGGACAGTCTCTCCAGTCTAGCTTTTGGTGAGTCTTGCCCTTTCTCAAAGAAATCATGATCTCTCTTAAGTTTACATAACTTGATTTCTACCTACAATATTTAAAACAATGAAGTGTCTCTGTCCCAAACTTCTGACTTCCTAAGTCATGGTACCTTAGCAACAGCAGGGGCATATTTGTATTATAACTTTAGTGTATTTATCCCCACCCCCACCCCTTTTTATTAACCAATACTTTGGCCAACACACAGTTTTTCTAAAGGATGGAAGCCATCCTTCCTAAATTGCTGGACTTGATTGCTTTCTCCTGGAATTATTTCTCTCCGCTTAAGATAGCAGCAACCAGCATGGCTGCTCATGGCTTCCCAATTTCAGTAGAGAGCATGGACTGTGTTCAACTCAAATGTCATGTTGATTTAATCACTTAATCCTTCTCACTGGGGTTTCAAAGCAGTTTGTTTCAAGATAAAGGCCTGAAGGAAGGGCCAGGAGAGAGACAGAGACAGAGACAGACAGAGAGATACAGAGACAGACACACAGAGACACAGAGAACAGACATAGGGAGAAAGAGCAAGACAGAGAAAAAACAGAGAGAGGGTGAAAGAAGAGTCAGAGAGAGAAAGGAGGACGGAGAGGAGGACGGAGAGGAGAGGATGGAGAGAGACTTTCCAAGCCTACTTATTTCAGTATTATATCAGTTGTTACATGGAAATCATTAATGCCCTTTTAAAGGACTAACAACAGGTATGGTCAGTGTTATACCTAGTACCCTTGAATTTCGCTAGAATCCAGAAATAGAAAGCCACACCTCCTTCTGAAGGCTGCCTTATAATGAATGCCCTTTCATTTGTCAGTGAAAGTTATGAAGTCCCAAGTGTTCACCCCCAGAAAGCTCAGACTGAAGGAAGCTTGGTCATTGGTCAGTGTGCAATCTTTCAACCCGGTCATAGAGTTGCAAATCTCTCTTTCTATTTTTTTTTCATATCTAGTCCTTACTTAAAATAATATTTAAGAAAATTTTATGAAAAAGCAAGTTTATTTAAAGCCACATCATCTTAAAGCAATTATTTAGGCTTTTTGGTGTTTTTGTCTGTATATCCACATGGTTTTGGTGTACTGGGTTTTTGTTGTTGTTTGTTTTTTGTACAGTTTTTTTTTTTCTTAATTTCTGATCAGGGTTATAACCTTGACATATTTAAACCCTATCTGTGCAGTTGGCACCTGTGTCAATGTGGATAATCTCTGCTCCTTTGAGCAGAGTAGGAGTGAGTAGGAGGCTGAGTGTAGAGTTTAAGTTTCTAACCCTTGACATTTTTAAAGCATCCTCAAGATTCTACTAGGACTTGAGACACCATTGTCAAACCTTAGTAAAGTTCCTGCTGGCCCTCAAGGCTTAGCTTGTGCACTGTGGGTCTGGTCATAAGCAACCGGTAATAAGCAGAACGTTCTTTTGTGTGTTTTAAGCATCCTGAAAAGTGGGCATCCTACATGAGTTGTTTGTAGGCATATTTCATTGGAGAATTAGAATCCATATAATTTGATTTTCAAAATGTGCTTTCTCTGGACAAAGTCCACTGTGACCAACCTGAGAGAAAGAAACATACTAAGGGGGGTGGGTCTCAAGCCCTCAGTAGTCACAGACTCCATCTTCACCCTCATGTTCCTGTCTTGACTTCTTATACTTGTCTTCTTGGACAATGAGCCTTGTGAGAAAGGGAGCCATATTTACAGAAATGCAGTATTACCGAACTGCTACTTATTCAGACAGGTGGGTTATTAGGCTCAGATTGACCTTGGACACTGTCAACCTTCACATTCCGATTGGTTAGGGTCAGACACCAATGTCCAGTTGCTGAATAGCTTTCACAAGTTTCTTTTGTGTGCCTTCATAGGGGCAGACAAAAGATGTTTTCCCAGGGGGACTCCTTCTTTATGAAGCCTGACCCTCAAAGAAGCAAGCTAATCTCAAGTGACTTTGAGGTTTTGAGGCCACCAAGAGGCTGTTTCTAGCAGGGCAAAGTCATTTGTTCAATGATACCATAGAAGAGCTCATTTACCTTCAGAAGGTAAGCTCTCTTCTTTAAAGTCCTTCTCATACCCTAAGCCCAGACTTGTTTGCAAAGGGGAGCATTCCCTTCATCTTCATCCCCAGGGAGTGGGGCTGTTGGCAAGGGAAGGCACTTTTCATTTTTTTTTTCCCAAAAACTAGCGGTGTGGTGAGCTTCATCAAACTTCCTGTTCCCCTAAACCCCGAAACCCTGAGACCCCAGGCTCTTTTGCTCACTATCTTGAGGCCAACATGCTTTTCAGGTTGCAAGAGCTGTAGAATTTAGCATCTAGTTGCCAAGAGGTCAGTTTTGCTAACATTGTTTATTTTGGCAAGTCTACATAGACTTGCAGGAGAGAACTGGGGAAACCATACACCAAACTCCACCAGCGACCCTCTTCCCTCTTCGCTCTCCTCCCCCCCCCCCCACATAACTCAAATAGATCAGGATGAGGAAAGAGCTGTTTCCTACATTGGCCACTTTGCATGGGAAGGAGTCGGGTTTATCTTGATAGTCTGCTTGCCATTTGGCTACCCTGCTTAATCTAGGAGGACTCATCAACCCATCAGTCCTGATGTCTGGGGCCTACACTCATGTGTAGGCTACTGTTTACTTGCTTGTCACTTATCGAGTCTCCAGAAATAATAGCTCATAACTTGTTTTCGCCAAATAGGCCCCACTTTAGAGACCCAAAAATATAAATAAGGGGTGTTTTACAACATTCTAGAAGACTGACCACCCCCAAGGTCTAATTAGTGTGGGGTCTTACTGGTAGCTCTTTGAATATCTGTTCTTTCCAAACTGGAAGATTAGTCACGGGAATCTGAAGGAAGAAACCAAACCTTTAATAAGCTCTGCAGGCAATAAGGAGCTACTGTGGAAGTAGAGCACTGTTAACCTCGTGAGTGTCTGTGGAGGTAGAGCACTGTTAACCTCGTGAGTGACTGTGGAAGAATCTGCTTCTAGCAATGTCGTCCAAAAATCTCAGTGACACGAAGAAAAGGAAAGTGAAACATTGGGGGAGGAAATGGCCACAGCCTGCCTTGGTCTAGGAGACAGGGCCTGACAGGGTAGGGCAGGCAGAGTCTGCAGGAGCTGCTGCTTTCCTGAGAGGACCTCACAGGGAAAAGGCCTTCGGGTTGGGTGTTTGAACCAAACTGAAACTTCAACAGATAGATAATGTACTTAGTAAAAAAGTGATTGAATCTTTTGGTGTAATGTTGGAATCACCCTCCCTCCTTCCCTCCCTCTCCTCTTCTTCCCTCCCCTCTCTCCCTCCTTTCATCCCTCCCTCCCCTCTTCCTTCCTCTTTTTCTTCCAAGTAGATTTAAGATAAATAGAAGTGTTGCTATTGATAGGAAAAATATGGTTTTCATAAATGAAAATACTCCCTAGTTTAATTTAATGAGACACTAATTAAAATCTTAAAATATGGAACATGAAAGAAGCTCAAATAGGCCAACAGAATGTGCAGAATAGACTGGCCTGGCTAGGGACGATATAATTAAAGAGAAGGAATAGGAAAGTAAATTGCCTGTTATCCGTGCATTGAATGTCCTTAGAGAGGTCAAGAACTGGACATCATATGTAAACATTTAAAATGCATTAAAATATAATGAGAATGACACACAAAGGCATAGTTCATAGTCCAAAATATGGTAAAATGGATAAATATTGACTATCAATAAGCAAATTATAGCTATAGTTAGGAAGGTTTTATAGTAAAGGCAAGTGAAGAGGTGCTTCAAACAGAGGTTGGCAAAAGTTTCCACAAAGCCCAGGTGGTGATGCCTTTCAGCGTTGTGGGTTGAAGGTCTTGGATACAGACAATTGTTTGCTTGTTGTTAAAGCAAACAGGCAGAGAAAGAACAGTGAACGGGTGCACATTGCTGTGTCTCATTAGTTAGGAATCATGGACATTTGAAGTTCATACACTTTTGCATTTTGTGAAATGGGCTTTTTGATTTTTAAAAACTATTCAAAGGTCTTAAATAGTGGTAGTTTACCAGCATCATAAAACAAAGAATAAAGCAAGCAAACAAGCAACCAGCCAACCAGCCAACCAACCAACCAACCAACCAGCCAGCCAGCCAGCCAGCCAGCCAGCCAGCCAGCCAACCAACCAACCAACCAACCAACCAGAGGTCTCCATTAAAATTTACAATTAACACCAACATTTTCAAAGCTTTGAGAAGTTCTATAGTGAGAACCCAGTTTAAGTTGCTCAGTCAAAGGACACCTTAACCCATTTACCCCAGGACTCCTTCTGTTCCTCAGATTTTCAACTCTCCAAGGTCAGTGAAGTCTAGCTAATAGCTGTCTCTCTGAGGGGACTTGATGCCACTTTTCTCTTGTCCAGCTGCATACCAGCCACACTGGAATTTTTTTTTTCTATGCCCACCATATAGACCTTTTCTTGTCTTAGATATTCATGTCTGATGTCCCCTTTGGCTAAAAGATCTGCACAAAGATCCACCCCTCCTTGTTAATCAGTTTTCGGCTCAACTATACATTCCTAAAGTTTTTTTTTTGTTTGTTTGTTTTTTTGTTTGTTTGTTTGTTTTTCTGGGGCTTTGCTCTAAAACAGTCCCCACTCTATACCATCAGACTCAGCCAATTTATAGTCTTGTTCACTGAATGTTAGGGATGGGGAAATGGTCCCCTTGGCAAAGTGCTTGCTGTACAAGTGTCTGTGTCTGGTTCTATGTACTTACATGGAAAAGGTGCATGCTTGTAGTCCTAGTGCTGAGGGGGCAGAGACAGGAGGATACCTGAAGCCTGCTGGTCAGCCAGTTAGAAAAAATGCTGATATCCAGACTGTCTCCAAACATAATGTGGAGGGCAATACTCTATGTCAACCTCTGGCCTATGTACACACATACTCACAAGCACACAAACACACATACACATCACACACACATACACACTACACACACATACACACCACACACACATACACATCATACACACATACACACAAACCCATATACACAAACACACACATACACATCATACACACACATACACACACACACATACATACAAGCACACACACATACACCCAAACCCACACATACACACACAAACACATACATACACACACATGTACTAATGAATGTTACAGTACTTTCTATTTTTGTATGTAATTATGTAATTGAGTATGAACACATTTCATCTCTTTTTTGTAATGAGTTTGACAAAATCCTCACCTTCACTACAACAGCTGTCTTTCAAAGTACCTGCCACAGAAAACAAATACACTTTTGTTCAGAAGGGTTGGGAGGGTGGGGAGAGGACAAAGGAGAGAAAGGGAGGTAGGGGAAGAAAAGAGGGAGAAAGAATAAGAAAGCATGTTATAGATAGTATAGATATTAGAGGCCAATCTTGGGAAATATTGTGTTATATCAAAGAAAAGTACATGTGTTAAATTATCTAATTATCTCATGGAAAAAACAAAAACCTTACGGTAGTTTAGCAGTCACATGTGAATTAGCACCTCAAGTCCTCAGTACAACTCAAGCCCAGGATATGCTAACCACTCATGGAATTACACCCATCGCTTGTTGATGTGTCAGTAAATGGTTTCATCTATTTGTCTTCTGGGACATGGGCAACTTGACATAAGAACTATAAAATTGCTTATGTGTTTTGACATCTGAAGAGTAAAACATTGTTTTTTTGTTTTTGTTTTTTAAAGAAATTGATATCATAGCACAAGCTTGAAAAAACTTTCTCTGGGCTATTAAAAATGGCCAGAATGAACTTGGTGTCCACACCTGGACTTGTGTTAGTCAAGCCAAGTTAACAAAAAATCAGAACAGCAAACTATGTGTCCTCTGATTGTCTCCCTAAAAGCACACACCTCCACTAAACCTCACCTGCCTTAGCCTTGCCTGAGCAATAAAAAAAATCGACAAAAGAGAGGGTACCAGGCTGAGACAACCGGTTTTGGACATGCTTTAATTTGTCTGAGGTCAAAGAGAGGAGACTTAGCTATCCTGAATCAAAGGTGATAAAGCTTGCCTCATTTGGCCTCAAGATCAGTCTGTGTTTGGGGTCCCAAAGACTTTCCTATTTCTCAGCTAATTTCACTTCGTCATTCTCAAGGTTTTTTTTCAAGGCAGAAATGCCTATACAAGACAAGGTATTTGTGCTAATTAAGCTATATTAGCGAAAATTATATGGAAGACATTCAAGACCTTGAATTTATTATCATTGTTCTGATATATATATATATGCATTTAAAAAGATTAACTGAAGGGCAAGAGATTGGCCTCCTGTTTATAGATGCTATGTGGTCCTGTTGCAGTCAGGCCCCGATGGTGAGCTGCCTGCCTGTCTTACTCCCTGCAGACAGGGCTGTTTGATCTGCAGTGCGAGCGTCCATTGGAATGTGCATGAGCTCTGCGGAGGAGCCCTGGTAAAAGGAGGACTGTTATGTAATTATAGCATCCATAGCGTCCGACGCGCCTCCCAGCCCAGCCTAATAGTTTGTACTGTGAAGTGGGCGTCATAAGGATAGTGAGAATTAATTAATGTTTATGAAGACTTGTCCAGATTCATGGGAGGAAAGTGCTTTATAGGCAAAGTGGTTCAGTGTTTGGGAAAAGATGTCTTCTTTTTTCCCAAACTGCAGGCCGGAGCTGGTTGAATAGAAGTCCGGTCATTTCAGAGATGACATTTGGTTTGTCTTTCTTTCTTTCTTTCTTTCTTTCTTTCTTTCTTTCTTTCTTTCTTTCTTTCTTTCTTTCTTTCTTTCTTTCTTTCTGAGAACTTTGGGCACATTACTTACTTTATGAGTCAGATTTATCTGGAGTATCTTGCCCCCATAAAACGTGAAGAACTGATGTTTGACAGGGCTTAATGTATGTCAGGTACCGCCATCTTCATCAATGACACATATAGCTGATTGCCCAGCACGTAGGCCATCCCACCACTTCTTTATAGTGTGTATAGTAAAAAACAAAACAAAACACACACACACCTATAAAACACAATGATTTATAGTTCAGGAATAACTTATACCTGAGCAGGAAGCAATACAGTCAGTAAAAATTCACATCTGAGTTAGTCAAGTATAATTTTTTTATCTTGTCATCTTTTCAAAATTAAACCATTTTGGGTCATTGAGATGGCTCAGCAGGTAAAGGCACTGGAGACCTGAGAGTCCTCCCTGATACCCACATAAAGGTGGAAGCAGAGATCAACTCTGAGAAGTTGTCCTGTGACCTTCACACCTCTGTTGTGGCCTAGGTATCTCCCTCTCTTCCCAGGTAAATACAGATACAAAAGTTAGAAATGAAACATTAAAAAAAAAATTCGCAGCGTTTTATATTTTAAGTGCTAGCAGTGTACTTCCACATAATTTTGATAGGAAAACGATCCTTGTATACTGTGTTATAAGACACTTTGGACCCTGAAGGCAGAAAACGCTCACAATTAAAGTCACAGAGTAAAAAACGTCCGTGACATCCTTGACTTGCCTACATGATGTGCACACAGAAACCTTTTTTTTTTTTTAACTAACTTTTCAATGTAACTTATCCTGGAAAAATATCATGGTGGATGGCGGTTCCTCACCCTGTATTCTATGTGGTGTACAGAGCACAGGGAGCATGACTCTCTCTCTGCCCTCTGTTTGCTGGTGTCCTATCAAACGTTATCAGGTAGACACGAAAGCACCATCCTGTTTAATTTAGAATCTATGTATGTATGTATGTATGTATGTATATATGTATGTATTTGAGAATGATCGTTCTTTGTTACTAAAAGAGATGCTTAGAGTATCCTTAATATTATGTTGTCATTTTCTTGTAAAAGATGCTTAACTTGACAGTTCATTATTCCCAAGTGTTTCATTAGGTTAAGATCCTTTAATAATGGACCTGTAGAACAAAAGGCCTCACTCTAGGACTGAAGATCTGTGGCATTGAACACTTTCCTGCCAGTCTTCAATTCTGCGGACATTTTGTTTGGATTTTTTGATAGCTCCTTATAGGTCCTTTTAAAACTATGCCAATCATTTCCCTTTTAAAACTGTACATTCAGTATAAGAATGCTGGCTCGCCTGTTAAGCTAGAGAAATGGAAAATCGCCACAGTGGGTCTTGTGCCATTGGCTTGCAAAGTGATTGACTTACAGAGGCACAGATTCCTTGGAGATGGGCTTGGTTGCACACTGCTCTTTAGTTAACTGTGTTGCTGTGGATTGCATCTAAGGATTTATGTATTTTATACTAGTCTTTTAACAACTGAGCTAGAATCTCAGCCCTATTGCATTACTTTACATCAATTAGAACATTAATCTACGGTATTTACATGTTTCAAAATTAACATTTCTGAATATTAGCTTTGGAATGCCTCATAATGGGAGACTAGGCCAAATTAAGAGGAGATTCATGAATACCATGATTCTTCTAGGTGGGAAGTCTGAATATTCCTAGGGGAGAGAAGAGCCAACCAAGAGACAATCCAGATGTCCCCACTGATGGGATAGATTAAGTGGTAACAAATAACTAGGGTATTTGGGTTTTTTTTTTTTTTTGGTTTTTGTTTGTTTTTTTTTTATACTTGGTCACTGTGATTTAGAATCTAGAAAAGATAACAAGTATGATGGGGTGATGGGAAAAAAGCAAACGTACATAAATAAGGATTTGTGTATAATCAATACGGCAGACCCAAATTTGTAGGTGTTGATGAAGGGCAGCCTAGGATCAAAGTGTTAGGTGATGCCAAGTGTGAAGCAAACATTCTGAGAAATTCAGAGCTGACTGACAGACATTTAAAGAAAATAATACATGCATCTGTAAGTAGGAAATTTGTGGGTCTGACAGTTCAAGATGAGCCTGCAGAAATCCTCAAGTTTATTACAAGTTGTCTTCAAGCTAAGCTTCTGTAGGACAAGTGAAATATGAGCCCGTCTTTAAAAGTTTCTGATTAGGCCCTGCACTGGTTGCAAGCTTGCCTGCCCTTTATTCATAAGTTTTGAGTCCTAACCCACGATGGTCAATGGTCTACGTTAAACCCACGATGGCAGATGTTAATGAGGGTTAGTTGAAGTTCCTTTCTCTCCACCCCCATTCCTTCCTCTTGGTCACATGAGGACCTAATAAAAATGTTTGTCAGAAAATCTGGAAGATGGTCTTCTCTAGATACCAGATCTGTTGGTGCCTTGAGCTTTAACTTTCTGGCTTGCAGAGCTGTAAACCACCAGGCCATTCTCACACAGGTATGTGGCAGTTTGTCGTAGCAGCCCAAGGTCATTAGGACTGACCCTCTCAGAAGCTTTCGACCTTCAAGACCAGGCGTGGATTCAAGGAACATGCCCGCCAGCTACTTTGGCTTAAGTTGCCTGTTCCAGGTGGATTTGTTCTCCAGGTTCCTCCTGAGATCCAAATAATACTGAACTGTTAGGGCAGTAGTCTGTGACTGTGTCACTGAAGGTGAGGAACAGATTTGGTAAATTGACACCTTGACCTTGCCCCTGAGCGGACAATGCTAAAACCAACTTAACTAACTGGTCACAGACCTAAGCAGATGAGCTTGGTTGAGGGAGAGGAAGTAATAAATTATGTTTGTATTGACCTTAGTAAACCTTTTAATTCTTTCCCACATGATATAGTTCTCAACAAATTGGGAAAATATGGCATAGAGTCTAGGTAATTGCACAGCGGCAGATCAATGGCTGAGGCCCACGGCTTGCACTTCATGCCTTGGTATACTTGAACAGTTTTTTTTTTTTTTTTCCACCTGTAGGTAGGTAATGGGCAGGGCCTTCGACTCTAAAGAAGATTTTGGCTTTTTCTCCCCTATTGTGGTGAGGGAGACATAGCTGCTTCCAATGTGACTTGAGGAGACTTGAAGTCCAGTGTAGCATTCTAGAATCTGGTCTCTCTGAACGAAATATTGAACCCACTTTTCCCCTTTGTACAGTTAGCATGGCTCACAGACAGCTCAATGCAAATCTTCTAAACGGTTCTGCCTTTTATCTCCACCCTTCTGCCTGATGAGCCTCTTAATCAAACCCATAGTTGTAAAGGGGAAAGCCCTTAAGCCTTCTGGCTGCCCAGTCATACCATCTAAACAACTGTAGAAATTCTTTTACCCATTCACTCAACATGTTGGGTGGCTACCTCCACAAACTGGTACTGAACAAGGCAGTGAGCACCCTGACTGAGTTTAGCCTCTACTCCAGAGGTAGCTGGGTCTCTGTGACCCACAAGGACCATAACGGCTATGTTAGTTTCCTAGGGTTTACACAACAAAACATTACAGAGGGGTGGTTTAAACAACAGAAATTAATTTCTCCACATTTCGGGAGTCCATAGTCTAAGAGCGAGCTGTTATCAGGAAAGGTTCTCTGAAGTCTTACTCACAGATCACCTTATGTTCTCACGCAATCCATCTGTACTCTGTGGATGAGTAGTCTCCTGCTCTCTGTGTGTGTTCAAAGTTCTTTTTCTTAAAAGAATACACATTAGATAAGTGCATACCATAAAGGTTTGTCTTTGCCTACGGCTCCTTCCTCTGTTCCTCCCTCCTCCTCCTGCTCCTCCTGCTCCTCCTCCTGCTCCTCCTGCTCCTCCTCCTGCTCCTCCTATCCCTCCTCCTGCCCTTCCTCCTCCTCTTTACCTTCCTCTACCTTCTATTCCTCCTGATCATCCTCTTCCTCCCATCTTCCATCTTCCCCTTTCTCCTTTTTTCTTCCTTTTTTTTTTTTTTTTGGACAGCTGTGGAGCAAACCCTAGACCTTGCAAATGCTAAGCAGGTGCTATGTTCCTAAACTTCATTCCCAACCCCTGAAAATGTCACTGTAACCTGCTTGCCTCCCGTGTCCAAGTGGAGTCCTATTCTGAGGTGCTAGAGCTCAGGGTTTCCACACATGAATTTTGGGAGGGTCACAGTCCAGCCCACTGGAATGACACAGTGGCGGATATAAGCGTTAGCTTATAGAAGGTTCTATGTGCATTTTATATGCATTCAGACATTATCTTGGTACCAGAACAAACATCAATTCTTAGTATCACCAGAGTCGTAAAGCAGGTGTAACTTTGGCAAGCCAGAGTTAGAACTGGGCCTTAAAGACACCATCTCTTTGAAGCAAATGCTAACTCTGGAGAGTTTTAAGGTGGACACTCATTTGTCTTGTCTCCAGACTTATGGTACCTGTTTGGCTCTTAAGAGGGATCCATATTTGCAATTCCTAGCTAACTCCATCAGCAGGAAACGAGACACTTTCAAAAATCCCCCATCATTTTCCTGGGCTCCCAGCACACAGACTCGGTAAACCACATCACGCATGCTGCACCTAAATATTACCGTGCAAACATTCTTTACTCATATCTTTCTCCATGGCTGTTTTCATTTAGCTGTTTTCGAACTCCACCAAGAGTCAGTGGGCTCACACTTGGCTCAAGCTGTTCCTTTTGCTACTTTAAGACTTAGCCAGCTTTGAAACCTGCCCTCTATGTCTTCCTTTTCTTGTTTCTCTTTCTTTCTTTCTTCCTTTCTTCCTTTCTTTCTTTCTTTCTTCCTTTCTTTCTTTCTTTCTTTCTTTCTTTCTTTCTTTCTTTCTTTCTTTCTTTCTTTCTTTCTTTCTCTCTCTCTCTCTCTCTCTCTTCCTTCCTTCCTTCCTTCCTCTCTCTCTCTCTCTCTCTCTCTCTCTCTCTCTCCCTTCCTTCCTTCCTTCCTTCCTTCCTTCCTTCCTTCCTTCCTTCCTTCCTTCCTTCCTTCCTTCCTTCCTTCCTTCCTTCCTTCCTCTCTCTCTCTCTCTCTCTCTCTCTCTCTCTCTCTCTCTCTCTCTCTCTCTTTCTTTCTTTAGACAGAATGTCTCTTGGCTGTCCTGGAGATTGCTCTATAGGCCAGACTGGTCTCAAACTCAGAGAGATCCACCTGCCTCTGCATCCTGAGTGCTGGGATTAAAAGCATGCACCACCATACCCCAGCTTCCCTTTTCTTTTTAAAATTAGATTTATATATTTTATTTTATTTGACAGTGTTTTGGCTACATGCATTTGTGCATCACATGTATATGCTTAGTCCCCTTATAGGTCAGGAGAGGATACCAGTTCCCCTTGACTTATATATAGATCATTGCGAATTATCATATTGCTGCTGGAGATTGAACTAGGATTCTCTGCAGGAGCCACAAGTGCTCGTAGCCACTAGGCCACCTCTCTAGCACCCTGCCCCCCCCCCCAAGTTTTCTTAAATAAGGCTTTCGCTTGATAATGTAAACTTGTATCTGTGTCTTCTTATGTCTTTTAACATGTATGATGATGTCAGTGCTGAAGACCAAACTCAGGGCCTCAGGCATGCTAAGTATACTTTCTCACATTTTTTTCACTGAAAATTCCCCTGCCCCCTCTTTTCCAATTTTAAAATGTTCTTGACCATGACTGTTGATGTATGACAAACCTCTGGTGATCAGCTCCATGGTCAATGGCAACTTCTCTGGGGACAGCTAACTTAAAATAGCAGGAGGCTAGATTTTGGTTGGCTTATTTCTTTTGTGGGCAGGTCGTAGGCTATCATCATTTCAATATGGATGAAGTTAGGAAGTTTTACCATAAAGGAAGAGTGATTAGGAAGGTTCTATTTAGATTTCTGAAGTACTTTATGATCTTTTGATTGCCCGTTTTTCTGAACAGTTTAGAAATAACATCTTCTTGCAGTGAAAATTTAAAAAAAATATATATGTTTTTTAAAAGTGTGAACAAGGTGGAGAATGTCAGTAGAAAATGCAAGCAGAATTCAGGTCCTGAGAACACTGGTTGTTGAAACTGAACTTGGTTTAGCAATGATTAAACACTGGTGATCTGATTGCAGGAGTGTGGATAGGTGGAACGTCTCCCATGATGTGGTATGAAGTGTTTGGAGGGTACCCTCCTATGAGTTATCACAGTTTGCATTTCTACTTCTAGCGATTTATCTCAGGTGCACGTATATATTCCTACATATATTACTATGAATTATCACGGCATCATCAGTGACTGAAGAAAAGAAATAAATAAAGAGTTACAGACTGGTTCAGAGTCAGCATTGTGCATTCACAAAACAGAACTGTATGTTGCCATTATAAAAACGGGTTGAGCCATGACTAGACATTGGCATGGAAAAGTATTTCAATATGTGTATTGTCTAGTGGATAGGCCAATGTTGAAAACTGCTATGTAAAATAATCCTATTCATATTAAATTGTGTGGGTCTGCACAGGCATGTGTGAATGATGTGTGTGTGTGTGTGTGTGTGTGTGTGTGCACATGCATCTGTATGGTGTTCAGATGCACGTGCACAGAGAGATAATATAGCTGAATGTTCAGATGTTCATAATAATAATGGTGGAAAGTAGGGCCTGGGGGTAATTTTTACTATTTTAGAAAAATTTTGTGTTTTCATGTAGAGAGTAAATATTTTCAATGTGATATCTTTATTACTAGAAAAAGTAATCTTACAAAGTTTGGGTTAAAAAGTGCATCTGAGATATTTACTGAAAATTCCATTTAATACCTGATTTTATGAGAACAGCTGACTTACTTAAATATTTTGACTTTGTGTATAGGCTGATTCTTGCATTTAGGGTATTAGTATATTGTAAATTTCACCTTAACAAGTATCAAATATTCCAATAGTAGTCAATATTCTAAGAAATTAGGAATATGTCACAAATTCATCAAAGACAAGTGTTATAGGCTGAATTCTAGCTCCCCAAAGTCATACATGTAGCTACTAACCCCCAATACTTCAAATAAGGCTCTCTTTAGACAGTGTCTTTAAATAAATTAATTAAAATAATGTCTTGAGCCTGTGACCACAGGTCATTGATATCATACTAGCCTACTATATATGAGGACCTGGATTCAAATCCTAGCTTCCTTCCAAATCAGTTAATTAATTGAGATAAAACAATGTCCTAAAATTGGCAAATACAAATGACTGATATTTTTATAACGGAAAATTTGAACACAGACCCATACATGGTGGGGGGTGACCCATACATGGGGGGGGTGACCGATACAAGGGGGGGTGGGAGAAGACCATCCTTGCAAGGAGAGAAGCCTCAGCAAACCAGCCCCACTGACATGTTGATCTTAGACTTTGGCCTTGTAGGATTGTGAGAAAGTAGAGTACTGTTGTTTAACAACTTTGTGGTATTTTGTTATCAAAGCCCTAGCAAACTATATAGCAAGCAGACTTACCTCACAGCCAGGTATGACACAGGCCTTTGCTCCCAGCCCCTGAAAGGCAGAGGTAGGTAGATCTCTGTGAATTCAAAACCAGCCTGGTCTACATTCCCAGCAGTCAACCAGGAATACATACTGAGATGAGCCTCAGACCAAACCAAACCAAAGAAACAATCCTAACAAAAACAGAAACAAATTTCATCTACAATCTCCATTGACATTCTTATCTTGACTTAGTAATATTTTGAAGTTACTTATGTATATTTTACATGAACAACCTTGAAAGCATTTTATTAAGCTATTCAAATTAGCAATATGGTGTGTGAATATATAGGTGTGTATACACATATGGTTATGTGTGTGTAGCAAGTACAGCTTCATAATGTTATGCCTGTAGATGATAATCAAGGGTAGAAACCTAAAATTAGCCCTGAAGAAATGTTCTAAGGCCACCCGTCGAGTGGGCTGGATTGAGCAAGGCAAGGTCCATAGCAGCCGAGCACCTCCGCAGCACTAATTAGGTGCAAATATTTGGAATAGAAACACAGCTTCATCACACTTAGCCTCAAAAGCTGAAGAACTGCTGTTTCCTTCCATGTATTTCTATAAATGTATATGACTCACTAAAAGAAAAGCTCACAGTGCAAAGAATTTAAAAACCGCGAAGAAAGGGAGCTGCCCTTAAGTTGAAGAATGTTTGAAGACTTGGAGTGAATAACAAAGTTTGCCCAATACTTTTTATTTAACAATATCAGAAAGTTTTAGACAAAGATTTGTAGGTTTTGGATCCTAAAGGCATATTGGGGGTTGGAGGGTTGACTAAAGGTCTGGTTAGCTACTTGATAGTTATAAAGTATGAAACCCTTTGAGGAGGGGAAAGTTACTTTTAGTTAACTGGGATGGATCTTATGTATTTATAGGAAATGTTTCCATTTAAGACCATTGATACATTAATAGTTTCCAGGCACATTTTATGGCAGAGCTGAAGTTTCTTCTCTTTTGAACATCTAGGAGAGGATGTTTTTAAAGTAAGCACTTAGATTTGCCTGGATTTCATTTATAAAGCAAGGGTCTTAGCTCCAAATGCTTCTGGAATCGGGCTATGCCCGGGAGTAGTGAATTCCCCAGAGATGACCTACGCATCTTTCACTCAGTTTCTTTCTAAATCTCTGTACTTTGCCCGCGTTTGTTCTTTTGAAGAGTAGGAATGGATACGGCTCTTGGTTACCTCTCACATCCTCCGGATTTGCTCCTCAGGGCCGGTGATTTTCCTCTGGTAGTCCCTTGTTGATGTCGCTCATCATAATTCTTTATGGTAATGCTGCTGTACAACTCAATGCTAAAACTTCGATGAAGCTAGACTGCTGTCTTTAGCGGGTGAGGTGAGACCTTCAGAATCTGGGCGGATTCCATTAGGTGAAATCATGCTCTAAGAGCATGCCACCTGGTTCTTTTGTCTTTCAGTGTGTCGCTAAAGCCCCCTAGTGGCCAGGTGACCCCCGTCAGGTGCGGAGGGCCCCCTCCTCTGTAAGTACCTAAAGTCTTTTCCCTCTCTTCAGACCTCTCTGAACTATGGGGGAAAAACTCTTCGGTCTCCAAGCTAATGTGATCCCGTGGTTTCAGGAAGTCTCTAGGAGCACTGTCTATCCACTTCCGGTGCTTCCAGGTGAACGAAAGGCTTTCCCCCAGCAGAGGACCAGCTGGGTCTCTGAAGCCTCTGATTCTACAGAGAGCTGTTGGGAACTGCCCTGCAGACTGGCTAGGCTGTTAAGTCCTTAAGTAGCTCCCTGGTTTGGGTGTATTATCCTGTCTGTGGCTTCAGAAGAAGACACACCCACATCTCTAGACAGGGACCACGAGGAAGCTCAAAACATCCTTGGACAATTATATCCACACATCTCGATTAACTTTCTGTTAAAATAAATGACCCATAGACTTAGGCTCTACCTTGTAGACCCTTGAGATAATCCATTTCTATCAAGAACCTGCTGTGTTCCTAGGGCCCATGTTGGTCATAGCCATTTAATAAACAGGCGACAAAGATACCATGTCCTCTCTGTATACACAGGGATGAGCGGGTATGTGGCATACTGCAAGGGCACACTTGCAGTTTGGGGGATTAATGAAAGTAGTCAAATCAAGGTGCTGTCTCTGGGTTTTGAAGATTATTTTGGAATTGTGAAAGACGCACTTTTTAGTGTTTAAGATCCTATTTGCTATGAGTGAGGTATGTGGGTGACAAGAGGCTGGTGCCCTGGAGAACACAAGCCCTCTTAACCCAGTCTCCTTCCAGCCCTGCTTAAATTCTCTACCATCTCCAGCCTGTCTTGTCCCTGTGTTTGGACCGTTAACTCCACAGAACCTGCTCTTGCTTACGATCACCATGGAGTGAATTCAGTCTTTAGTGCAGGGCATTTTAGTGGGCCCCTGAGTCACTGGGTGTGAGCAGCCGCTTCCTGCCAGCTCCCTTCTCCCGTGCTTCTGGCAGCGTTTTAAAAATCTGCATTCATCCTTTCTCTGTGATCCACCTTTGAGTTCTTTGCTCAAGTTTCCCCCCCCCCTTGGGTTATTTTAATCATGGATATACATTGGAGCGCCTGGTAGGATGTACTTTTTTTTTTTGTTTTTTAAGGCACATTTATCCAAACTCTAAAAATTTATTGAGCTACTGGTTTGTATTTTGGAAAAGAAAAATTCACAGGTGAATTTTTTTAAAACAAGAAATTATTTATTTATAGTGTGTGTGTGTGTGTGTGTGTGTGGTATAGTGTGTATGCCATGCCATGCATGTACAATGGTCAGTCCCACATGAGTCTAAGGGATGGAACTCAGGCCATCAAGCTTAGCATTATCCACTGAGATGAACCTCTCTTTTTTAAAAAAGATTTTATGTGAATGAATGTTTCTCCTGCTTGTATGTATGAACACTGTATGTGTGACTGGTATCCCAAGAGGACAAAAGAAGGTGCCTGAGCTCCTGGAGCTGGAGTTATGGTCAGTCCTGAGCTGCCAGATGGATGCAAAGCTCGTCTTCTGCATGAGCAGTAAGTGCTCTGCACCATGGAACCATCTCTTTGTCCCACCGAGATGACCCTTAGTAACAGTATCTGCAAAGTGTCCACTGTTCTTCTACTCCCTTATCTCCTATGGCTTCTAACTGATCATTTCCAAGCAGAAAGTCTATCCTTGAGCTTGCTTTGAATTCCAGATTGAACTCAGAGGCTTCACGTGAACCTGGCCTGTCTTAAACGGAAGCCCTGGTCTTTCTATAGACTTGCTTCTCCTCCATCTCTTCTATCCTAGTAAGCAGCAGCATCATTTGTACACACAGACAAGACACTGTCCCCTTGCCTCCTTCGTCCATGTTCCCAGAGGAGCGCCTCACCTCAATTACTATTACTGATAAGTCATCCTGTTTTATTAGATATTTACTGTAAAATTTCATGTTAAATGATTAACACCAACAGTTGTCAACACCCCACCCCCCACCCCCCCACCACCACCACCATAGGCAGCACATTGATCTAAGTATTGGCTCTTTTTCTCCTGGCCTTTCTACATCCCTGTCTGTTCTTTCGCTGTCTTCAGGACGAGTTTTAAAGGGGCATATCCAAGTACATCAAACCTTCACATATACCATTTGAATGGCTCTCAGTGTACTTGGAATAAATGTTCCAAGCCCTTGTGATACCTGGTCCTCTTTTCTCTGTAGTTATATTCTTAGTAACTTTTCCCCTTCTGTTCCTTTCTATGGTCAGATCTCGCTGGGCCCCTTAAGTAAGGTTCTTTTGGTTTTAAAGTCTTTTTTACACATAATTTTCTTGGCCTTGGATGTAATTATACTCAGCCTTTCTAAACTTTTTTTTTTTTAAAAAAGATGCATGTATTTATTTATTTTAATGAGTACACTGTCTTCAGACACACCAGAAGAGCCACCACATGGTTACTGGAACCATGAACTCAGGACCTCTGGAAGAGCAGTCAGTGCTCTTAACTGCTGAGCCATCTCTCCAGCCCCTTAAACTTTTGTTGTTGTAGTTATTGTTGTTTTCTTCCTTCAGCTCTTTCTCCTTTCTTTTTGCTAGTGCAGAACTCCTAACTTGACACATCCTAGGCAAGTGCTCAGCCACACCTCCAGTCCTTCATTCGAAGTTTCTTCAGGTAGCACCTGCAAATTTTCCTATCTCACCCTGAATATTATCTAGGTCGAGGGCCCTGATGATGTAGCCTGAAAATCCCGGATTAACCGCCACTATTATTCATCATAGAATTATTTCTATAACTATTTTCCCAATAAAGAATTCACTAGTCTCCCTGTGAGACAAGAGCTCCATGCCCATTGCATCTCCCCCGCATCTTCAGCTTTGAGCAGAGTGCCTTAACTCTGGTAAGTGCTCCATGTGTAATGCATTGAATGTATGAGTAAGACGGGATTCAGACACAGGGCTGAGATAGGGCAGTTACAGAGAACTTGGCCGTGTAAAGATGAGGACTTCAATCCCAGCCCCCAGCAGAGTGGGGTGTGTTGCAATTCCAGGGCTGGGGAGGCAGAGAGGAATGGACTTCTCCAGTTTGCTGGCCACCAAGTCTAGCTTAATTGCTGAAAACCGGGTCTTAGCAAAAGACTCTATTTCAACAAAACAAGTCGAAAAACCAAGGAGATCTTTTTAGAGGAATGACAACCGAGTTCTGCCTGCACACCCATGTTGCATTCCCAGTTGTAGGACGTGAGTGCAAACCCCAATACCAGGAATTACTTTTGAATCATCATAGCTAGATGATGAACAGTACCTAGTGGATGTTTGAAGAGGAAAGAGGATATTCTGAATTTCCTTTTCGTGGAAACTTTCACATAGAGACAGTTGCTGTGGTTTTTAGATACGAAGTACTTCCACCCCTAAGGCTAGTGTGTTAAAAGATTCCCTCCCCCCATCAAATATGCCTCATACATTATAGCTCCTCCCTGCCCCTCCCACCAAGCCTCATGTAACTAAAGTTTTTCCTACCCCATCCTCCCCAAGGCTTATGTACTGAAGGCTAGGCTCAGTGCTCCTGGCAGGTGACTTGATTCTGAGAGCACTAGCCTCATTAACGGCTGACTCCATGGATGGATTCATAACTTGGGTAGCTTCGTTTGGATATACTGAAAGGTAGGAAGTGGAGTGGTGGATGAGAACAGGCTGTGTGGTCTGTGGTACCCAGACCTTAGATGAGAGCATTTTATCCCAGCTCTACCATATCTTTTTGCTCCACCACATTCTGTGCTGTTCCATTGCACCAGGCACAGAGTTAGGGAGCTGAGTAGCTATGGACTGAGATCTTTTAGATCATGAGCCAAGGTGAATCTTCTCTTGCTTGTGATGGTCTGAATATACTTAGTCCAGGGAATGGTACTAGTAGGAGGTGTGACCTTGTTGGAGTAGGTGTGGCCTTGCTGGAGGAAGTGTGTCACTGTGAGGGTGAACAAGGAGATCGTCTTCCTAACCATGAGGGAGTCAATCTTCTCCTAGCAGCCTTCAGATGAAGATGTAGAACTCTCAGCTCCTCCTGCACCATGGCTGCCTGGATGCTGCTATGCTCCCACCTCAGTGAAAATGAACTGAGCCACTGAACTGTAAGCCAGTCCCAAATAAATGTTGTCCTTAGAAAAGTTGCCTTGGTCACAGTGTCTGTTCACAGCAGTAAAACCCTAACTAAGATACCCCCCCCCAATACACACACACCCTTTTTTTTTTGGTATTTTTGGTCACAGCAACAAAAAATGAATAGTCCTTCATAGATGGTAAAGTTTTCATAGATGGGGAATGGGCTGTGGGGGAATAGCTTATAGGTAGGAAAAGATAAGGTCAGTTTGAGGGCTAGCTAATGATGCTTTTATTTCTAGGGTAGATTCCAGGAAGGAGAAACCTAGAAAAGGGGTAGGTAGTGGGGCACACTCCAGAGACCTTTAAGATTTTAAAGGTGTTGTATTGGCTGGTTTTGTGTCAACTTGACACAGCTGGAGTCATCACAGGGAAAGGAGCTTCAGTTGGGGAAATGCCTCCATGAGATCCAGCTGCAAGGCATTTTCTCAATTAGTGATCAAGGTGGGAGGGCCCCTTGTGGGTGGTGCCATCTCTAGGCTGGTAGTCTTGGGTTCTATAAGAAAGCAAGCTGAGCAAGCCAAGGGGAAGCAAGCCAGTAAAGAACATCCCTTCATGGCCTCTGCATCAGCTTCTGCTTCCTGACCTGCTTGAGTTCCAGTCCTGACTTCCTTTGGTGATGAACAGCAGTGTGGAAGCAGAAGCTGAATAAACCCTTCCCTTCCTAACTTGCTTCTTGGTCCTGATGTTTGTGCAGGAATAAGGAGTAAACCCTGACTAAGGTGTGATGTTGAGTGGTATTCTAAGGGAATCCATCTGGCTGTGGTGTTCATGGAAAGCGTTGGCATCCCAAAACCAGCTTGAAAGGGTGCATCCATCTTACCAGTGATAGGAAAAGCCGGAACTCCAGTCAGAGCAATGAGAAAAGGAGGGAGGTTAGGCCTAAATCTTAGAGGACCAGAGCGGCTGTAGCTGGGAGTTTAGTGACTAATTCCATGTCATGGTTACAGAAAGAGAACAGGCCCAGATGACCTTCGCATCCAGGTACCACAAGAAAGGCAGGAATACTGTGCCATAGCCAGCAGTTTCAGAGTGGTTAGAGACCTGAGGGAGATGGCACTGCACTGTGTCCCTTCTGAAAAAGCTACAGGGGTTCATTTCTACTAGCAGGGGATGGTTAGGAGAGTTTCTAAGCAGATTTTTAGATGGAAAAATCAAATACAAGTTTTCTTTTTCATTAATTTTTTTTTTTCCTTTTCGTCTTTTCCCAGATGGCTGTTACGGTTCAGTCCACTTCACAGGTATGCCCCAGGACTGCAAATGACTATTTCACGTTTTGCTATGTAAACTAGTGACTCAGTATGTTGCTTCAGAACTAGATACGTGTGGTTTTGCTTCACTTGAGGAATTCAGTAAAGAACATACTTCATGTCAGCAGAAAGCCTCGTAAATCTCTGTGAAGGACATGACCAGACGCCCCTGCTAATCACGTAGCTGTATGGACTTGGTTTCCCTTTCCCGATGGGGGACTTCTCAAGTCTTCCCTGTGGTCCTAGAAAGACAGGAACAACATTGGGGTCTTTTTTTTTCTTTCCTTGAGTCTACTCTTCAAGGTTAAAAAACAGCTGAAGGAGCACATAAAATTGAGCAGAGTGGTCTTTTGCTCTGAACGTAAAAACTATGCATGTGTCCCCTCCAGATGGGTCCTCCAGGATGCTTGCCAGAAAAAACAACCAAGGCGACAAGACCCTAGACAGCTTCTCTTTTATAATGGAGAGCTTCTGTACTGGCCCCGTGTCTACAAACTGTGAGTCCCGTGATCAAAAGCTTCCCAGAAGCGCACAGCACAGACAGGAGAGGTAGGAAACAGACATTAGTGTTTTCAGTAACAAAAAGGGGATTTGAATCATCACTGTTTTAACTTGGGCAGAGATGCAGCTTCAAAGAGCTCGTATGACTAGCACCTTCCACTTGTGTTTGGCAATGAGACATTGGGATTAGGGGGACGCAGTAAAAACAGATAAAGGCTTCAAGTATGAGAGCATTTACGCCGAGCACACCAGCTCAGCAGGGAATGCTGGGTAAGAGTCTGAGCTTCCGGCCCAGCAGGGCATGCTGGGTAAGAGGCGGGGCAGAAGCTTTATTTGAATGTGTGGATTAGGTTGATGACCTTTCATAGCCTTTGTGGCACAGTGTAATTTCTTTCTTTCTTTTTTTCTTTTTTTGTTTTTTTGTTTTCTCCCCCAAGTGGCAGACTAGATGTCTCTTTAGATTTCTTGATACTCTATCGTCTTCCCCATTACCTTTACCCATAGACTTGAGAGATTCCTGGACATGCATGAAGCTTGATGCCAATCTAGGTTTTAATATTTAATTTTTCAGTAATAAATTTTCCCTAGGAAGTTGGTACATTACTTATCAACATTTACACACACACACACATACACACACACCACTGAGACTTGTTTATTTTGTGTGGTGGTGATATTAGAGGGCTTTTGAGACTTGAGACTATTTAGCACATCTGTTCTGGAACCACATACCCCAGGGTGGAGCTGAGGTTGTCTACTTTGGGTTCGCAGTAGCCTGAGCACTCCCCACGGCAAGCAATACTTTGCTGGATGAGTAGACTAATAGACACTGCCCCTTTAATTCATAGATGACGGTGTCTTGGAAGGAAAAGCTGAAAGCATGCATTCGAGGTCAGGAGTAGAAGCTGAAGAATTAACAAGGGCAAAACTTTATCCCACAGCAAATACATCCTCAGGGTCATAGTGACATCTCTTTGCCTCCTGCTTTAAATCAAAGCTGGCTGCTCCGCAGTACTCCTTCTGCCGGGGTGAGGAGGCCTGTTCAGGCTCCTGTCCACTCTACCCTGTCATGCTGTCTTCTCTTAACCATTCTGACTGCTCTTCTCACTTTCCACACCCACTGATGGCTATGGCATGGACCCGCTTCACTGTCTCTACCTCTTGTTCCCTATCATGATTGAGAGGATGTTCTGCCTACCTAAGTTTGAGCTTGACTTTGACTTCTAGACTCCAGGTCCCTCTCCCCTAGTTTCCTTTTGGCCCAAGGCTTCTTTTCTACTAACATTGCTTGAAGTTTGGAGGAAAAAAAAGTCTGTTTCCAGTGCTCTGTCTTAATTCTAGACAGCATACTTATTTCCAATCTCTCTGCTCCTTTCACGAATTTCCTTGCACAAAGCAGGACTTTTTTTCTGTGGTTATCTGGATTGTAAATGGGAGCATTTGTCTAAGTTCCTTTCCCTTCCATGCTGGGCTCATGGCGGCTGTGAGATAAGGCACAAGCTCCCATGCACATTCATGGCCTCTGTTTAGCTTTGGGAGAAGACAAAAAGCCAGTGTTTGACGAGGTTAGCAGTAACGCAGATTCATGACTCTCTAATATTAATTAATTAGCCAATGAATCAATTAGTTGTTGTGGTGTGTTTTTCTCTGTGCGTGCTCAAATGCCATGGCATGACTATGAAGGTCAGACAACTTTTGGGAGTTGTTCTTTCCTCTTACCATGGGTTCCAGGAGTGAGACTCAAGTCTTGCAGAGGGCTTCCATGCACTAAGACATCTCACTGTCTCTCGAGTATTATTTTTTTAGAGGCATTAAAAAAAAAAAAGCATATAATTAGCCTAACTAGAAGGGACTTTGAAGCTTATAGAGGTTTGTCTTTATGGGCTAAGGTTGTTTCTGAAAATTCAAGTCTCTAAAAGTCATGCTTCCTTCCACCTTGCAGATGTCTATGAATGCATGTGTGGACAGTCTCTTTTATATGTATGCTGTGATGATTCTTAGGAGGGACTTTTGGGGAGTTTAGAAATCACAACTTCTAATTCCTAGAAGCTGCCTGTACAAGCATCTGTCCAGTCTCTGCCTGCTTCCCTAAGGATCGTGACAAAACAGATATATCACCTCTGGGACATAACTAGTAGAAATAACAGCGTTTTTTATTAGGAAATTAATATGCCTTGGAAATAATGACCTCTTTTCCTGAATCAAGTCTGGTGATTTATGAGCCCCTTGCAACTGTTTTTAATCTCTGATATTAGCTTTTATGTATGTAATTTAAGAAAGAAGAATTAGAGACATGTTGGTGACATTCTCTGCTCGATGTGTGTAATATGATATAAGATACCAAAAGAAACCATGGCATTAAGAAGAAACTCAGCAACTATTTAGTATTTCCAGATAACATTTCGCTTTTGTGACCTGTCCCACAATGCAGTTGATTAGTCTATAACTAACTTCAGTGGAAAACAGGGTGATCTATTTTTCAAATGCGAGATACTGAAGTTGATCTGTCTTATGGTTTGAATATGAAATGCCCCTCCCCATAGGTGTGAGTGTTTGAGTACTGGGTTCCCAGACAATGGCACTGTTTGGAGAGATTGTGGAAGCTTGAAGAATCAAGGCCTACCTGGAGGAAGTGGGTCACTGTGGTGGTGAGCTTTGTATGGCATTGTACTCTTTTTTTTTTCACTCTTTTTTTTTTAATTTTTTTCCCATTTTTATTAGGTATTTACCTCATTTACAATTTCCAATGCTATACCAAAAGTCCCCCATACCCAACCACCCCCACTCCCCTACCCACCCACTCCCCCTTTTTGGCCCTGGCGTTCCCCTGTACTGGGGCATATAAAGTTTGTGTGTCCAATGGGCCTTTCTTTCCAGTGATGGCCGACTAGGCCATCTTTTGATACATATGCAGCTAGAGTCAAGAGCTCCGGGGTACTGGTTAGTTCATAATGTTGTTCCACCTATAGGGTTGCAGATCCCTTTAGCTCCTTGGGTACTTTCTCTAGCTCCTCCATTGGGAGCCCTGTGATCCATCCATTAGCTGACTATGAGCATCCACTTCTGTGTTTGCTAGGCCCCGGCATAGCCTCACAAGGGACAGCTACATCTGGGTCCTTTCGATAAAATCTTGCTAGTATATGCAATGGTGTCAGCGTTTGGATGCTGATTATGGGGTGGATCCCTGGATATGGCAGTCTCTACATGGTCCATCCTTTCATCTCAGCTCCAAACTCCGTCTCTGTAACTCCTTCCATGGGTGTTTTGTTCCCAATTCTAAGGAGGGGCATAGTGTCCACACTTCAGTCTTCATTCTTCTTGAGTTTCATGTGTTTAGCAAATTGTATCTTATATCTTGGGTATCCTAGGTTTGGGGCTAATATCCACTTATCAGTGAGTACATATTGTGTGAGTTCCTTTGTGAATGTGTTACCTCACTCAGGATGATGCCCTCCAGGTCCATCCATTTGGCTAGGAATTTCATAAATTCATTCTTTTTAATAGCTGAGTAGTACTCCATTGTGTAGATGTACCACATTTTCTGTATCCATTCCTCTGTTGAGGGGCATCTGGGTTCTTTCCAGCTTCTGGCTATTATAAATAAGGCTGCTATGAACATAGTGGAGCATGTGTCCTTCTTACCAGTTGGGGCATCTTCTGGATATATGCCCAGGAGAGGTATTGCTGGATCCTCCGGTAGTACTATGTCCAATTTTCTGAGGAACCGCCAGACTGATTTCCAGAGTGGTTGTACAAGCCTGCAATCCCACCAACAATGGAGGAGTGTTCCTCTTTCTCCACATCCACGCCAGCATCTGCTGTCACCTGAATTTTTGATCTTAGCCATTCTGACTGGTGTGAGGTGGAATCTCAGGGTTGTTTTGATTTGCATTTCCCTGATGATTAAAGATGTTGAACATTTTTTCAGGTGCTTCTCTGCCATTCGGTATTCCTCAGGTGAGAATTCTTTGTTTAGTTCTGAGCCCCATTTTTTAATGGGGTTATTTGATTTTCTGAAGTCCACCTTCTTGAGTTCTTTATATATGTTGGATATTAGTCCCCTATCTGATTTAGGATAGGTAAAGATCCTTTCCCAATCTGTTGGTGGCCTTTTTGTCTTATTGACGGTGTCTTTTGCCTTGCAGAAACTTTGAAGTTTCATTAGGTCCCATTTGTCAATTCTCGATCTTACAGCACAAGCCATTGCTGTTTTGTTCAGGAATTTTTCCCCTGTGCCCATATCTTCAAGGCTTTTCCCCACTTTCTCCTCTATAAGTTTCAGTGTCTCTGGTTTTATGTGAAGATCCTTGATCCACTTAGATTTGACCTTAGTACAAGGAGATAAGTATGGATCGATTCGCATTCTTCTACACGATAACAACCAGTTGTGCCAGCACCAATTGTTGAAAATGCTGTCTTTCTTCCACTGGATGGTTTTAGCTCCCTTGTCGAAGATCAAGTGACCATAGGTGTGTGGGTTCATTTCTGGGTCTTCAATTCCATTCCATTGGTCTACTTGTCTGTCTCTATACCAGTACCATGCTGTTTTTATCACAATTGCTCTGTAGTAAAGCTTTAGGTCTGGCATGGTGATTCCACCAGAAGTTCTTTTATCCTTGAGAAGACTTTTTGCTATCCTAGGTTTTTTGTTATTCCAGACGAATTTGCAAATTGCTCCTTCCAATTCATTGAGGAATTGAGTTGGAATTTTGATGGGGATTGCATTGAA
This sequence comes from Mus musculus, assembly GCF_000001635.26. Classification (NCBI taxonomy): domain Eukaryota; kingdom Metazoa; phylum Chordata; class Mammalia; order Rodentia; family Muridae; genus Mus; species Mus musculus. The sequence continues at coordinate 46,352,758 of NC_000080.6, read as the reverse complement.
TCTGTAGATTGCTTTTGGCAAGATAGCCATTTTTACAATGTTGATCCTGCCAATCCATGAGCATGGGAGATCTTTCCATCTTCTGAGATCTTCTTTAATTTCTTTCTTCAGAGATTTGAAGTTTTTATCATACAGATCTTTCACTTCCTTAGTTAGAGTCACGCCAAGATATTTTATATTATTTGTGACTATTGAGAAGGGTGTTGTTTCCCTAATTTCTTTCTCAGCCTGTTTATTCTTTGTATAGAGAAAGGCCATTGACTTGTTTGAGTTTATTTTATATCCAGCTACTTCAGCGAAGCTGTTTATCAGGTTTAGGAGTTCTCTGGTAGAATTTTTAGGGTCACTTATATATACTATCATATCATCTGCAAAAAGTGATATTTTGACTCCCTCTTTTCCAATTTGTATCCCCTTGATCTCCTTTTGTTGTCGAATTGCTCTGGCTAATACTTCAAGTACTATGTTGAGGCATTGTACTCTTGATCTAGGTTCTGGCTAGATGTCTCGGCTTTGAATTTTACCAAGATTGTGAGGAGTCCTAGCTAACAGCTCCTGATACCTCCACCATGATAAACCTTACCAGTCTACCTACCTTGATGGATTGCATCTTGTCCAATCATGAGATAAAATGAGTCCTGCTCCCCTAAAGTTGCTTCTTCTCAGGTATTTGGTGGTAGTAACAAGAAAAGCAACCAACATTTGAACAGCTTGCCCAATGCTGTTGAAGAAGGTCTGATATGTGCCTAACACAGCCCTGGAAACATCTGTCATAAGCTATTTGAATATGCTTTCTTCTGTCCCTCTCTGCAGCTGAAATATTGTGATTGTTGAGTGAATAGACCTTTGTATTCATTTTTCTCTGGCTAAGAAGTTGAATCTAACATGTTCTACAATTCAGGTAGAACTTCATGCTACCCTTTATCTCAGTTAATAAAACCTTATTCTTGCCAGATGGTGGTGCACACTCTTTAATCCCAGCACTCAGGAGGCAGAGGCAGGTAGATCTCTGAGTTCAAGGCCAGCCTGGTCTACAGAGTGAGTTCCAGGACAGCCAGGACTACACAGAGAAACCCTGTCTGGGGAAGTTAGGGGAGGGAGGGAGGGAGGGAGGGAGGGAGGGAGGGAGGGAGGGAGGGAGGGAGGGAGGGATGTGAGAGAGAGAAGCATATTCTTTCTGGAGACTTAGAGGACTAAAGGAATCCCACCAGGGAATTCTTGTGCTTTGGCATGTGGGTGAGTGATAACTGATGGCCTGTGTGGCTTCCAGTGATGAAATTTAAGCATCTGGTGTTAACTGGGAGGCACCTGCCCCACCTAGTGTGAGGTGATGACTTGGGAACTTCTAGAGAACAGGGATGAGGTGTAATCCCTTTGTCCTTGCAAGTTAAGGATGGCAGGCTAGACAGGTTGTTCACCACAAGGGAATGCCAGGTCTCTGTGGTTCACATTTCTTGTTTTACATAACAGATATATTCCCCTAAAGTTTATGTAAGTAGTGTCATATTGTCAGGGAACCAGAGCACCCCATCCTTTAAAATACCATTATTTTGATTCCACTTGACATGGAACGGAAATACCGTGATGCAGAGAATTCTGAGTTAATCTACTGCATAGATCTGGGTTTTTGAATGAGAGACTTGTCAGACACAGAGTCTTCCTGGGAATGTGTCACACAGTATTCAGCAGTGCTGCTAAATCCCACTGGGAGGTAGTGGCCCCGAAGGGTCACCGTGGGCACAGAGAGGATCTCTGAGTTGCAAGATTCCTGTGTGCCCTTTGACGAGTGTCCTTTGGTTGGTTCAACAAGAATAAAATAAAATACATCACTTTTGTATTGTTTAATTTAATTGGGCAATGGGTAACCTCAAGGCATGAAAGGAAGCAATTTCAACTGTAAAGTAGCCAAGGCAGGCCACCCATTCATTTAGTCTTCCCATGGTTTCCAGTGCAAAGACGTATGGAACTCTTTTCTTCCTTCTTCTATTGATGACCAGAGTGTGTTTCTCCAATTTTTGTTTTGAAGCAAAAGTCTTAGGGAACTTCAGGGGTTTATGTCCCCATTACAGCAGGCTTCTGAAAAGGGGTAACTAGGTTCTTTAGCCCTGCAGCTTCTGAGGCTATTCTGTCTTCATATTCTAGTGTGCAGTGGGTTTGCATGTTGTTAGCTAGGTTGCTTTTTATTTGTCTGTGTGTGTGTGTGTCTACGTGTGCTATATATGTGTACGTGCACATTCCTATGTATAAGTACAGCTGGTTCCTATCTTCCAACTTGTCAGAGGCAGAATCTTTTGTTCTTTGTCACTGGGTAAGCCAGCCTATCTGGCTTGAGAGCTTCTGGGGATGGGAATGCCCCTGCCTCCTATCTTGACATAGGAGTAAGGGGGGGAGTGGGGGGTGGGGGGTGGGGAGGGAGTGGGGGGGTGGGGTGTGGGGGGTGTGGGGTGTGTGTGACAGACACATATGTGACTGCATCCAGCTTTACAAGTGTTATGGAGATTTGAACTCACTTCCTCAGTCTTTTGGAACATCCTCTTTATCCACTGGGCCACCTCCGTAGCCTCCAGCGGAGCTTGTACTGAGCTTTTGCTAATCTCTCTCATTCTCCTGATCTGTGTGAAAAGCAAGGGCTTTGCTTTTGTTTCTGTTTGTATTTTGGACTGTGGATGAGCCTAAACGCTTGATTTTCCTCATGTGCATTAAGCCAAACTGTTTTGATTCTGGCTGGTTGAATAGTAATAACAAGCCAGTATGCAATTTCATCAAACTCTGAAGCTGAGAAAGTCCTTTGTGTGCTTTGTTGTGATAGTCACAGGGCCCTGCAGGATGATAACTGGGCCTCTGCAAACCCAACATTCTGAGAAGATACATAGACACCAGTGAGAAGATACATAGACCCATGTCAGCTCTAACTTTCAAACTCCTGATGGTTAGACAAACGTTTGAGTCCTAGGAGCTGAAATCAATAGGGAAGCTTTTAAGAAAACAGGACATAATTTTAAGAACACAAGACCAAGATTTTAGAGGAAATATCACTATCTAATAGAAACATCATTTTATTTTCCTGATCCCAGACTCTCAGCTGGAGAATTCAATTAGCATTTCTTTTTCTTTTCCTTTCTTCCTTCCTTTTCTTTGTTTTTGTTTGTTTGTTTGTTTGTTTGTTTTTTGTTTTTTGAGACAGGATTTCTCTGTATAGCCCTGGCTGTTGTAGACCAGGCTGATCTTGAACTCAGAAATCTGCCTGCTTCTGCCTCCTGAGTGCTGGGATTAAAGGCATGCACCACCACACCCAGCTTAGTTAGCATTTCAATTGTTTTAATTGTAGCTATGGGCCCAGTCTCTTTAATTTATGATTAGAATAACCCACAGACATTTGGTCTGTAGCTGTTTTAAGAAAACAACTCTTAAATGTGTTACTGTTGCAAAAAGTATCAACTCTACCTGCGCAAACAGCAAGTCTGAAACAAATCAATCCTTAGGGCTTGCATTATAATATTCCTGCCCACCTTCCATCTATAAAAATTTGTATTTCCAATAATAGTAATATAATTGTTTTTTACAGATTCATTATCAAGAGGGGATGAGGAAGAGGGGAAAGGAGAGGGAGAGGGAAATGAGAGAAAGAATGCTAAATATAAAAAACTCCTTTTGATGTATGGAAGGCTACAAAAAAAAAAAAACCTTGAGTGCAATTAAAATTTTCAGGTGTTCTTTTCCATCAGCCCCTTTGACACTAGTGACTTTCCCAAGCATGGACCACTCCCAGTCTGTCTCAGTGGGAGTACTTTGACACACATGTAGAGGGTGAGTTTATGTCTCTTGGGAAAGCCAGACTGTCCCTGCCAAGAGGACACAGGAAGCACGTCTCCCTTGACTTGTCCTGTTGGCATCTCTGCTCCTGTGTGAAAAACGTCTAATCTAAGCTCACCTCCACATAAACAACAGTAGTAGCTGTTTTTTCTCCATGATACGATCCATAGTCTAAATACACAGGAATCTACAATAGGTTTCTGAGCAAATCCATGACTTCAGCAAGACTGAAGATCAATATATGCAAATTAGTTGCTCTGAGTTTAATAGCAACAAATAATTGGACTGAAAAATTCCATATTGTGAAATTTGAGTTGAGCTATTACACACATAGAGCAAAATCCCAATCAGTAACTTGGTAGGGTTGTTTTTTTATTTTGTAAGAAGTTAGAAGTTTTGAGAAACTTACATGCTGATTACCACTCTCTATACAAAGTGAGAAGAGTGGAGAGCCAAATAGACAACGCAGCAACCCAAAGAGTCCAGGATTCTCAGAAAGGAAAACAGAGAACTCATACTGACTGACTCAAGGGTGGGTCTGACAAGCCGTGGCAATGGTGGTGGCAGCAGTGGTGGTGGTGGTGGTGGTGGTGGTGTTTGCTTTAATCCTAGCACTCTCTGAGTTGGAGGCTAGCCTGATCTACAGAGTGAGTTTTAGGATAGCCAGGGCCACCCAGAGAAACTTTGTCTTGAAAAACCAAAACAATAAAAATAAAAACAGTTACTTTAAAACTAGTAACCAATAGAGTGTAGGGCTGTAGAAAGATATACCTATAGATGAACAGAGAAAAGTGATATTCCGGTAGCAGATCCCACACATACGTGACTAGTAGATTCTTTAAAAAACAAAACAAAAAGGACAAAACAAGTCTTGTGGATAAAAACCATAGATTTAAATACAGCTTTGAGAAGTTACATAAGGTCCCATTTATCCAGTTCCCTTCAGTAATTACATCTTGGAAAACTATAATATAATATTATTGATTTGATGATACTTATCTAATGAATTATACTCAAGCTTCTTAGTGTTCCTGTATTTACTTTTGGTAGGTTTTTTGTGTACATTATATATTTGATTATAGGCAATGTTATTACATATGTCAGTTCATGTACTTGCCTCCATCTGCATTCAAAATACTTAAAAATAGAGGTCTCTTATGAGTGTGCAATACACATTCACACACATACACACTTGCATGCTTTTTCACACATGTGCACACACATAAATGTTCATATACATACACATGTACACTCACATTCGAACACATGCATCCATATACACATGTACACACATCCCCACACATGCATGCACACACACAAGCTTATGTACATATACATTCCCACATGTGTGTGTGCATACACACACACACACACACACACACCACTCATGGTTGAAATATCTGTAGTAAGTCTACATCAGGTGCCAAGTGTCACTGACAATATTGCTTACAGATATAAATTGTCAAATGTGGAGTTTAAAAAAATTTCCAAAGGTAGCTTGGGCTAGCTTTGTGGCATCATTTTGACACATAGGAAGAAGAAACATGAAGGAGTAGTCAGGAATAAACACTCTCAGCAATATTACATGATCTGAATCTCTGTTATGCCATGTTTTAGCTGTGACACCCAAGGGAAGCCACTCCACTTCTCTGTGCCTTGCTTTTCATCCCAATGACACAAGAATTGTAATGGTATCTATTGCGTGATGTTGCTGTGAGAATTGAATTGGTTTTATATAAACTATGTGTAAGGGTATCTGGCTTAGTGTTAAGTGTCTCTCCCTCAAAACTAATCTTCTGATAAGTTTACCTTTGTCAGACAGAAGTATATAATGTCTTTAGATTACAGGCATTAGCTTCAAATGAACTATCACTAGGGGTTGTGTCAGTGCCCAGAGGAATCTCTGCTACTGGATGCTATCCAGCTGTCAAGGCAGGGTACCCGAGTACTGAAGGAATGGGTAGCATGCTCATGAAGGAGTCCAACATTCAAATGGTCACAGCAGACAGAGCAGGGTCATAGATGACTTTGACCTTGGTGAGAAGAGAGGCATCAGGAGACTGGAAAGCGTCTAAGTCTCCATCAGTTTCACCTGTGTCCATGAAAGTGAATTACACAAGAGGACAAGAGTGGCGAGCATGGGTGGGTGTGAGATTGTATGCCCTGAGAGATCAGTGACTGGGAATTAGTGCACACTAGCTTGATGGTGGAAGCAGTCAGTTCCTAACAATTGGCAGCTATGTGTTGTGTGATGTGCTGTGTGATGGGTGTTGTGTGATGTGCTGTGTGATGGGTGTTGTGTGATGTGGTGTGTGATGGGTGTTGTGTGATGGCAGGGAAGCAGGGAGATCTGCTGACAGTCACTGGTTATTACCCAACATAGAGCATGGGAGCAGGGAGCCAAAGACAGCTGGTCCTACCACACAGCCTGCCTAGGCTTTCTTTGTGTATCATTATGATTCAAAAGAAGCCAACAAAGTTCTTTTCCCTCTCTTTGGTTTTGAAACAGTATCTTCTACATAGCCCTGATGGGCCAGGAACTCATGATGTAAACCAGTGTACTTGGTGTTGTCTCAGTGTCCTGAGTGTTGAGTTATAGACATGACCCAGGATGACTGCTCCATTCTCTATCTCAGCCCTCCACTGTCCTGTGTGTGTGTGTGGGCATGCACATTATATGTATTTTGAGACAGAGTCCTGTAACTCACTCTATAGACCAGGCTGGCCTTGAACTCACAGAGATCAGCCTGCCTCTTGCTCCCAATTTCTGGGGTTGAAGGTGTGAGCCATCCTACCCAGAGTTGCCTGTGATTGTGAGTGCCAGAACACTTGAGTCTGTGCTTGTGCACAGGTATAAGTGAGGTCTGGGAAGAGAGGAAGACTAGGCCGAGGTTGTGGCAGTTCATGTATAAAACAGTAACTGTTACCAGGGACTTCTGCTTTGCTTCTGTGTTAGCTCCTTCTTGGAACTGGGGGAAAGGTGATCTCCCTGGAAAGAGGAAAAAGAACAACTCTTATGATGGCTTCTTACATGCAAACTTAAGACCCTGAGAATCCCATTCAGTCTTTGCATTTTGTGTTCTTCTACCTGGTGAGCAGTTCAGGCTCCAATGCAGTATTGTGCCAGCATCGTATCTGAAGAGAGGTGAGGCAGCCAAGGGGTACGATCAGGGATACCCATGGGTGAAGATGGGTTCTGTTTGCACTGTGGTCAGTACAGGACTTGTCTCCTCTGGCTTCTATTTCAGTACACACTGGTGAAAGGCACTGGCTCTGTTCACGGGAACATTTTCTCAACCATGGGGCTTTCTGGATTGTTTTCGTGGAAACCAAGGGCCTCAGCAGACAAAGGCAAAACAAGACCTAAAGCCAAGCAGTGGGCAGTTCACAGGAGGATGAGGGTCAGGTCAGCAAATTGTGGCCCACAGAGGACTGAGCTGCAGATGGAGGAGAGAAATGGGACCTGTCGGTCATCAAGTAGTTAGGCAGAGGTGACTTGAAGGCAGCAAAGGGTCCATGGGCTTGAGGTCTTCCACACAAACATATGGATGGTAAAATTTCAGAGACTTCATTACTGCAGCCTGGAAATCCAGGAAGTCCAAAAAGAGGCTTGCCAAGCCTTACTCCAAACCATGGCTCAAAGCAAGGGATTTAGAGACAGCTAGGGGAGAGGGGTACGCAGCAGAAGCCTGGTGTTTCCTCAGTCCTCAGATAGATCTGTGTCAGCAATGTCAGCCCTCCATCTCAACAGGACTCTCAGCCTCACTTCTTAAAAAGGACATGTTGGCTATAAAAATTGATATTTAAAGGTACAGGCCTTTGAATAGCCAAACCAGATTGAAAAAGAAAAATATTTTTATACTATAAATATTGGTGACTAAGCAGCTGTTTCATTTAATGGTTTAAATTCAGGGAGAGAGAAAGTTATGCTCAGAAGGTGTTTGCTTGCTTAATTAATTCCTCCACTTGGAGTTACAGGGCTTCCTGGGTGCTCCTAGATACATTGCTGACTAAGCTATATCTTCAGCCCTTGTTTTTCTTTGTGTCTGGCACTGTCATTGATTCTAGAAGCCACTGCTGGTATAACTGTATTTGGTTGTTGGTTAGCCTCTTTCTCAGACTGGGGAGAAGTATCCAAAAATTGGGTCATTTCCCTGTGTGCTTCTGTTAGTGTCTATGGACCCAGACAGAAATCAAGTCTGAGCATATACAAGTCTCTGAATTTACTAACAAGATCTTGTTGTACATTCTGAAAGGTGGTCTGTTTATAAGTGACTCCTAACATTTCTTCCTCTTTGGGCTTCTCTTTTATACATGTTAACCAGAGGGTTTAGAAAAGTGGGGATGCTTGGGAAAATGTTAGAAAATATTGGAATTAAGCCAGCTGTGTTCAGCTTTGAAATGTAAATATGTCCTCCCAGGTCACAGTGAGAGCAAGGGCAGCTAGCGGGCTTCTATTTATCGCGGGTTCCCATGAATTCACATTAGCTGGCCTGCAAAGTTCATCTGTATACTAACATTGAATGGCGCTCCTTTCCTTTCCTTTCCTACAGTCTGTGATTGGATGTGAGGGTTGATGATAGCTCCTGGAATAACAAAATTGAGAACAGGAGAAAGAGATAGCGCTGCTCTCATCCTGAGCGCCGGTTGTAGCAAACCGGAAGCCCTCAGCTCCAGGTGGCTTCCTCTGGGCTCAAATGGCAGGCAGATGCTTGGAGCCCTTGGGCTCAGGTATCTCATAATTGTGAACTGAACCAAGGACAGATTTGATTTGTAGCCCACATTCTGACCTCTCTCCGGTGGGAAAGACTGGGACGTGTTCCCAACTTGCCCCTTTCACTCAGACTGTTTCCATCTTGGTCCTCTGCTCCCAATTGCATGTTGGTTTCAAGAACACCCTCCATATTTTTACAAACAGTCCTCTAGAGATTGAGTTCCAGTTGGAGGGATGTGAAAGAAACTGGACCAGAGATGGGGGCTTGGGATCACTGGAAAGGCCTCTGGGAGGCTGACCTATAGATGATTTGGGAGCACAAAAATGACAAACTTGACTTGAGAGATTTATAGTCCTCGGAAGACCACACGTGTCTCTCCAGGGCAAATCTTTACATGGGTGAGGGCAAGTTAAAATGAATAAAGAGAGCAAATTTGAAGGGGTCAAGGGTCATGAGAGCAGGATTTCGCTACTCTGCCTGTCCAGGGAGCCGGGCTTCGGTGACAGTCAGACGATTTAAAACCAATTGTGTTTTATGAAGTTGAAATCTTTTATATGCCAGATGTTGCGGCCCCACGTTGGATAATCAGCGGCCATTTGTCTGTAAAGGCCATCTCTAGCACGTGAGCCTTTGGGTATGCTTTATGAAGCAGTCATCCATGTTGACAGGCTTAGGGAGATATTTTCCAAAGAGCTCTTGGGATTCCTTGGCACGGAAGCAATCGGTGACCACCACTAGGCGTTACCCTTGAGCCTTCCTTATCTAGGCCGGAACTTCTTGACCTCAGGTGTTGGATCTTTCTGTTTCAACTTAGTTTATTTTCTTAAAGAATTCTTTGTAAAACGTCAAGAAATACCATGTCAAAGTTCACATAAAATTTCACCTTGGGAGACATTGTATTATATAGGTGATCTTAAACCCAGCTCCATGTTTTCTTTTGATCCCTTCACTATAGCTACCAGAATTTTAAAATTATGTATATGATTCATATTATATTTCTAGAGGTAACAATTACTTCCCTGACTTCACATGTATGTACATATGTGTGCACCTTCACAAGTATGTACATGTGTACATACCTTCATATGCATACACAAAGAAATATTATCAGGCAAAGGATTAATTTAAAGATATTCACTGGTTTAGGATATTTTGATTATTTAAATAATGAAATATTTGGAATACTTATAGAATATGACTATAATTAATACTTTGCTACTGTAAAGGAATTTATAATCTCATTGAGGAGGTAGGCATGCTAACCAGATGCATTAATACCTAGTTTTACATAGTTTCTTGTTTCATGACCTTATATACACACATATATGTATAATGTGCCCTAATTATATTCCCTCCCACATACCCTGTTTTATTTTCTCCTTCTCCCACAAACCTTGCATTTCCAAATTTCCATGTCTTGTTCTAGTTGTTTGTCAACCTTAGACTAGAAATGAAGGACCAAACCTTATGCCTACATGATGAGTGATCATTGGCCCATATCCATAACACAAAAGTTGGGCTGTGACAAGCCACAAGCCCATGAAATTTGGAACAAGAAACAGTCTTGGTATTTGTAGGTTTGAAAAGGGAAAGGTACATCTTGATATCTGGTTAAGAGTATGTGTCTTGAACAATATTATACAGAATTAGAATAACCGTAGGGCATTAACCAAGTCACAAAACTGCATCAACCCAAAGCCATTGTTCCTCCTTCAAACACATGAGCAAGGGGGTGCCTCCTCCATCAAGCTGGCAGAGAGTTTATGTCTTGCTTTGGGGAGGCTCATTCCTAGCTCCAGGCTCCAGCTGCTAGAGTCTTGCTAGTCGGGCATTTTTGGTTACATTTCTGTAATATGTTTTAATCTCTTGTTGATCAAGTTTTTTAATGGTTATATGAAGCAACACCTCTTTCCACATGCATTTTCTGGTGTCTGTTCTTAACAGGCATGTGACCTTCCCTACCTTTCTAAATCCTTGCATGACGCCAGGGACTGACCTAACCAAGGCATCAAGGGAAGGAAGAAAGGGCAGACAGACACACAAACACAGAAAAGCTGGGGTTGGGTGGTTTGGGCTCTCAGATGGTGAAGCCGCAGGGCCCTGGAAGCTGAGAGTATTTATTATGTACAGTCAAATGGGGAATCGGGGTTATTAGATGTAACTGAATGAGGAAGTAGGTTATTCCAAACAGGTAAACAAGGAGGCAGGTTTAGTTTGGTAGAGGCAGTTTCTGTAGGGGAGTAGTCTTCAAGCTATAAACATGGTGGTAGTTGGGGAAGGAAGGCACGGTGGGCATTTTCCATTTTCTGCACACACTCTGTCAATATTCATATTCAGACCTGATGATGGATTTGCTTATGTCACCCACATACATTGACCCAGGACTTCCCTGGCTCTCTATGCTGCTTGATCACTAGGAGGAATTCCTTCACTGCCTCACAGCACATACGTTGCTATTAACTAACAAGCTATTTGGGAAAGCCTTTTCTGTTTTCTTGCTTCAAATACCACTAACTTAGGTATTTTTGTTTGTTTGTTTGTTTGTTTTGTTGCTGTAACAAAACACCCTGCAAAGTCACAAAAGCACCACAAGGAAAGGATAGGTTTATTTTGGTCCCCAGTTATGGGTGGAAAGGTCAAAACAGCAGGGACTTGAATGGGCTGACCACAGGATGAAGATAGTGGTGGATGCCTGTGCTCAGCACACTATCTCTTTTTTTTTATACAGTCCATATTCCATCTTAGGCACCAGTGCCACCCACGATGGACCAGTCTTCTACCTGAACCAACCTAATCAAGATAATGCCCACCAGGCTTCCCAAGAGGCCTGTCCTCCTAGCAAGCTCTTCAGATTGACAGCTGAGAGTAACTAGTACAACTATGATTCTAAAGAGTTGAGGGATAAAAGGAAACGAATATTGAATGCCAGATTTAATATTCAGGTAGATTTCCCTGTTTTCTCTCTTGTCTTACAACTCTTTAAGACCCGGCACTTGCCTGAATAACACATTTCCATGGAGTTTGACTGTGTTGTATTAATAATAGGAGTGACCAGAGTGTTGTCAAGTTGGGTTGCCAGTGGTTAGGGTCTGGGCTGGCTCTCTACAGGTTCTTGGCCTCTCATCCAAAGAACTGAAAATAAGATAGATTTGTGAAAGGAGCAGGAGAGGGGGATTTAGAGTGAAGTGACCGTGCATAGTAAGGAGGGATACCATGTGGAGATGGACAGAGGGCCATGGGAGCGGCAGTGTGCACAGGCACTGACTATTGTTCAGGGCATCCTTTGATGGGGGGTCAAGAGGAGGACTTTGCTTACTAACCTGAATAGTTTGGGCTAGCCTTTATGTTGACTGAAAGATTAGGTTATATAATCATGTTGTTTACTGTGTAAGTCCCTTTCCACAGTGGATCTGATTTTTATTAAATATATGCCCAATTATATCTAAGTGTAGGATGATAAATAACTAGAGAGTTCTTCCTAAAAGGTTACCAGAGGACAACGTTTTTGCATTACTGTGCATGCACCCAAAACCAGTTCAGGCCAGATCAGCCTTTTGATTCTTTATACCCAGATACAGTGGGAAGACAGGTGCGCAGAAACTGCCTAAATATGGCTGTTGCCAAGGATGGGGAAACTTGTGTCACTGTTCAAAGATGGGAGGGAGGGTTGTTCGTTGTAGGTGGGGGAGGGGCCGAGGAGGGGCTGAGGTTGCTAGGTGCAGTGTTTGAAGACTTGTTTGTGTACCCAGTATGTGCAGGTGAAGGAACTACACTGCCAAGTACATTGTTAAAGGATAGTTGTGTATTTATAACCCCAAACCAAATGGGGTCCCCAGGTAAGCTTGCCTCATTAATGACACGGGGTATTTTCTTGTTACTTTTTTTTTCTTTCTTTCTTTTTTTTTTTCTCCAAATTGGCCTCAAACTTGCAATCTTTTTGCCTTGGCCTCCCATACTATGCCTGGCCCTGCTGTGACTCTTTTATGGAATTTTGATAATTGTATATATTAATGTTGTCTTATTGTTTCTTTTGTAAGTCACTGGATTCCATGATTCTCAGATTGGCTGTTCTCTCTTATTTGTGGCTTTGGTACAATACTTCTCAAAGCATTGCTTTATATGCAGAAATATGATTGCTGATTTATTAATTTTTTTCTACTCACATTGGCTCTTAATTTTGTAACTCTCTTCACACCATTCTCAATTTCATGGCGTCAACCAGGCGCATGTGCAGTGCAACATTTACTCCTGCCTGGCTGTTGTTGATTGAGGGTTTCTGGGCCAGTGAGAAACACCTAACTGGTCCATCGAGTACTAAGCCACTCGCTTGAAACGGAGCTTATTCACTGAGTTCAGACTTTACTATTTGTTGCAGCATCTTTCTTTACTCCTTCCTCTTCATGATGTACTGGTCAATCCAGCCTACACTGTGGCATTCTATGGCGCACCTTCTGCTTTAACTAACCTGCGTATAGCATAGCATACATTCAGAATTACAGTGGGAACCGATACATATGCCAGGCCTTTAATCCCAGCCCTTGGAAGGCAGAGGCGTGCAGATCTCTGAGTCTGAGGCCAGCCTGTCTACATATCAAATTCCAGGACAGCCAGGACCATACAGAGGAACACCCCCCCCCCGCCCCCATTGTGACATGTGCGTAACAAGAGCAGAGCACTGGGTATTGATTGTTGTCATTTGAACCAACTCCTTACATCTGAGCCCTCTGCTATGTGTGAGGTTTGAGCCCCATCTTCCCTGGAGAATAAACCTAGGCAGCTAGGGCGGCTACATCACAATTGGGAACAGAGTTTGCTACTAGGGATTTTGTTCTATTGAATCTGAATAGAACAAGAGAGTAAGCGGTAATATAGAATTCCTTTTACTGGTATCAGTAAATGCCTTGACTCTAGTGTTGGTTAATGGAAGTACTGGATCTACAGTCCATTATGGCAGTTAGCGTTCTCTTTTATTTCTGTGCCTGATCGTGGAGATTAATAGCTAAATCTCTGTTGCTGTCTTGTTTTGTTTTGTTTTTGAGACAGGATTTCTCTGTGTAAGAACAGTCTTGGCTGTCCTGGAACTCATTCTCTGTAGACCAGGCGGACCTGGAACTCATAAAGATCCACTTGCCTCAGCTTCCCGAGTGCTGGGACTAAAGGCGTGCGCCAGTACACCCTGCTGTGTTGTCTTTTTAATGAGTCAGATTCTTCTCTTTTCCTATGGGTTCCCGGAAGTCTTCTCAACCGCATTCATCTTTTCCCTTGTGACTCAGAATCGGCTTTGTTTGCAGATAAGATTTGCTCACAAGAGCCCCGACCACTTTGATCACGTAGTTTACCAATCTTCCTCTCTGACAAGGAGAACATCCAAGTGGCAAGTGTTCTGTGGGGAAGCACTTTTGGGGATGCAGATGCTGTAATCGGAATCCGTGGTCCTGGACATTTTGACTGAGCCTTGCTGGAATTTGTTGTATTTCTTCAAATTGTGTTGCAGTTTGCTCTGGTCCATAGTTGAGTTCATTTGAATCCTAGTGTCATGGATGTTAGTACCAGAACTGTTCGTTCACATTGTGAAGAAAGGCAATGTACAGGTCAAATTGGTGATGACTATTCTTCAATTGTGAGATAAGGAGCTGGATGGTTTTAACCCTCCAAATCCTAAACCTGCTTTACCATGTAAATGCAAAACAATTTTGATATTGTTTTTAGAATCAACTTTACCACCTAAAAGAAAATATAGCATACCTTCATGTATCCACTATCACATGAATTTCAACATTTTTGCCAACTTTATTTTATCTATAATCACCTCCTCCATCTAAAATGTTTTGTGAAAGTCCAAACACCTTGCCAACTTCCTCATGAACATTCTTTGTTGATTGAAAATAAGTTCTGGCCACATCTCTATGTCAGAGCTTCACCTAGTTCTCACTATTACATGAAAACTGTCTTCAAAGTGATTCAGAAATTAAAATGGACATGGGAAGACAATTTAAAAATGTTAATATATTTATTCTATGTATATGGGTGTTTTGCCTATATGTGTAACATGTGTGTGCCCTTGTACGCCAGAAGACATTTGATTTCCTGGAACTGGAGTTAATGGATGGTTGTGAGCTACTATGTGGGTTCTGCAAACCAAAGCTGCTCTTCTACAAACCTAAAAAGTGCTCTTAACCACTGAGCCACCTCTCCCGCCCATTGCAAGACAATGTAAGAGATTATTTATATGGTGATTTGAGGAACCATTTCTAATTGATCAGGCACTTTTACTATGTTCCTTATAATCAGTCCATCTATTTTTTGTTTGAACAAGGGCAAGCAAGATTTTTCAAAATTGCTTTTAGAAATTGTCTCAAAGTGATGGTTTATAGATAATTGCTTAGGTTTTTTTTTCTTTAGAAGAAATGCTAAAGTTCAAGGCTATTGAATCTCAATAACAAACTAGTTTGAAAGTACCAATGAATAGCAATTTCCATTTTCTTGAAAGCAAAACTTTGATTAGCCTTACTGCTTGCCTACCTGGAATATGCAAATTGAAAAAATGCATTGTTTCTTGGCAGAAACCTGACAATTTGCCATGAAGATAATAAATTGATCCCCTTTCAAAGACTCGGGGAGGGGCCAGGAAGTGCCTCATGCAGTAATATGCTTTCTATAAACTTTACAAAATAAGGTATTTTAACTTTAATCAGATAAGCCAAGTGAAGTTTTCATCCTGATTTCTATTCTATCATAGTTCCTTTGTATGTTGGTATTGTTGGAGAGACAGAGGCATTTCAGGATAGAACTACAGGAAACTGAGCTTTGATCACATTTATTTATGATGATAGAGTTCTTATAGATGGTAGGGCCTTTGGTACAAGTCAATTGTCTTTGGTATGGGCATGGCTTCTAGAGATTTCCCCACTGATCTTTCATGGACTTATTTGACATGGAGATACTGGGCTACACATCACCTGCTGATTAAAGCTGCCCTGGGTTCCTGATCACAGGGTATGCATGGAAGAGGAGAAGTCAGGAGTGGAGAGAATGGAGACAGAAGGAGTTTGGAAAGATAGGTTTTCCAAGAATCATAGTTTCTACATGAGACAATATATGGTAATTCTTTTCCTTACTTGGCAACAGTCTCAATCGTACACACGGCACTACCAATGATGAGCTATGACTCCGAAAAGAACTGTTGTAGACCATATCAAAGTAGAGGCTAAGAATCACCCATGCTTAGCAGCTCATTTCTATAGAATATATAAGTATAAAAGGAGTGTGTCAGAGTTAAAGCTGACTCAGCCACTCTGGGCACTGCATTTGTATAGAAAACATCAGTACACATTATGTGTCAAATAGACAGGGAAAGTGCACTTTAAAATGTAGAAAAACATAGAGAGGGGTATGACTCGATGTCTATGCTCATTGAAAATCTGATGAGGTTTATGGGAACTGTCAGACTTAAAGTATTTGGAATGCTATGATTTCTTTGCTCATTTTTAGATTAATATATTTTATTGTACCTATTTTTGTATTGTTAATTTGTTTTCCTTCAAGCTTTAGCTCTTATGTGAATGCCTTCCTGTCCCTTCTAGGCAAACCATTCAGAATGAAGGCTTTCTCTTAGAGGAGCTCAATCAGAAAATTGCTTCTTCTCCTATGTTATAAACGGCAATGGACACATCTCTGTTATTAAGACAACAATCACTTTTTCTTTTATTAATGAAACATTTTACTGTCAGTAATTACAGCAGGTAATTAAACTCATACGGAGGAGTCAGGGTTTCATTTGGTGCAACTAAAGTTTTTTTTTTTTTCTGGTTTTATTTATTTTTATTTTTTATTTTTTTATTAGGTATTTTCCTCATTTACATTTCCAATTATCCCAAAAGTCCCCCATACCATCCCCCCCACTCCCCTACCCACCCACTCCCACTTCTTGGCCCTGGCGTTCCCCTGAACTGAGGCATATAAAGTTTGCACGACCAATGGGCCTTTCTTTCCACTGATGGCTGACTAGGCCATCTTTTGATACATATGCAGCTAGAGACAAGAGCTCCGGGGTACTGGTTAGTTCATATTGTTGTTCCACCTATAGGGTTGCAGATCCCTTTAGCTCCTTGGGTACTTTCTCTAGCTCCTCCATTGGGGGCCCTGTGATCCATCCAATAGCTGACTGTGAGCATCCACTTCTGTGTTTGCTCGGCCCCGGCATAGTCTTACAAGAGACAACTATATCAGGGTCCTTTCAGCAAAATCTTGCTAGTGTATGCAATGTTGTCAGCGTTTGGAAGCTGATTATGGGATGGATCCCTGCAACTAAAGTTCTGTTTTTAATTTTAGAAAGGTGATTTGAAAGGCCATGTCCTCAGCAGGACACAGTGGTGCACACCTCTAATCCTAGCACTTGGGAAGCACAGGTGGGTGGATCTCTGTGAGCCTGAGGACAGCCTAGGCTACATGACAAGGTTCAGGACAGCCAGGGCTGTGTACAGAGACCCTGTCTCGAAGAGAGAGAGAGACAGAGAGAGAGACACACACACACACACACACACACACACACACACACACAGAGAGAGAGAGAGAGAGAGAGAGAGAAACAGAGAAAGAGAGACAGAGACAGAGACAGAGACAGAGACAGAGAGACAGAGACAGACACAGAGAGACAGAGACAGACACAGAGAGAGGACAATAAACTCACTTACTAAAATTAATTGTTTTGAGAGCAGTGCTTTAAAGTTGCCACAATCTTTATCTTAATATGAAGGATTCTGACTTTGGGACTTGAGGCTTTTCTCCCTTTAAAAACTTAAACTGGAAAGAAATAAGGAATGTGTGTGTGTGTGTGTGTGTGTGTGTGTGTGTGTGTGTGTGTGTGTGTGTGTGGTGTTTGTGTGACTGTGGGTGTATATGTATGTATGTATTACAAATATTTTTAGAGGTTGGAGAGATGGCTCAGCAGCTAAGAGCACTGGCTGCTCTTCTAAAGGAAGGATCAATTCTAGGATCAACTCCCAGCACCCACATAGCTGCTCTCAACCATTTGTAACTCCAGTCCCAGGGAATCCTATACTCTCTTTTGGCCTCTGAAGGAACTGCATACATACAGTGTATATACATACACATAAGGGCAAAACACCCACACACATAACATAAAAATAAAGGCAAATTTTTAAAACTGTGTTTTTATTGCTGTCTATTCTCCTTTGAAATGATTTGTCCTGGTTAAAACTGGACAGTATTTCACTTCTTCTTCTTGAAGATACATAAGGCTATTGCTGATAATATTCAGTAATATCTATGTCATTTTTTCCCAAAAGGATCTCACTAATCATTTGGGAAAGGGGGGCTTTTTCCCCTTTGTATATAAATTTCTAATTCCAGGTCTTGTGTGTCATTTCTATAAGTAGGGTCTTGAAAACCATTTCTTGATGAAGTTTAATTTAGAAAATGGCCACTGATTCTGTCTTTAGAAATCTTTCTTCATTACTTGAAGACAATTGCCCTACCTTGCTACTGGAACAGTAGAGGCTAAGAATCGCCCATGCTAAGCAGCTCCTTTCTATAGAATACATAACTATAAAAGGAGTGTGTCAGAGTAAAAGTCTATTTCTCTGCTTTCTGCATATTACTGATTGACAAATATTTGTCATTATGAAATTGCAACACCTATAGCAACCTTTTAGCTCATGGACCACAGACTTCTGGAAAGACAGTTCGTTTTTTAAAAAATTATCTGACTCTGTTGTGATGAATATTTATCAAATGGTCTTGAAATAGCATACAGGTGATACAAGGCAATGGTTACAAGGCAAGATAGGCTTGGGATTAATAATGCTTGTTTTCTTCTATGGCATATGAGTTATGGATATAATATCTTGGACCCAGACTCCCTTACATCTTTCTGGAAATCAGCTTTGTTCACTTGGCACCCTTCCTATATAGTAAGTCTCACTCTGACATGATTTAGATTAGCTAGGATATCCCATTTCCAACCCCAAATACTAGAAACAATAACAGCAAAACCCATGCTAGGGTTACTAATATGTTTTCTTCCATCTAACATTTAATTGGCAAGTTGAGGTTTTCTTCTCTAAAAGCTGTGCTGTGGGGTTTTGCAAGTGCAGCTCTGTGTGGAGCCCTTTGTCCAGCACGCCCAGAGTTTGGCCCCACACACTGCAAACCAAGTCTGTTCTTTCCATTACAGATCTTGACTCTGCCTGGTTTCAGTTCTCTCTGTTTGTATCAGCAGTCTAAAGCGACTGACTGATGTAATAATACTATTAGAGATAAATGTTGGTGCCTACTCCATAATAAAGTAAATAAAACTCCATGTAACTCCATTAAGGCCACCCCAAATTACATGTTGATAGTGTCTGCTGCCTCCGCCAGACTACAAGCCCGGGCTGTGCTGTGAGGTTGCTACGTTCAGTCCACTTTACATTTTCCTGCTTCATCTAGGCCAGAGCATTGCATGTGGTGAGTGCTCCAAAATGTTTATGGGTTGGAAATAAACAAACACATTTAAAATAGGATTTGGAAAGCACTTCCTTCACAGATGCAGCCTTGGGGTTCAGTTGGCTCCAGCCAGGCCTCCCAGAGCTTCCTGCTGCACACAGTCTTGCATTCAACAGAACTTCAGAGAAACAGACCAAGGGCAAGGGGCCTGGGTTTGGTTAGGTCTCAAGAAGGGCAGGCGTGGCTCCTCTAAAGGAGAGCAGGATGGGGGCGGAGCGCTGGGAGAGCTGTGGCTTCCTGGTCAGGACCTATTGCTTCTGGGTGGGATGCTCATCTACCTACTCTTGGGCATTATTGTCATAACTGTAGATATAGGTACATGCTATGCTATGTTATGTGCCCAGGGCAAGGCTAGTGTTTCTCAAATGTCACTGGGTTTCTGAATATGTTGGTGACTTAATAGCATGCAGGCCTGGGTTCAGCAGGTCTCTGGTGGGCCCTAAGAGATGTTCACTCCAGAAAGTTTACTGATGATAAGTCAGAACTTCTTTAGGTCATCTCTGCGTATCATATACTTGCCATCTGTTTCATCTCTGTGTATCTAAATACTATAAATTCAAGAGATCATATGCTTGCTATCTGCTTGCTGAAAAGAACTTCATAGCTCCATGTTTTATATCTACATCATACAGACTCCAGTGCAGAACTTAACCCTTAGAAAAGAATTAAGAAACATTTTACTTTTCTCCGTCTTTGTTTGTTTGTTTGTTTGTTTTTCTAACTTTAAGAAAAATTTCAAAATTTTACTTTTTATATTAAAAGCTGAAACACTGGAGGACCGAGAGCACACACATAAGAGTTATAGACATTCACAATGGGAGAGGGTTTCCCAGTGAATGTCTCCGGACTCTCTGCATCCTGAATGGTCCCAGGGTCAGGCTTCAGAGAATATCAGAAGTTGGGCTGTTATTTAAGCCATATGCCATCTAAGTTACCAAATGTTGTGGTTTCAATAAGAATGGCCACCATAAATTCATACATTTGAATGCTTAGTCACCCTTTGGAAAAGATTAGGATTAGCAGGTGTGGCCTTGTTGGAGGAGGTGTGTCCCTGGGGGCATGTGCTTTCAGGTTTCAAAAACCCATGGCAGGTCCAGTCTTTTACTCTCTGCCTGACGATCATGAAATAGCTTCCACCTGCTGTTGCAGCTCCTGCCTGCATGCCACCAGGCTTCCTGCCATGATGATAGTGGACAAACTCTCTGAAACTATAGGCAAAACCCCAAGTAAATGCTTTCTGTTATAAGAGTTGCCTTGGTCATGGTGTATCTTCACAGCAATAGAACACTGAGTAAGATACCAAGGGAACATAGTTAATTTGTAGGTATAAGTAACATCAGTAAAGATGTACATAGTGGCGCACGCCTTTAATCCCAGCACTCAGGAGGCAGAGGCAGGCAGATCTCTGAGTTAAAGGCCAGCCTGGACCATATAGTGAGTTCCAGGATATGCACAGTTATATAGTGAGACCTTGTCTCAAAAAACAAAATGTGAAAAATTAAAATTATTGTAGGAATCTGAGAGTTAGCTATACTTCCTGGACAACTGGACACACATGGGTCCTTCCTGACCTCAAGAATCCAGTTTTCTTGACTTTAGCTCTTCAGTTTTCAGAGTCCAAGTATACGTTGATTTCTCAGAACACTAACAGGTTCTTGGGAATCCAGGCACAGAAAAACATGCCAGGGTAAAGTTCACAGATCCACGTTGGTTGTGACTTCTTGCTCATTCAATGGAGATTAGAACTGACCCCATCACTCTCTTGCACAGTGTTATGTCTGACCCTGTGCAAGATGAACATGAAACCGGGAGATGGTATGGTAAAATTTTGTCTTAAGGAAATCCTACTAAAGGAGGGAAAATCTCACTGTCAGCTGGCTTTCTTTCTACTATGAACCACCCCCAAACCTGCTTGATGGGGTTCACACCCTGTCTGGACATGGGCCTCTTTTTCCTACCCCCACTTTCCCAGGCCCCCCCTCCCCTTTATTTTTGTTCCCACAACACCACTCAAGTGTCTTCTATCCCTTGACAGGACCCAGGCTCCCATCTTCCTCTGCCCTCACAAGATGAATGGGAGCCTGAGAACCCAGTAAAAGCCATGCTGGACTCTTGCAGTTGCAAGTCCAGTTGCGACATCTGGGGACTGGGGAGGCGTGTTGGCCTAAAGCTCAGAAAGCTGTTGTGACATCCTTGTTCTCAGGATAGGTGGCCTTTTAGCTCCCCTGGGGACTGAAGTGCCACCCAAGCTGACAACTGTGAAAGCGGAAGAGACCATGAATCAAGGAAATGTCCAGACCAGGGGCCCAAAGCTTTAAAAAATATGTGGGCTAAGAAATCAGTACCAGAAGATCACAGGCCGGTGATGCCTCCAGTACTTTGTCACCACGAATTTCCTCCAGCTTTGATCTCACTTGTGGGAGCTCCGGAACCCTAGGGTCTCACTCACAAGGAGCTTTAACCTTACCCCATAACAATGCAGATTCTCAGGCCTCCTGTGAGATCTAGTGCTTATTGTCCAGAGGTAGAGTCTGAAAAATCCATTTCTTTTTCTATTTCTTCTACCCCCATCTTCCTTCCTTTCTTTTTCTTCTCCCCTTTTTTTCTCCCTTTCCCTTCTTTTTCTTTTTTCTCTTGCTTTCATTTGTCTTCTTTTCTTAAAAAAAAAATTAAAACCTTCTTAGCTGGAGGTGATATCAGTCTTATAATCCTGGCACCTGAGATGCTGAAGTAGAAGGACTGCCATGAATTTGAAGCCTGCCTGGGCAGCATAACAAGCCTGAGGCCAATCTAGGATTTAGAGTGAAATCCTGTTTTAACAAAACAAAACCTCCTCATATGCCTTTCGCTGGCCTGGTAGGAAATGCTGTGGATGGGGGTTTGTGACACCGTGAGTTTTCTGTTGTCTTCTTCATGTCTCAGGGTCCTGGTGGGCCAGGCTTTGATGTCTTGTCCCAATATTCCTGGCAACTCCCCTTCCAGAGGACTCAAGGTTGCTCTGGGGAGGAAGCCCAGACTGGGATCATGAGGTAGCACAGCAGAGGAGAAGGAGCCAGAAGCTCTGTAGTACAGAAGAGAATATAGGGGCTCCAACAGAGACGTGGGCATCACTGACCTCTGTGCTGATGCTGCAGAGAGCCTGAGAGTCAGAGGAGGCAGGAAGCTCTTCTCAGCAACAGTGAGAGAAGGAGGGAATGGGATACGTCCAGGAAGGAAATGGTTCTGATCTGACTGTAGGCAGGTTAGCTCCATTCATCTCAGTCCCCTTCATCTACAAAAGAAAACACAATAGTCTGAGCTCAGAATCATGCGCCTCTGTGCTGGTGAAGGTATGGAACTAGGTACCTTGCTGGAGGGAAAACACTCAGAAGCCACATCTTTTCATTTTTCTTTGAAATCTCGTTGTAAACTTTGGACTGAGCACATAAGCTGAGCACTTTATACTAAAATTATTTTTTTGTTGTTGTCACAGACCTTGACCTTGATATAAAATAACCTTGTTTAGCTTCCTCTAGGTTTCCCACATGCTTTCCTTTGTACAACCCAGTTCATTTGATGTTCAGGTTTCCAGGTAAGTCAGTTTTACTGCTGTGCTGTGTGCAGCCAGAAATCTATGAGGGTCTCAGTGTGTGTGTGTGTGTGTGTGTGTGTATACGTACTGATTTGATCCTTCCTCAGTTGGAATTCTTTAGTTTTCTTTGTTTGACTTATTTACTCTGTGATGTAGTGCAGATCCAAAATGGCTCCCAAAGGTCATGGGTTGGAGGCTTGGTCCTTAGAATGGTCCTTTTGGGAGGTGGTGGTAGGTTAAAGAGGTCAAGACTAGTGAAAAGTCTTCCAGTGACTCACAGGCATGTCCTGGACAGGGACAGTGGGCCCAAATCTCCCCTTTGTTTCTTTTGTTTCCTAGCCAAGAAGTACAGATCTTAGTTCTGCCATGTACTCCTAATTTGATGTGATATTCTGTTTGCAAACCAACCTCCCAAATCTGTGAGCTAAATTAATTCCCCCCTCTTTTTTTTTTTTTAAATAAATGAGTTTCTCACAAGGCATTTGTTACAATAACAGAAGGCTGACGAAATAACAATGACCCACGGTACCGTGATATTCTTGAGGGTACAGTAGTGGCACACACACCCTCGAGGTAACCCACAGCTCTCAAATTGGATGTAAGGCCAGCTCAACAAGGGAGAATCGTGCTCGACCGATACCTGAAACATAGCCAGCTTCCCTGGGCTAGTGACGTCATGGATCTTGGAGGAGAACCTCCCACTGCCACATTAGTACAAGCCTAATTCCTAACTGTAGTCTAAATACATCCTTACATCCGTAGGCGAGTAGTAGTTCTCAAGCCTCATCAAAGAAGCATCCCTGTCCAAAGAGACCAATGCGGAAAGCTAGAGAGCTGAACAAAATGTAGAGTACCAGTGGCCATCTGGAGTCCCGCCCCATGTGGAGCCCAGCTCCAGCTGATACATCTGTAGTCCCCAAGGCTCAGGGCTCATTGACGTAAGGGAGGCAGAAAGATTGTAAAAGACAGCAAACAGGAAGTTTGCTATGAGATTTTTGTCTCCTGGAAATACCTGAGAGGCTATACCCATGAAGTCTCACCACCATGGTTTCCTAAACAAGACCTCAACAAGTACAGCTCCAATAAATGTGCTACCATGGAAGGGGGAAGGCTGACTGGGGCTCGATACAGAAAGCTAAGAAAATCTGAGAGTGGAGGAAATTGTCTTCTCCAGGGGAAGAAATTCCCAAACTGGTTACACAATACCAGTGGTCAGCCCTGAAATCTTCTGCATACTACTAACATCGTATGGGCTAAAAGGGTTATAGTTAATATGTAGGAACACACACACACACACACACACACACACATATGCACAAATTAAAGAAGAAATGGAGGACATGATTTTGAGAAAGAGCAAAAGTGGGTGTGTACAGGAAAGGTTTAAGGGAGGAAAGGAAAATGGTGTAACTATATTTTAATCTCAAAAAATTAAAAATACGTGTTTTCTGAGTTTAGACAAGCTCACTAATGCATTCAACACAGATCTTTTTTTTTTTTTCATTTATTGATATTTCCACCAGAAGTAAAAAGCAGGGGGAAACAGAGCTCAAATATCCAGGTTGACACCTTTTAAAAAAATATTATTTACCAGCTTATAGAAGAAGGCAGAAACAACACTAATTCATAATGGTTATTTCTAAACCTTTATAACTGGCATTGCCTCCTTCTCCTCCTCCTCCTCCTCCTCCTCCTCCTCCTCCTCCTCCTCCTCCTCCTCCTCCTCCTCCTCCTCCTCCTTCTTCTTCTTTTAATGGGGTTGAAATCTCCCCTGTTGAAAAGGTTTTGATATGACTCAAATTCCCCAGGACCTCATTTGGGTCCCCAGGGCATACGAGTTCTTAATGTACCTTTGAACCTGAACACCCTGCTTATTGTTTCCAGACCCTGAGCCATCACTGAGCGACCCTACTCAACTGCCAACAGTGGCGAAGGGATGCTATATTGGTGGCCTATTGTTCCAGCCTGGCAGGCCCTGGAAGACATTTGGAACATGTTTTTTAAGTTTGAGGTTTTAAAGGGAGTATTTACAAGGTCAGCTGTTTAATGTTTTTTTCACTAATTAAACTAATCCCTCACAGTCTGCCTCTCCTTTGTGTTTTATATTTATTGTGATCTACACAATGTAGCGAAAATATATAAAGCCTTTACCACGGTAAGAAAAACATAATAACTAATTAAATGACGGCATTATTACATACATTTTTGCCAGGCTCAGTTTAGCCAGATGGTCCTCCTTGCTCTTCTTCATTTTGAACTGAAGGCTCCCTGGCTTCTGCTTTTGGGGCACGGGCAATTAATAGGTCTTTGTTCCCAGTGGGCTTTCCATACCCCTGGCCCAGCCCCCTGAGTGATGTATTGGTCTAGGGGTTTTATTTTCCTATCCCCTTTGGGGCCTTGTGATCTCTGTTGAATTTCAGGTCTTGGATTACTGGCTACAGTGGGTGGCCCAGGCTGCCTTCCTTTCCCTAAGCACTATAGAGCCGTGAGCGAAGACCATGAATGTCTGGAGGCAGCGCAGAGTGGCCACCAGCTGGGCTCTGGAGTGAAGTTCCACCCTAGGTTAGATGATTCCTGGAAAGATGATATTCAGAATCAGCACGCTCTTTGTGGGACTAATGAGGCCCCGATGTGTCAGTGCCCTCTGGTTTTCCCTGGAGATGTTTACATGCAACTGTTTAGTGGAATCTGCCTACCACTCGTATGGAGAAGATGTGTGTAGATGATTTAACTTAATGACTCAGTCCAATTGAACGGTAATGTGCTTTGAGAAGGTTTGAAGAGAGGAGAGAGGAAAGGCTTGTTTCCCATCTCACTCAAACCATTTTCCATTCCTGGGGGGAAGAAAGGCAGGTCTGAGACTCCGGCAGAATTAGTGCAGGATGCACACTGCTCCATTTTATGATGTCTGGCAAGGGAAGCACGTTAGGTCAGTTAAATCTGGTTACTTGGCTCTTCCAGGCATACTGTGTAGATGAGGCCTGAGCTGGGGGGTGATGGGTGATGTTTGTGCTGCGGTGGTTCGCTTTATAAGCAGGACCAGCAAGCAACACCTGCTGGAGTTTGAGTTGTTTCCTAGTGACCCGAGGGTTAGCTTGAATACTCCTCAGGTGGAGAGTCAAAGAAGCCTCTACCTCACAGGCTGCTATGGAGTGGCTCTGCCTGGCATCACCTTGGCTCAGTCCCAACTTGCTATCTACCAGCAGTGTGACTTTGGACAAATGGACAAATCATGAGATTCTCTCTCTCTCTCCCTCTCTCTCTCTCTTCCCTACCTCAGAAGAACATTGCAAGAACTGCATAGGAAAGCAGATGTGGTTGCTCTTTACAGCCCCTAAGACAGCCCAGGAATGCTCTGAAAAGAAAAAAGTGCTCTTCAGCATCTAGAGAGTGTCATTGCAGCTAGAACATGCTAGTAGAAAGAGGGGAGAATATGTAGTCAGTGTTCTTTGAAGGAAATCTTACCCTTCTCAAACCTATTCCAAGATGGCAAGATTAGGGCTTCATTGACAAAGATGATCTACGAGTTACGTGCAGTAGAGTTGTAGACAACTCACATGATGCTTGAACCACAGTAGGACTAACCCCTTGGTGTCTTAGCAACAGAAACAAGCACAGGGAACTGCAGGGAGAAGATGAAAAGGAGACGATGATAGCTTGATACCAGCTGATCATGTTCTGGTCACACTGAGCTAGGTCCTTACCTTCTGCCATTGTTAGTCCTCAACTTCTCTCCAGGAAGGCATCTCACGACAACTATATTTCAATGCTCCACCCCAACCCACGTCCCATCTACACAGTATGTCTGGAAGAGCCAAGTATAGACTCCACTCCGATTCTTACCTGCATTATATAGAGGCAAAGTGCTGCAGTGGGGAATAAATGTTCTGTCCATTTATAAACTGTCCACAGTAACCACCAGCATTTCTTAGGATCATCTAGGAAAAGGAAACGTGGAGGAGAGCACCATACCACGTGGCTTATTGTAGCCGATTGAGCCAGATGAAAGACTGCCGTTTAGAACACAGAGTTCTCCAGAGATCTTTGATACTTTCTTTTGATATTCCAGGAACATATGTTGAAGTTCAAGCTGTCTAAGTTAGCATTTCATTGCTGTGAAGAGACCCCATGACTATGGCAACTCTTATAAAGGAAAAACATTTCACTGGGGCTGGGTTACAGTTTCAGAGGTTTAGTCCTTTATTGTCATAGTAAAGAGCATGGCAGCATGCAGATAAACATAGTGCTGGAGAAAGAGCTGAGAGTTCTACATAGGAAGGAGACTGTGTCCCACACTGAGTGTAGCTTGAGCATATATGATCTCAAAGCCGGCCTTCACAGTGACACGCTTCCTCCAACAAGGCCATGCCTCTAATAGTACCACTCCCTACAGAAACACGTTCAAACACATGAATCTATGGAGCCATTCCTATTCAAACCACCACATAACCTTGTAGCTTCTCTGAGTTCTTCAGTTTTGATTTCCAAGCACCTCCTACCTTGTGGAATTAATAATTATTCAGACTTGTTTAATGTATTCTACTTATTCAGCATACTTCATTAGGAAGAGAGAGGGGTTATTTTTGTTGTCTCAGGATTGTGTGTATCATCAGATAAACTAGGCAGTAATCTGCAAGGTCAATGAGAGTAAAAGCATGGTTCCAAAATGAACAACACTCTTCTCAATGATACCTTGGTCAAAGAAGAAATAGAGAAAGAAATTAAAGACTTTTTAGAGTTTAATGAAAATGAAGCCACAACATACCCAAACTTATGGGACACTATGAAAGCATTTCTAAGAGGGAAACACATAGCTCTGAGTGCCTTCAAAAAGAAACTAGAGAGAGCACACACTAGCAGCTTGACAACACACCTAAAAGCTCTAGAAAAAAAGGAAGCAAATTCACCCAAGAGGAGTAGACGGCAGGAAATAATCAAACTCAGGGGCGAAATCAACCAAGTGGAAACAAGAAAAACTATTGAAAGAATCAACCAAACGAGGAGCTGGTTCTTTGAGAAAATCAACAAGATAGATAAACCCTTAGCCAGACTCACTAGAGAGCACAGAGACAGCATCCTAATTAACAAAATCAGAAATGAAAAGGGAGACATAACAACAAACCCTGAAGAAATCCAAAACACCATCAGATCCTTCTACAAAAGGCTATACTCAACAAAACTGGAAAACCTGGACGAAATGGACAAATTTCTAGACAGATACCAGTTACCAAAGTTAAACCAGGATCAAGTTAATGATCTAAACAGTCTCATATCCCCTAAAGAAATAGAAGCAGACATTAATGGTCTCCCAACCAAAAAAAGCCCAGGACCAGATGGGTTTAGTGCAGAGTTCTATCAGACCTTCAAAGAAGATCTAATTCCAGTTCTGCACAAACTATTCCACAAAATAGAAGTAGAAGGTACTCTACCCAATTCATTCTATGAAGCCACAATTACTCTGATACCTAAACCACAGAAAGATCCAACAAAGATATAGAACTTCAGACCAATTTCCCTTATGAATACCAATGCAAAAATCCTCAATAAAATTCTCGCTAACCGAATCCAAGAACACATTAAAACAATCATCCATCCTGACCAAGTAGGTTTTATTCCAGGGATGCAGGGATGGTTTAATATATGGAAATCCATCAACGTAATCCATTATATAAACAAACTCAAAGACAAAAACCACATGATCATCTCGTTAGATACGGAGAAAGCATTTGACAAAATCCAACACCCATTCATGATAAAAGTCTTGAAACGATCAGGAATTCAAGGCCCATACCTAAACATGATAAAAGCAATCTACAGCAAACCAGTAGCCAACATCAGAGTAAATGGTGAGAAGCTGGAAGCAATCCCACTAAAATCAGGGACTAGACAAGGCTGCCCACTTTCTTCCTACCTCTTCAACATTGTACTTGAAGTCCTAGCCAGAGCAATTCGACAACAAAAGGAGATCAAGGGGATACAAATTGGAAAAGAAGAAGTCAAAATATCACTTTTTGCAGATGATATGATAGTATATATAAGTGACCCTAAAAATTCCACCAGAGAACTCCTAAACCTGATAAACAGCTTCGCTGAAGTAGCTGGATATAAAATTAACACAAACAAGTCAATGGCCTTTCTCTACACAAAGAATAAAAAAGCTGAGAAAGAAATTAGGGAAACAACACCCTTCTCAATAGTCACAAATAATATAAAATATCTTGGCGTGACTCTAACTAAGGAAGTGAAAGATCTGTATGATAAAAACTTTAAGTTTCTGAAGAAAGAAATTAAAGAAGATCTCAGAAGATGGAAAGATCTCCCATGCTCATGGACTGTCAGGATCAACATTGTAAAAATGGCTATTTTGCCAAAAGCAATCTACAGATTCAATTCAATCCCCATCAAAATCCCAACTCAATTCTTCAATGAATTAGAGCAATCTGCAAATTCATCTGGAATAACAAAAAACCTAGGATAGCAAAAACTCTTCTCAAGGATAAAAGAACCTCTGGTGGAATCACCATGCCTGACCTAAAGCTTTACTACAGAGCAATTGTGATAAAAAAAATGGCATGGTACTAGTATAGCGACAGACAAGTAGACCAATGGAATAGAATTGTAGACCCAGAAATGAACCCACACACCTATGGTCACTTGATATTCAACAAGGGAGCTAAAACCATCCAGTGGAAAAAAGACAGCATTTTCAACAAATGGTGCTGGCACAACTGGTGGTTATCATGTAGAAGAATGCGAATTGATCCATTCCTATCTCCTTGTACTAAGGTCAAATCTAAGTGGATCAAGGAGCTCCACATAAAACCAAAGACAATGAAACTTACAGAGAAGAAAGTGGGGAAAAGCTCGAAGATATTGGCACAGGGGAAAAATTCCTGAATAGAACAGCAATGGCTTGTGTTGTAAGATCGAGAATTGACAAATGGGACCTCATGAAACTGCAAAGCTTCTGTAAGGCAAAAGACACCGTCAATAAGACAAAAAGGCCACCAACAGATTGGGAAAGGATCTTTACCTATTCTAATCAGATAGAGGACTAATATCCAATATATATAAAGAACTCAAGAAGGTGGAGTCTAGAAAATCAACCCCATTAAAAATGGGGCTCAGAGCTAAACAAAGAATTCTCACCTGAGGAATACCGAATGGCTGAGAAACACCTGAAAAAATGTTCAGCATCCTTAATCATCAGGGAAATGCAAATCAAAACAACCCTGAGATTCCATCTCACACCAGTCAGAATGGCTAAGATCAAAAATTCAGGTGACAGCAGATGCTGGCGAGGATGTGGAGAAAGAGGAACACTCCTCCATGGTTGTTGGGATTGCAAGCTTGTACAACCACTCTGGAAATCAGTCCTGGGATTCCTCAGAAAATTGGACATAATACTACCGGAGGATCCCGCAATACCTCTCCTGGGCATATATCCAGAAGATGTTCCAACTGGTAAGAAAGACACATGCTCCACTATGTTCATAGCAGCCTTATTTATAATAGCCAGAAGCTGGAAAGAACCCAGATGCCCCTCAACAGAGGAATGGATACAGAAAATGTGGTACATTTACACAATGGAGTACTACTCAACTATTAAAAAGAATGAATTTATGAAATTCCTATGCAAATGGTTGGACCTGGAGGCCATTATCCTGAGTGAGGTAACCCAATCACAAAAGAACTCAAATGATATGTACTCACTGATAAGTGGATATTAGCCCAGAAACTTAGAATACCCAAGATATAAGTTAGAATTTGTAAAACATATGAAACTCAAGAAGAACAAAGACCAAAGTGTGGACACTTTGCCCCTTCTTATAATTGGGAACAAAACACCCATGGAAGGAGTTACAGAGACAAAGTTTGGAGCTGAGACAAAAGGATGGACCATCTAGAGACTGCCATATCCAGGGATCCATCCCATAATCAGCCTCCAAAGCTGACACCATTGCATACACTAGCAAGATTTTGCTGGTAGGACCCTGATATAGCTGTCTCTAGTGAGACTACGCCGGGGCCTAGCAAACACAGAAGTGGATGCTCACAGTCAGCTATTGGATGGATCACAGGGCCCCCAATGGAGGAGCTAGAGAAAGTACCCAAGGAGCTAAAGGGATCTGCAACCCTATAGGTGGAACAACATTATGAACTAACCAGTACCCCGGAGCTCTTGACTCTTGCTGCATATATATCAGAAGATGGCCTAGTTGGCCATCACTGGAAAGAGAGGCCCATTGGACTTGCAAACTTTATATGCCCCAGTACAGGGGAATGCCAGGGCCAAAAAGTGGGAGTGGGTGGGTAGGGGAGTGGGGGGTGGGAGAGGGTATGGGGGACTTTTGGTATAGCAATGGAAATGTAAATGAGGAAAATACCTAATTAAAAAAAAAAGCATGGTTCCAAATCATCCCATAGATCTGCCCATTTGTAAAAGCGTTAGTTCTGATTTGGAGGCTCTGAGAATTGTGATGGATGAGTCCAGAAAGCAATGCCCCACACTGTTCTTGCTGGGCAGGTGGCCTCTCTGCTGCTCAGCTCTTGGTCTAGAGCTCTCATACTCACCTGTTTCTGGTGCTACTCACTGCTATACTTTACATTTTGATGAAGGAAAAGATGTAAACAGAAGGAAGTTAGAGCTATCCAGTTCTTCATGCAAGACTTTTTATTCTTGGTGATTTTGTCCTGTTCTTTCCCCCCTTAGCTGTGATTACAACCAAATCACCAAACATTAGGAACTCCATGTTACTGATGGAGGATACATGTGTAACAAGGTGATCCTGGTTTATACATTCCCAGTAGTTTCATTGTGCTTAAGATGCTTTGCCCTTTTGATTTCCTTCTTCAACTGCTGGTAGCATAGAAATGAGAATACCCATTATATGGGCTTTGGTAGCTAATCATTACCTTTGGCACACATATCTGGATCAGTATGAGGGAGTTTATTGGGAACATGTGTCAGGATGCATAGGGCTATTCTATTTATGTGGGTGAAATGGATGTCTCTGGAACTGGTGCTTAGTCATCAGTGTGTGAGGGAGATCTGGAGGGAGATGTTGGTCAAGTTATCAGGTCCAAACGTTGGTGCACAAAGCATTTCAGGAAGTGCACGATACAGAAAAACTGAAACAACTAATCCCATTTGGTGATCAAAGGACTCTTTTACTAATGCCCCACTTTCTTTTCTGTTGCTTTAATAATGCACTCTGACTATCAGCAATTTAAGGGAGGGAAGGGTTTATTTGGCTTACATTTCCAGATCTTAGTCTGCTGTCGAGAGGAGTTAGCAAGAGCTTCAAGCAGAAAGCATGCTTGCTATGTTGCTTATGAGCACATGGATTGCTTTAACAGCTTCCTAAAACAGCCCTGGACCACCTACTCATAGAGTGACTCCACCTACAGTGGACCAGGCTCTCCTGTATCAATTAGTAATCAAGATAATCCCCTGCAGATATCCCCTCAGGCCAATCCAACCTAGGAAATTCATCAGTTGAGGTTGTACATCCTGTTGCTTCATGCTGTGTCAATTAACAGTTAAAAGTTAACTAAGATAACCAACTGCTTTGTATTCATTCTTGATGAAGTACTTAAGGGGACTATTCAACTTTCAGCTTTTCTATTAAGAATGATATCTGTGATGGTTAGATTGTGACCTTGACACAATGTAGAATCACCTGGGAAGTGAGTATAAATGAAAGAGTGTCTTCATTGGGCTGGCCTGTGGGCATGTGTGTATGTGATTGTCTTAATTAAGATAATTGATTTTAGAAGATCCAGCCCAGTGTAGGTGGTACCACTCCCTAGGCAGGGATGCTGATTGTATAAGGATGGAGAAATTGAGCTGAGTAGAAGCAAGCAAACAAGGATAGATGCATTCATTCCTTTCTGCCCCTGTGGATGTGGTATGTCTAGCTGTTAGAAGCTCTTGGCTTGGCTTTCTCACAATAATGGATTATAACCTGGAGGTGCTAGCTGAAATGATCACCTTTCTCATCTGAGGTGCTTTTGGTCAGGATATCTGAAATTAAATGAGATTACACTCTTTGTCTTGAGGATAACACCTGCAATGAGTAATCTTGATTGTTATGGGACAAGATTTAGAATCACCTAAGAGATAGACATTTGAGTATGTTTATGAGGGTATGTGTAGAGGGCCTTAACTGAGGTAGGAAGTCCTACTTTGAATGCGAATAGTTCATGGGCTGGGATCCTAGAGTGAATAAAAAGGAGAAAGCAAGCTGAGAACCAGCCTTCATCCCTCTGCCTCCAGACTATATATGCAATGTGATGAGCTGCCTAGGGATTGGTACCACCCACACTGGGCTGGGTCTTTTAAGATCAATCCAGCTGCCACACCTTCCTTAACATGATGGACTTTGCACTGAAACTGTGAGCCCAAATAAACCCCTTTTTCCTTATGCCAGGTATCTCATCCCAACAGTAAAAATGCAATTAATACAACATTCTTCCTAGGTGATTTAGAATGGGACATAGGGAGACCCTTACCCTAAGGAGTGAGGAACTGGTCCTCCCAACTTGGTGATTTCCCAGCCATCTGACCTTGCCACTTAACCATTCAAAGCCTTAGTTTTTTCTTTGATCACTTCACAGAGTGGCTGTGACCATAAACTAAGCAAAGCAACTTGAAAAGTTAGCTAAACATTATGTGACTTGAAGATCTGCTTAGGCTTTTAAATATCTTTATAATTTTAGAAGAGGCAAATTGTGGTTGGCATGAAAATGGAATCTAGAAAATATATTTTTATATTGTTCAAATAATGTTTATAATAAAGGCATATATATTAGAGTGCTTTCATATTTTATGAGCGATCTGTGATTATAAAAAATTTATCAATATGGCAAAGACATCTCATATTGGTTTGACTTATCTCTTTATAATTAATCAAATAGGTGGATATATCATATAACCACACTGCACAAAACATTAATGGCATGCTTTTAAAATTGGTGGCAAAAGTGAATGAAAAGTTAAATCATGGCTGCTTCACACTGTCTAACATTCATATCATTGCTTCACTTACGGAGAATTACAAAATTATGATTAAACTGCTATGAGTGATTTCAATTACTCAGAATTACATAACAAAATCTACTCATTCAGATTGCTTCCTTAGGAGCATAGAACAGTTATTTGTGCTTTAGTTCATGACATTTGAAACTTCTTTGTTCGAGTGCCTTGTGGATCACAAGGCTGTAATTTTTCAAAGCCATTTACAGCCATTGCTTCACTCGCTGTTTACATGGCAGAAGCCTCCTGTATTTTCACTTCCCTTGCATAGCATAGGTGCTAAGATGCCGGTGATTGGAAAAACCCCGATCGAAGCAAAGGCTAAAGTTGCCTGAGACTATACTGTCTCATCAGCTTCCCACACAGCCCACAGGCGCTTGCTCTTCCTAGGCCGTGCTCCTGTTTTGCTTGAAGATGTATTTTTGTGTTTATCTGATAGGGATCTTTTTTATCTCCCACTGATGCTCTGTAAGAGGAGGGACCAGTCTATGTTTGGTTACATTTTTTTTGTGTGTGTATATATTCATGTGTATATGTGAACATGTGTTTTGGGGGGCTATGTTGAATGTCTTGTTTTTTATTTTTGAGTGTTTTTGTTTGTTTGTTTTGTCTTGTCTTGTCTTTGTATTTTGGTTTTGTTTTCAAGACACAGTTTCTCTGTATAGCCCTGGCTGTCCTGGAACTCACTATGTAGACCAGGCTGGACTCGAACTTACAGAGATTCACTTGCCTCTGCCTCCTGCATGCTGGGGTTTAAGGTGTTGAATGGCTTCCTCAGTTGCTCACCACCTTACTTTTGGAAGGCTTTGGTTGTGCAGCCTTGTCTGAGGTGGTGTGTCACTGATGGTAGGCTTTAAGATTTCAAAAGCCCATGTCAGTCCCAGCACCCACTCCAACCCCTTCAACTTTTGGATAAGGTATAAGCTCTTAGCTACTGATCCAGTGTCATAGCTCCCTGCTTGCTGCCATGTTCCCCACCTCAATTCTCATTGAAACAACCACAATATATTTCCATGCTGACATCTTGATCCAGGCTAGGCCTCATCAGACACTATTTTGCCTTGAGAAATACTGCCCGACTAACACACAGTCCCTGAATCAAAGCTTAGAAATTAGTCCCAGCTACAGCTTTCTCTGAGCTGAAGCGACGGGATTTGTTGCGTCAGCAGCTGCTGCAGCGACATTGTGCCTTCTCTTGTGTGTCTGCGACTTTCGTGGCATCCCCCCTCTTCCCCCCCCCACCCCCGGTTGGGGGAGGGGACTTTTGTTTATGCATGAAGCACCACTTTCAGTTAGAGTCATGATTATGTGACTTTTGGTATTTGCCCTGTCCTCACTCTGGGCCAACACAAATATGTTATCACACTCGGCCTTCCTTAGCATAAGAATGACTTTGGAAGGCCACAAGATTTTCTAATAAACAATAATGAGGGAAATGGGAGCACCTGCAAAAGGAAGGAAAGCCTCCAACTGCAGATTCGGAGATAAGACATAACAAAGCCATCCACGGTCTTGTGAAGCGCTGGTCTCGTCCAAGAATGTGGAATGCTAGGAGCACTTGTGTGGAATTCCCTGTAGCCAGCTTGTTCCAACACAAGCAATCGGAGCCAGCCAACCCAGGAGCGTTGTCTGCCTCACGGTCACTGAATGAACCCCCAGACATCCAGTAAGGGAGAATCTGCCCAGGAAGGAGAGAGGGGACAAGTTCCTGGCACCTTAAACTTGGTATTAAACTCCAGTGGGTAATGGTGGGAAGAGCCGCTCCCAACCATTCTCCCTTACTGTTCCCGGGTAACCCGAAGCAATCCGCTGATTCTTACAGCCTCAGTCTGACTATTAGAGGCCTGTCTCTGAAGCTTGTTGTTGGGTTTGGGGAGAAAGAGGGTCCCGCTTTTTCCAACTCTTCAAACTTCACTTGCACGTTAATGTTTACCATCCTCATTTTAACCTTCTGAAAATAGTCCAGCCAGACCAGGGGATCTTCAGGTTGATTTTATTGCCCAAATTTTATTTCTCTACTCTTAAGGAAATTTAAACTTTTCCTAAAAGCCTAGGCTGACACTGTCTAGATTTTGTTCTCTTCTTTCACTCTTTGCAGAAATAACTTGTTCAGCAGCTTGGATGTGGCTTAGGGTAGAGTACTGGCCTAAGTGTGGTCAGTGGACGGACACTTGACCCTACTCTGGGGCATAAGATGGGCGGGGAATGTACTCCAGAGTCAGATCGAGCTAGGTTCAGATGGCTTGCATCTTCAGACATCTTGAGCAAGTTTCTTCAACTTTCCAAGTCTTGCTTTCTTCATCTGAGGGAGAAGAGACAATTGCTCTGCTTTTCCCAGTTCTTCCCTTTCCGCTTTCCCTGCCTTCTTCCTCCATCTCCCTTTGGCTCTGCGCCTGCCTGTCCCACCCTCTTCTGTTCCTTTAGTGTGTGGGTAACATTCAGTTCACAGGGATCAAGGGTCTGACTACCTGAGTTTCTGTTTCCCCTGCCTTCTGGCTTCTGTCTCCTTTTGTGACCTCCGAGGCAAGGTCAGAGGACCTGTGTCACTTGGCATGAGGACATTCTGCTAGTTTTTTATAGATTAAATTAGAAGATTCCATCTGTACAGGGCTGCTCAGAGTGAGAAACACTGGATTTCATGCTCCAAAATGAATGTAACAAAATTCAGTCTTTTTAAAAAAAATCAACCTGGGCTTAAGCAGTGGTGATCTTAGATTCACTAAGTGTCTTAGAATGGTCTCCTTTCAGGGATTCTCCTCTCCACTATTATTGAGGAAAGACTGGGGAACTGGAAAGAGGGAAGTGGAGAGACAAAGAGCAAAGAAAGGGGTAAAGAAAATATCTAATAAAAAGTGCATATACAAAAAAAAACACAAAAAACAAAATCCAAGAAAGAGTGTGAATGTGTGTGTGTAAATAGGTGGTTGGCATAATTTGGAAATGACTAATAAGTTACATTTTAGGAGAGGGTTTTATCAGGTTTGTGAAAGTCAAACTCTGCCTATTTTATGCTGAACTTCAATCACAAAGAAGACAAGAGGGTAGAGTTCTATCCATAGGCATGGGTGTCGAAATCAACATAGTCTCACACAGCTGCAGCAATTGCCACGCACCTTAAGTGCCTGCCCCTGCCCCTGCCCCTGCCACTTGCTGTCTTGGCCTAGCACAGCAAATTGAGAAACGGGTTCCTCATAGATGCTGTGACAGAAGGGTCTGTGCCCACTTTCTTGTGGGGGGGTGGGGAGGGGAAGCAAAATGACTCAGGTGGAGTGTGGCATTCTGAAAAGGGGAGGGGAAATGAGCACCCTGTTTTAGGGATAAGTTAGGGACTAGGATGAGGGACACAGAGTGGAGAAGACAAGACCACTGAAGCGAGCAGGAAAGGAAAAATTGCTGCATTGTAGGGGAACAGATCTGACATGAGCATTAAAGGGTGTGATGATGTCATTCTTAGCAAAAGTCCCCTCGCACCCGTTAATGCTTAAGCTCTGAAGAGGTGGACTGGAGTAATTCAGCTGGACACAGCCACTGAGTGCAAACGGCTTCCTAGATTTCCCCATATGTGTTTCTGTCTTAAACTATTGATAGCTGCAAAGGAAAGGGGCGGGGAACCCTTTCATTCAAGTGTGTAGAAGATGCTTTGCCTGTCTTTAAGCCCTTTGATGAAAAGTTCTTTCAGAAAAATTTAACCTTACAAGGATTCTAAAAAGCCTGTCTTGCTTTTAAAACTTGCTACTCATAGAGAGGGCAATATGAGTGAGTCCAACGCATAAAACAGACCTGGCTAAGGCTACACAGCACAAGTTCAAACCCGATTGGCTCATGTCTTCCCAGTGCTTTCCCTTCTCAGCATAAAACAGTATGTGTCTTCAAATGATTTTTTTTTAAAGATTTATTTGTTTCTACTTTTTGCATGTGTCTGCCTGTATGTATGTATGTCTATGCACCACATGAATGCTTGCTGCCCATGGAAGTCAGACGAGGGCATTGGAACCCCTGGGATTGGAATTACAGGTGGTTGTGAGCCATTGTGTAAGTGATGGGAACTGAACCCAGGTCCTTCACAACAGCAGGAGATGCTCTAAAGCACAGAGCTATCGCTCCATCCCTTGTTTGTGTGCTTTTAATCTTCTGAAAATGTTTCATAATGACCGTCATCATTTACTAATCCTGAACTGTTGAGAAAAACTGAAGGGTACTTAGTATAGGTAGATGGGTTTTTGTGTTCATTTTCGTTTTGTTTTGCATTGCTGCCATTTAAAAGTCATAGACTCAGAGTTTTGGGTCACATCAATGAGAGACTGTGTACTAAGAGGGTTTGTTTGGAAAAGGGGGAAGAGGAAATACAAGAGCCAGAGAATAGGTAGACGTGGGTAAAATGGTGTCTGCTGACCATGACATGGCTGTTCCAGTCACACACGCACAGCCACTGTGGCTACCTGTGCAAGATCAAGACAGTCAGCGTTCAACCATGGCTGTGGGGAGGGCTCACCCCGCTCCATCCCTATCTGAGAAGCTATTGGCAGTTGATGGCTGCTGGGGGAGGAAGGGCCATTTTTCTTTGATGATGTACCTGCTGACAGGTTGCTCTAAGAATGGTCTTGCATCCTCGTGCCTATAGGAAACACCAATTAGACTCTATGGACTGGGGAGGAAGAGGAGGAGGGGAAAGAACAGCAAGGGGAGAGAGGGTGAGAAAGAGGAGCCATAGCAGGAGGAGGAAGGAGAAGACATAAAGCTGGGCGGGGAGCACTCAGGAGGAGCACTGAGGGGTTTGGTGGGAGTTGGAGTGGATATGATCAAATTTGGGATTCATGGATAAAAGTTTAATAAATAAATAAGATGGAGAAAGAAAAAGAAAGTTTGTTCTCGTCTTTCATTGATGACTCCCCGATCCTCCTCTATCAAGAGGAACGTCTTTTCTCCTGGGTTTCACTTTCTGCTCTTTTTGTTTAGATCAAGTCAGCTTGGTCTCTGTTTACATTTGGTCCATTCTTGCTTTTAAAATCACCTGCTAACATCTTGATATCCCACTCCCACCTTTGAGTTTTGTTTTTTGTTTTTTTGTTTTTTCTCTCTCGAGACTAGGTCTGTCTATATAGCCCAGGTTAGACTGGACCTCACTAAGGCCACTGTAGTCTTAAACTTCTAAGTTTGGGGCTCCCCACAACCCCACAGAATACCACAATTATAATTGTGTGTCCACATACCCAGCTAGTTTGTTTCCCCTTGAGTTGAAACTGACGGTTGGGCTTTTCCCCCAATAATTAGAATAATGACAGCTTTTCCTTTTCTGTCTCTCTGCAGCCCAGCGATGGCAGCTCCACACCCTACACCATAAGCTTTCATCATATGGTTATCTGTGATTCCATTCCTGGGGTACAGCAGTGTAGTGCCTCTGTACACAATGTTCCATCTCCCCTTTATCTTTTTGATCACCAGCTAGAATCTTACTCTCTCTTTGAGAAAAGCTAGTCTCCAAACCATTCCTATTTCGTGTTGGCTTAACGTAGGTTGGATCACGGGCTATTTGTTCTAGGACAGCTTTCTCTAGGCCCCAGAATGCTTTTGCCACTGAGAAATTAAAAGAGTTACTGTCTGCAGAGGCTGGGGAGTTCCGTGAGTTTTGTGGAGCACTATGGGAACCACCTATTTGGATTTGAAGCTATATAGTTCCCACCCCATTTATAGCATGACTTGTTTACATTTGT
Organism: Mus musculus; assembly: GCF_000001635.26. NCBI lineage: Eukaryota > Metazoa > Chordata > Mammalia > Rodentia > Muridae > Mus > Mus musculus. The sequence goes on along the minus strand of NC_000080.6, from coordinate 46,313,404 downwards.
GCACACTTCTAGCTCCCCTTATACATTGTAGTTTCTCTTTGGGCAAGGATGTAGCTCTTCCTTAGCTCAGAATCCCCAGTGTCCGGTCTAGAACTTGGAACAGAGTAAATGCCTTACTGAGCCTGAGACAATGTCTGGAGGCGGGCCAGGACATGGCCTCTGACGAGCTCTGACACACTGGTGGCAGAGCTTCTCAGCTGGGTTGCCTATCCTTGTTCCTTGTTGAGAGGGAACCTAGCAATGTCTGGACACAGCTTTGCCACTATGTGGGGTAGAGTCGGGGTGCTAATGGCTAATGGCATGTAATGGGTAGAGTGAGAAGCAGTGAAAGTGTCTTGTCCCTAGTGATTTATACCCTTGGCAAGAAGTGCTTTTCTCAGTACCCCTTGATGTTGGGAGCCTACCCTCTAGCTATCTTTTCCTCTGCACATTCCATACTCAGGATCTCTAGAGAGATGGAAGAGAAACAGAAAAGGGCCATTTCCTTTCATTCTCCACATTGCCTGTTTGGCGCTGTCTTGGGCTGCTCTTCACCCAGCCTTCCTAGGCACAGGTATCTCTGTAGTTTATATACCTACAACTGAAGGTTCCAGGTAGTATGAAGATCCAATAGAACAGTGGGACCTGCAAGAGAGGACATGAGAGTCTTGACACTTGACTGTGTCCCAAAGATATCAAAACACCCTTTGGTTGGAACATAGACGAAACGGGCTGCCAGCCTGTTCTGTTTATGTGGAACAAGCCAATGGTTTCCCCTACATGCGTGGCTGATTTTGTTTTATCTTTTGCAGCAATTATTCCTCTTTTTTCCCCACAGACCAACTAAACTTACTTGTTTTTTATGATCTTTGTTTTGGCTTTTTGTTGTTGTTGTTTCTTATGTTACTGCATAATATCAAAATATTTTCTTCAAAGACAATTTCCTTTAAAAATAAAATGTTATCAGGAGAGAGACTATGTTCACAGCTGGTCAAGGCATGATTATATAATCACCGTATGGGGAATTAAAAAGCAATTTCATAATGTAGCCCTAGCATCCAAAGGAAAAAAATCAAAGGAAACATTCCTTTTTTTTTTTTTAACTTTTAATCAAATGAAGTGTTTGAACTCTATTTGGGTTTTGTAAATTGTTTTTTTTTTTTTAATTTTTTGGTTTTTGGCAACTTTCTGTGTATGCATGTTTTACTTGGTAAGGCTTTTAAAGAGGTTATCTTAGCATGCCTAGGGCCTTCCTGAGAGTGAGGGTTGCCTTCTAATTCCATATAAAATAGTCTTGCAAGGAGTCATACTAACCTTTTAGATATAAACTTAACATGCAACTCTATTTTTATGACAGTTCTCTACTGTCACTCACTGTCTTTCTTGTTTATCATGAATCTAAATGGAAACAGCCCATGTTAAAGCCAGAGTGACATGGACTCCGAGCCCACACGAGTACGGAAGTTGCACCTACTTAACAAAAACCAAAGCAGGGTAGCTTTGCTCAGCTCTGCCAGATCCTCCCCACCTGCCCATCCACAAGTGCTAAGCCTTCTTCCTCCCTTTTTAGAAAACAAACAGGAGAAAAAGAAAAAAAAGAAAAAAGGAAAAGAAAAAGAAAAAGGAAGAGGAAAAGGAAAAGAAAGAGAAAAAGAAAAGAAGCAGGCAAAAAAAAAAAAACCCAATCAAACCAGAATTAAACAAAACAAACAAACAAAAAAAGCCCAAAGAAAAAGTATGAAACACACACACACAGACACACACAAACACACACACACACACACACACACCCATAAAAGATCCCACAAAACTGGAAACCATAGTATGTAATCAAAAGATCCATAAGGTTAAAAAAAAAATTTCCCAAAGCATCCAGAGACAAAACATCTCCAAAAATACCACTGAGTTCCTTTTGTGCTGGCTGTTTACTGCTACACATAGGGCCTGCTCTTAAGTGTGGTTTGTGTACCTGTGAGTTTACGTTGGAGAAGACTATTTTTTTCTATGTGAGTGGCCTGCCAATTGATGATAGCTTGTAGATTAGAAATGGGAGCACATGTCCACTTTCCTTCTCAGTGCTGAGCCCCATCTGGCTTAGGACTCATCCAGGATCTTATGCAGACCATGATCCCACAGTCACAACCAGTTCCTGTTGTGTCCGGAAGGCACTGTTTCTTTGGTGGTGTTATCCATCCTCACGGGCTCTTAATAATCTTTCTTCTTCTACAGAGTTCACTAAGCCCCTAGGGGCAGGGTTTGAGGAAGACATTCCATTTAGGACTGAGTGTCCCATTTAGGATTCTTTGCAAATTGTCTATCTGGATATTTCTGTGTTTGTTCCCATTTACAGCAGGAGGAAGCATCTCTGATGAAGGCTGGCTGAGACCTAATCAATAGCAGAATGTCATAGGAGTTATTTTATAGCTATATTCCTCTAGAAGAATGATAGATATTCCTCAAGATCCAGCTATATCACTGTTTGGGAGTTTCTTTAGAACCCTTTTGGCTAACAACTCAGTTTGATTTAACTTATTCCTGGCATTGGAGGCTTCACTTGTTGGCAAGAGATGTCTTGTTGGGGCTTTGTCTCTGGGTTACCATTATTTGGTGATTCCATTTAGAGTTCTTCCATCTGTTTATCTATGTATCTATGTATCTATCTATGAAATATATATTCTTTAATATTACACACACACATATGGAGCTTCTATTGTAGTAGGTTTCATAGGACCCTTCAAATGGCCCTTAGTTTTACTTGTCCCTCCCCATATTCCATTCCTCATTTACCTCTCCCCTTCTCTCTGTTTAATCCTCCCATTCCAGTCTCCCTCCCTTTCCCCAGCCCTAACCCTGAGTGACCTCCCCAGTCCTTGTATCAGTTGAGCATGAGCTGAGGCAGTCGGATTCACAAAGCTGTTTTAAATTGTGAAAGCATAAAAAAATCAGACTTTATAAAATTATGTTTTATTTTTTGCCTAACTCTGATTCAGAGTACTTGAATATATTAGGTACATATTTAATTATGTACAGTAAAATAACAAAAACTGTAATTCTAATATTATATCTTGAGCTTTTCTAACAAACAGACACCATCTTTGGAGTTGAGAGTCCCCACTTCAGTAATGCATTTAAGTCAATTTGTATCAGGCAGTATTTGGAGTAATCTGAGATGTTTTTCCAAAGCACACTTATCTGTATATTATTTTCTGTAAAGTTTGAGTCTTGTTTAAATACTCATAGGCAATTTTTGTACTTATATAAATTTACACTGAACATTTTATAAGGACTGTACTCATATTAGTCCAACAGACACAAATAATCATAGACAGGCAGTTTACTTAGAACAGGCTTCTTTTTAATCTTTCTTGGAAGTAGTCTGTTATACTTGATTATGTGATTTGGGCTGTAGGTACAGCAATGAAAATCAGCAACCTTGTATCCATCTACACACAGTCTCATAGCAACCTTGTATCTATCTATACACAGCTTTACAACAATCTTGTATCTATCCACTCACACACAACCTTACAACAACCTTGTAGCCATCCACACACAGTCTTATAGCAACCTTGCATCCACCTACACACAGAGCCTTATAGCAACCTTGTATCTATACACACACACACACACACACACACACACACACACACACACACACACACAGCTATACAGCAACCTTGTATCCATCCACACACAGCCTTACAACAACCTTGTATCTACACACACACACACACACACACACACACACACACACACACACACACACACACACACTGCCTTACAGCAACTTTGTATCCATCCACACACAGTCTTATAGCAACCTTGCATCCACCTACACACAGAGCCTTATAGCAACCTTGTATCTATACACACACACACACACACACACACACACACACACACACACACACACACACAGCTATACAGCAACCTTGTATCCATCCACACACAGCCTTACGACAACCTTGTATTTACACACATACACACACACACACACACACACACACTGCCTTACAGCAACTTTGTATCCATCCACACACAGCCTTATGGGCACATAGAATTTTGGAAGATGAAATCAAGACATTATTCAACAAACAAAACACTCTCATTCTAAAAGAGAAAGAAAAAAAGGAGGAACACAAAGATAAGGTCAAGTGAGCAACTGTCTTTGTGTTTCGTCTTATGAGCATCTGCTTAGCATCTGATCGGGATGAAATGTCATATCTGAGACTGATCCTTATCTCTTAATCATCTCCTTTGTTTCTTCGGTTCTTTGGGCTTCCCTCTTATTTTATTGTAAGTGGCCCGGGGCTTTGATCTTGTGATCAGCTCTGGCTCACAGCACAGGTCTTTGCTTTAGTCTGACACTTAGAAGGACATAGGTATCCCCCCAAAATCTAAGTAGACAAGAGCTTGCTTCTTCTGTAGTGAGGATGGAGGTTAATGGGGTAACTTCAGAATGTATTGTCTCCCGTTACATGATGGGAGACAGAGAAGTCACACGGGTATTTTGGCATTAAGAAAGTGCACCCATGAGAACAAGTGTGATGTACAGTATCTATCTGTTTTTCGTTTCACTTGCAGAACTATCTTGAACTTAAATATTTAAATTTCTCTTTCTGTATCATTTCTGATACTAAATGTTTAGAATAATCTTTCAGATTTCAAATCATTTTTCTGGTTAAAAAATATACTGAAAATAGTTTTGTTTTGTTTTGTTTTGTTTGTTTGTTGTTTTGCAGCTGTACAGTAAATGTAAAAGTGATTGGCAAGCTGAACCAAAACCCACACAGGTGTCTTTTAGACTAAATAATACTTAGAAAGGCAAACAAACAAACTAACCCCAGAGAACAACCAGAAGTTCTAAATGTTTCTCTTTTTTTTTTTTTGCAAATAACATTTCATATTTTCTGATTATTTAAACCTTTTTCTTTAAGAAGAAAAAAGAGTATAATATAGATAGTGAATTACCTTCACATATAAACCAGTCACTGTCTGGAGCACTGGTTCTCAACTTGTGGGTCGTGACCCCCAATGGAAAGCATACATAATTATATTACAATTTATAACAGTAGCAAAGGCACAGTTATGAAGTAGCAACAAAAATAATTTTATGGTTGGGGGTGGGCAGGGATCACCACAACATGATTAAACTGTATTAAAGGGTTGCAGCATTAGGAAGGTTGGGAAGCACTAGTTGGAAGAACATGCCCATGTGGAAGATGCTAACACGATACAGTGCCACGTATATTAACCTTAAAGTTAAGGGTGTCATAAATAAAGTGCCTTGGCACTCAGATGACTCTGAAGTTTCATGAGAGGTCCTCTCCGGCTTTTCCTTTTCAGTGAAGGTCCATGCAGACATTCATCATAAGCATGTAAGCGGTGCCTTTTAGCAAACACTTCGCTACTGTGTATCTTTAAGGAAAAGAATGCTCATGGGCATGCCAGACAGAGCCCAGTAACCACACTCATGATCAGTTTATCATTCGAAGTGACACCAGTACCTTTATGCTTTCCAAACTAAAAGCAGCATGGATACTTAATCCATATGCTTGATAAATCCATATGCTTGATAAATATTAGAAGGGGGAGGGGCACAAAAGCCCTCTGTTTATTCCTAGCCAACATTTCCTCCTTCTTTATTAAAAGATTTTACTAAATTTGAGAAAGTGTAGTTGAAAGACTCAGCTCAGAAAATCCAACTAGTGACACAGCCCACTTCAGCCCGTGGCCCAGACATTCCCACGGGCTCCTTTCTGTTCTGAGTACCAAAGACTTGTGGTTATATTCTTCTTTATATTTTTCACAAGTAGTTGGATTTCTTTTTTAAAACTGGGAGTTGTGACCAGCTACCAAACAAGCCCTGAACATTATCCGGCGGGTTCATAACCCGAATTCAAGTTGTAGGTAATGTTTGTAATTCTAAAAACGCCAACATTTGTCATTGTGAATTATGTTTCCTTTAGGGAATTCCTTTACCAAAGAGAGGCAGTCATTTTTGACACTAATCAGACGCCTCTGTGCTGACCCTCTTCCAAATAGGGCCAGCTTTCTAGGTTATTAGTATTTAAAAGAAATAACCACTCAGTGTAGCGTTTCAGTAAATAATGACCTTCGAGACCTGTTAGACATATTCTCCAATGCTTGCCACCGGCAGCAGTGATTAGCTTGGGAAACATTACAGGGCTTTGCTCAAGTCAGCTGAGCAATAGCTTGGTGCTCTTCATTCACAGTTTTTTCTCCCACTTAATCCTGTGGCTTTGATTTTTTTTTTCTTGTTAGTTCCTATATATAAAGATTAGAAACCGCTTCTGGCTATGTGGAATTACATGCTTTTAGATGAAATCCAATCCATTGTAAAAGGCTTTGTTCAGAGCCACACTCCTTGTTGAATTTGGATGACTGGGAGAGAGACAGTAATGAACTGGGAACAGAAATTGTGTTGCTCAGTTTAAAAAAAACTGTGGCAATGATTTTTGGGAAAGACCAGGCAAACTCAACACCAGTGGGTTTATTTAAGCCTTTTAAGGAAAAAGAGGAAATACCGGGGAGATAATTAAAAGTGCAGCCCTGCCTTTGCCTCTGGAATGCTTTTGACTGTGGTCTATACATAGGCTATGCCATTACGAAGGTGGGGGATTTAAGAAGAATTTTTGGCATTTAACAAAATGATGGTTTTGTAATGATTCTTAGTATGCTCCTCTATGTAACTTGTTTAAAATAAATCTTTAGTAGTGAAAAGGGGAAATTATTTAGATCTCATGAGGGATTGGACATTGATTTCTTCCTTTTTCTTTTTTAAAAATGTAACTGGTTAAATTTTTGGAGAATTTCTGAAAACTTGTTACTTTCTCCCAAATGGTAAATTACCTGATGCTGTATGGACCAGGAGGGGCTCTGAGACAGAAGGGCGAACACAGGAGCGGGGGATGTATTTGTAAGTCAGCCACAGAGGGAACTACTGAGCATAACATTTGTTCAGAGTGGGCCGGAAATGTACGCTCCTTGTGGCTCACATCTGTGGACAAGAACTCCAGACTCTGCTGAAGGGTCACGTGGATCCAAAGGCAACAGATTCTTCAAGTGTTTGAGTTCTCTGTGTTACACCCTGGTGTCTCTTTCAACTCTTGGAAAAGGCAAAACATCCACAAAGACCCTGTTATTGTTCTTTGGAGTCACCTATGCCTGGCATATCTCCTCCTAGATGTATTTAGCAGATTTTTGTCTTGGTTTGTGTAAATGAGTTTCATCTCAAAGTAGCCATGACACTCCTGTGTCTAACCCCACTCTTAATGGATAAGCCTTACTCCTGAACTTCCTCCTTTCCCGGTCTGAGGCCTTCAAGCACTAGCTGTTCTTCTGTGTTGAACATTAGCAGTGGACGGTTCTCAGGAGTCATGCAAAGATGGGAAATGAGGTTTTTTTTTTTTTTGTTTTTTTTTTTTTATTGACTTGGCTGGGAGGTGTTCATATAGAAGGGATGCTGGGAAAAGAAAATGAGCAGACATTCTAGGGAAGTGAGGTAATTGTACTGTGCAGGAGGTGGTTCCGGAAGTTTCCGCTAAGATTGCGCTTCGGTGTTACCAAACCTGAATCTCCCAGTTTTGGACTCATTGCTATATGATAGAAAGAGCTTTATGAACATTTAGTCGTCCCCCCCTATAGACTCCTCCAATCTCCAATGAGTGTACTGACTGACTACTTGTGTTTTTAGAAAACTCTAACTAAAAAACTACAAAGAAAAAGGACCCCCTCCTCCACCCAAAAAAGATGATGGCTTCATTGAGCTAAAACCCAGATGACTCAGTGAGACCTCTGTTAAAGAGAAAGCCGGAAACACTGGGCTAAAGGGGGAGAGTTTCATATGAAATGAACTCTTAATACTTGGCAAGGAAGAAAACCATCAGCACGGAAGCTGGTAGCAGCAGGGCGAGTACAGACAAGGGAGCTGTGGGAAGAGAGACAGGGCAGTGTGCAGTCAGCCACCGCTCACACACAGCATATGCTTGCTGAGTGGAATGAAGTATCCTGTAGGCTGCAGTTGCCAAGTCTTGGGCTGGTTCCTTTTAATGTCATTTGTATTAGGCTTGAAAATTTGCTTTGAAATCACAGGAAGAAAGACTCTATATAAATGAACTGGCTATTGTTTTCACTAATATTGTTATGCCACTCTCAATCCCCAGACAACAATTGAACCTAAGCAAGTATCTGTCAATGGGGCCCAAGGTCAAGCAAGGTCATTTCTGACTATAGTCAGACTTTACGTAAACTCCTGGAATGGAAGCAAGGAACTCTAATAGTTTTTGAAGGTACACCCTTCATAAAAACACTATTTGGAGTGAGAGAATGCACGGAGAGAACATTATTCTTTTTCTTCAAAGGGATATGCTACTCTCAGATGCATATCCTTCTTCTTTTTTTTTGTCTTGGAGAAGGAGTGACTTATTCTTAGGTAGACAGGATTTCTCTCCGTCCCCTGGCTAATGCTGAATCTCAGATTCTAGGTGGGTTTTTATTCTGAATTCTGATGTTGTTAGGGGCAAAGGAGGGCTCATAACTGTTCAGTTCCATGAGGTTATGTGAGGATGGATGCAAGCTTTTAGCCCTTGTACTTAAGACTTCACAGTGAGAAGAGGAAGTACTCCACACGCCACCAGATGTGTGCCTTCCTTGTTACAATATGTCACCAGGCCTCTGTGTTTTCCATCTATTTCTATTTAAGGATTTACCCAGCCATGTTCGTTGCAGTTCAAACTGAAGTCGTGCAGACATGAAGCTTGAAATTCCTGGTGTTCCTGCATTTTGTAATAAAACAGTTATTAATTAACAAATAAGAATTCTCACACTTGGATACACCATATTGAGATGCTAAAGAGAGCTTGATAATAAAGAGGAAGAGAGGGAAAAAGAAAAAAAAAACCGAGAAAGAGAAGAGAAGAAAAGTCAAGAAAAGAAATCACCCAGTATAAACTTGTAAACAGCAAATCCCAAATTCGGGGACAATGACACTGAAGACCAGCCCAGGTCCACAAATTCTACAAGGTCCACAGCGCCACTTGCAAATGTGCTTCTTTGCGGGATATATGTTTACTAGAGGATATAGAAAGTAGCTGCAATGAGAGCCAACTTTACCCAGAGTTAATGGTGTGATGTTCAGATCTATCTGTTCAGCCACAGGCAAACTGCAGAGAGGATTGCCATGCATCTTACAGGGGCTGCTGGCTCCAGGCTCAGCATCCTTCCCTTGATGAGGTCACTCCACGGTGATGGCCCTTTCCATCAATAACTTAGGGCAGCAAAACACTTGCCCTTGCCCAGCAGAAAGGACCACATAAGATGAGAGAGGGTCTTCTCCCGCCTGTGCATATGTACTTCTGAATGATGGTCTTTTCTCAAGTAGGAGTAGTTCTGACATAGAAAGCCACACAGATGAATGTGAGCACTAATTGATACAGATACTATTTAAGGAGTCTCATCCAATACTTTTTAAGACAGGCAGGTAATATTAAGTAAGCAGCGTGATCATAATGGGCTGATAGCAAGTGGCTTCTCTCAGGGTTATCACAGAGAGAAGGAGACTCAAGCATATGCACACACACACATGCACACACACACACATGCACACACACACACATGCACGTGCACACACACATGCACACACACATGCACACGCATACACACATGCATACACACATGCACACACACATGCACACACATACACACATGCACACACACACACATGCACACGCATACACACATGCACACACACACATATACATGCACCGCTCCACATTCATATCTCTCAAGCTTCTGGTCTTACAAGAGAAGTCAGAAATTTGAGATCTTTGTGTAAAATGTTTTTACCAAAACAATTAATTTTCTTTTTAGAACATTCTGAGGACCACACAAACATATCTGTGGTATAGACTACAGCCATTTATGGTTTGTAGCTTTAGTGTGACTAAACACACAAGGCCTATATTGCTATGAGGGAAATGAATTATATTATTTTCAGTCCATATTCATGAACTCTTTTTGGCTTAGATCATTTTGATAGAGAATGGTAGTTGCTGTGAGAACTTTAATGCATTATTAGGGATTTTTTTCCTTGTCAAATGCAGCTTTCTTAGAGTAGGTTCTTGGGGTTCCTGCATTTGTTTCAAGTCCTAGAATATCCTTGGGTTACTCCTCATGCTTAATTCATCTGAATTCTAGGACAAGTGTTTGTGTCTCATGATCAATGTGAATACCAACTAGAGCATCAACAAAAGGCCAAAGCACTTACCAGACATTTGGGGTTGGTATGCTCCCATTGGATGCAAATATGTTTCATGAAATTTTTGAGATTGCTAGAGAACTCGGTCCAGTACCACTCTGGGCAGAAGAGGAGGAGGAGGGGGAAGAAGAAGAGGAAGAGGAGAAGGAAGAAGAAGAGGAGGAGGAGAAGGAAGAGGAGGAACTACTACTACTACTACTACTACTACTACTACTACTACTACTACTACTTTAAAAACCAAAACCAGACTTTGCACCTCCTCCAATGCAGAGCTAGTTGCTAGGGTGTGACCTGCAGAGACCATCTGTGGCCTTCGGTATTTCAGAAGTTCCAAAAGGAAGCAATGGCTCTGGCTGCCACCATGGGCTGAGCTGGTCAGCAGGAAACTTGACTTGCCAGGAAAATAAGGGAGGGAAAGAGAAAGACTTTTTCCCCCCTAAGTTATCCAGATGCTTCAGAACCCAGAGCTAATTGGCCAAATAGACGGATGTGAATGAGTCTGTCTTTCCTAGTCTGTATTACATATGATAGGCTACATAGTGTTGTAACCAACGGTCCCTTCCAGCAATTTCAGTGGGTTAGCACAATAACAGCTTATTTTTCGCTTAGGCAAAGTTGGCTGGGTGCATAGGAGGTGTTTTCTACTCAATTTCCCTCATCCCTGGGGGATTCCACTGTTCCCTAGGGTCTCCTTGAGGTCATCAACTGTGGATACAAGGAGAACTGATTGGCATGTTTCAGAGCTGGTCCAGAAGTAGAAGTCATTGTGTCTGCCACAGTTATCCAGAACTTACTCCCAGGGGAAGCTGTGTGTCTTCCCACTTACCCTGAAGGAGGAGACAGTTGGTGTCAACACCACCACCTGTCCATCCTTTGAGCAGAGAATGGAGAGCTATGCCAATATGGCCCTCTCTCCTTTCTTCTACCCTTCTTTCTTCCATTGAATCTTTTGTCTCTGTCATGCTGGATAGCCCAAAGCAAGAAGAAGGCAAATTGACAACCAGCATGGCATGTGTGTGTGCATGCATGAGTGTGTGTGTTCTTCAAATATTAGGGAAGGAAGAAGTTGGGGTCTCATTCAGTTTGGCACTCACAAGCTAATTCGTAATTCTTGTTGTTAATTTTTCATTCCTGTGGTGAGCTGCTTCCAAAGACCTGTCTTCCTCCTTTCTTAATCACAGCTCAGGAATATACACACTGATAGAAGATGTGTGAACGGCATTCCAATTCACCATACATATATATTCTATTGACTGGAACAAATAATTCAATTCAGTGATTTGTTGGGCTCATCCAAGTGGCTTCAGTAGGAAGAGCTAATGATGCCAAGATAAGTCATTTTATTCACCCTAGTACTAGTGAGTAGTTGGGGTTAATGGAGCCAAGACTTTAATTCCCATAGTTCATAGGGAGAAGCTAAGACACAGAACAAGTAAGGGATTTGCCCAAGTTCCTAAGACTCTAAATCATCAAATTCCACAGCCTTACCAGCTAGAAGCAAATGGTCTGGAATCAGATGAAAATTTGCATTTAACTCCTTCACATTACTCATGAAAACTATATTCATGCTTTGTATATTTTAGGTATGTATTGTAAAAGATTTGTTCATTTTTAACTTATGTGTATGAGTGTTTTGTTTGCCTGTATGGATGTGTACCACATTTATGCCTGGCACCTGTGGAGGCCAGGAGAGGGTTCTGGATCCTTTGAACCTTACTTGACAGGCAGTTGTGAGCTGCCATGTGGGTTCTGGGACCCTCGGTCCTCTGCAAGAGCAGCAAGTACTCTTAACCTCTGAGATATCTCTCTAGGTATATATGTTAAACCACTGCCACCAAAATAAAAGACCCTTAGCTTCAAACCAGACTGGTTGGGGCATATATTTAAAAGACTCTCTAAATAAAAAACAAAGTTTTCATGTTATCAGGTTAGCTTGCAAACATGATTCCTGGTGATAGACAATGTGTTCCTATGAAACAGGTTTAAACAACATGTCTAATTATGAATTCAATGCATAAAACAACCGTAAGAGACTGTTTCTAATGCCAATGGCTGATTAGGGAGGCATTGATGTACTCCCCAAGTCAGGTAAAAGATGTCTAAGGCATCACACATACAGTTATTATGTAATAAAGATGGACTGTCAACTGGGCTTAAAATGACATTTTGGTAGGGTTTATTGACCAGATGCGTGAATCTGAGATCAGCACATTTTGCTTTGAAGTTTACTCTTGATCCAGAGCTTCAGTAAGAAGGTAGTTTCCAAATCACTGGTCTGTGAATACTGCTTGTGATTAATTACCCTTTTATAATCTTAGGAATTCTGTTCTCTGCTCTATTTTGAATAACTCAGACTCCATGGGGAGTTGTATTTTGGCTGGTATATTTGGGACTGCTAATAAACACCCACTTCCTGTTTTTCTTACTACTGTGTCTAGCAAATTGTAAAATTACTTGTATTGCCTTTCCGTTTCTTGTGTGTTTAACAAGCCTTGATTTATGTTGTGGAATTATCTGCATCAAGGAATCCTTGCCAACAAAGTTCTCATAGCTTCACAATGTGAGATACTGTATCTTTTTCTTGCAGTACAAACTTGAAAGATGATAGGAAAAATACTTCTATTTCATCAGTACAGAGAACTTGGAATTTTAGTATTTTGAGCTTTCAATAACTCTTGAGAAGTTTATTTTTCACATGTTTTAAAAGTCATTAATTTTATTCTTTTAACAAGACACATTGCAAGACAGACAAAAAAGAACAGTCTGTTGTAAGTATAAGTCCAAGCTCAAGTCTAAGCATTGGGTTTAACCCAATAATGGCAATTATTATTGTTATTCCTGCCAGGTTTTTAGTTTGCAAAATTTTCTAGCTTTTTGTTGTTGTTGTTGTTGTTTTAGTTTTGTTTTGTTGCTAACTTGTGGCTAGCTGGCCTGGTGGGTGTCCAGCTCCTGTGGTATATAGGCTGCAGGTTTATGTCCAAGCTGAAGAAGTTGCTAGCGTAAGAGGTCAGAGATTTCCCCATGGGAAGAGGCACCCCAGGGACAGGGTGTGTGTGTGGGTGTGTGGAGGTATGGAGTGGGGTAGGTAGGTAGGTCGGGTGGAGGTTGGGAGGATGGGGGGTGGGAGGGTGGGGAAGAGGGGTTTGTGCTTCAGTGCCAGCCCTGAGAGGAGGGGGACTCTCCTTGGCCAACCGAAGCAGTTACTAAGTGAATATTCAACAGATACTCTTTGTCTTTGGCATATACAACAGGTTTAGTGATTTATGAGTTTTTGGGCCCTGGAATCTTTACCATTTCTGTACTCACCCACCAAAGAGCTGTCCTTCATGTCCCCAGGGACCTGACTAGGAATAGAAGGGTTGAAGGCGGTCTGGGATGGCACATGGGCACAGTCTATGAATTTAGCACCGGATTGACTATTCCATCCTCAGACCTAAGCAGTCAGGTTCCTGCTTTTAGTGCATACTCCTTCTGCCTGTGGTCCTGCAGGAGTTAGAGTTCTCCAGAGGAACAGAACCGGGTGGACACTGTTCCTTAACTGATGATGGCACTGTGTCCCTGAAAACCCATTCTGAACTGAAAATATTCTAAGTTAAAAATGCATTCACTATCCATACGTAATCTCCTCAGAGAGCACGACAGCATACCGTAGAGCAGTGGTCCTCAACCTCTCCACTGCTGTGATCTTTAACACAGTTCCTCATGTTCTGACCTTCAACCTTAAGATTCTTCTCACTGCTACTTCATAGCTGTAACTTTGCTACTATTATGAATTGTAATGTGAATATATGATATGCAGGATATCTGATATGCAACCCCTGTGAAAGTGCCAGTCAACCCTTAAAGGGGTTGTGACTACCCTTCCCACCCCAGGGTCAGAACCTTTGGGCTAGAGTAATTAAATATACTCAGAACGACATACCAGAGTATTTGGGACAAAATGACCGAACATAGAGTGTTCTTTATGTATGTATTTCATATATCTAATAAAGTATTGAATATCATGTGTTGACTCTAGAACACTGTATTGTTTTCTTCTTATAATGAGGTTGTTGATTGGGAGCTGAAGCTCTGTGACACTGCCCAGTATTAGGATAGAACACTATGCCCCCCTACCCCCGTCACTCACTTGGAAAATAGATGGAAATTTAACATCGATATGTAGTTTCTGGTAAATACACAACTCTGCGTGATTGGTACGTGTAGTAGTTGTAAATTGAACAAGTAAGTCAGGGGAGTGTGTGTGTGTGTGTGTGTGTTCCTTGGGAGGGCCTCTTTCTTCATCAGTGCTCCAGAGGGCTGTGTGGGGCTTTGCATAATTAATAATAAATAATAAATAAGTAATAAATGAGTGTCACTACACATGCATCTGAGGCCCTTGTATATATGGGGAAGCCAGGCATGAAAACAGTATGTAACTAAGTAAGACTCAACATCTTCATTTACTGTGTTGACCATGTTAGGGGTAAGTCTTAGTACTTCCCTTAGTATTGTTTTTTTTTTTTTTTTTACTGAAAATATTGTTTATACAATATATTCTGATTTGAGTTTCCTATCCCTTATTTCCTCCCAGATCCTCCCCACTTTCTCACCTACCCAATTCTATGCCTTCTTTTTTCTCTTTAAGAAAACAAACAGGCATATATATATATGCCAGAACAAAACAAATCAACCAACCAACCAACCAACCAACCAACAAAAAAGAAAGAAAGAAAGAAAGAAAGAAAGAGTCTGAGAAACACGTACACACACCACACACTGAAGCACATATGCCTGCACAAAAATCCCATAAAAAACAGAAAGTCAGAAATAATAATATGATCACGTGGTTTTTTTCTTTCGGTCTGTTTATGTGGATGCTTATACTTCTCTATTTGTGTATATTGCACCATCCCTCCCTCTCTGGTACAGCCTACTTTGTTATGGTGGAAGAGCCTCTTGATGTAGTCTTGGATTTGGTTTGTAAGTATTTTACTGAGAGATTTTGCATCTATGTTCCTAAGGGGAATTGATCTGTAATTTTCTTTTTCTGTTGGGTCTTTGTGTGATTTAAGTATCAGTAAATATGGCCACATAAAGAGAATTAGGCAACATTTCTTCTGTTTCTACTTTAAAAAAAATTTTTTTTGATGAGTATTGGCACTAATTCTTTGAAGGCCTGGTAGAATTTTGCTTAAATCCATCTGGTACAGGCATATTTTGTTTAGGGGCCTTTTAATTACTGCTTATATTTCACCAGGAGTGATATGTCTGTTTAACGTCTTTATGATTCTCTGGATGTCTCCAGCGTATGTTGTGACGCCCCCCCCCCCTTTGCCTCTAATTTTACTGGTTTGGAGCGCTTCCACAGGTTAGTGGATGACAGGGAAGAACAGAGATGGGCCAGAAGAAAGGCTGAGAAGGGTTTCAGGAAAGAGCAAAGACATTCTGTTTACACCTCCCTACTGGGAGTTTGAGGTGGGGTGGGCAGGAGGGGTCCCAAAAGAGTGTTGCTGAAAGGCAAATAACTATCTGGAGGGACAGGGATGAAAACACTAGGGACATCCTGAGTCTGAACCAAGGCTTGGAGACTCCAGTGAACGAGGCCGAGGTGGGAGGAGGGGCACCGGTAATCGCATTGTTACTAGGCTGAGGGTGGAAATGGAGAGATAGTAATGGAAGACAGGAAGACTAGCGTGACTCACCTAGCTGAGCCCCTGCCAGGTGTGGCCCCTCAATGTCCCATATTGAAAGAGTTTCTAGTTATCAGGGGAGGATAGGAACCAGTGGGCATACACGAGAAACAGGCAGGGTGGAGAGGGTCCACAGGAAGGAGAAAAGGTGTGTCTACCTCAAGGTTTGATGGAATCCCCCAGAACTAGAGGTAGATTGGAGGAGCACCCTTCAAGCACTCAACATTAATCTGATATGCCTTTGCAGGGGCCTAGGACCATGTTAACCCCCTTTAAGGAGATCTTATTCTTTTGTCTTTATGTGGATGCAAGCCATGTTGGTACTGGTGGTCATCAAAATTTAAAAAAAAAAATTCAAGTAGAAGTGGAGCTCATTATTGTTTTAATTTACATATTCCTTTTTAGTATAATACACACACATACACACACACACACACAGAGCTATAAAGGATCTATACCTAGGATTCCTAGAGTAGGGACATATGTACAAAAAATAGGTATCAAACAGTTAAATGACAAGACCCAGACCAAAGGAACACCTATATCCAATGCAAGATTAAAATCTGTAATATAAAGACCGCCCTATAGGAAAATGGACAAGTGTTACAAACAGGCGACTCACAAAAGACAAAGTCAGATAACCCAGAGATCAGCACATGCTCCCTAGTTATTAAACAAGTAGAAGTGCCGCAGAAGGTCTTTGCAGATGCCACATCTTCGCTGGTTTCCCTAGGCCACTCTCCTTGAGAAGAATATTTGAATTTGGGAGGTTTATTGGGGAGAATTTCACAGGGAATAAGAAAAAGCAAGACCACATAGAATGAGGGTGCTGGAGGTGGGATGGCCCACTGGAAGTCTCATCAACTGAGACAAGGAACTAGGCCCTTAGACTCTTGCATCTACAACTTACTGGTCTTAAGAAAAGGAAGTAGCCTTGGCAGGACAGATCTGTTTGGCTGGGAGAACTGTCCAAGGAAACAGCTGTGAGCCATCAGTAGCCTAACTCCTGGCAGCTGTGGATGCAGCAGGTGCTGGGTGGGACACATGAAGCATCTACTATGTGCTACACCAAGATCCAGTGAGTTGACCAAAACACTATGATTAAGAACACTGGTGTTGAAATCTAGTCACCTCAGATTTAACACAATTCCACCACTTATCTGGCAACTGGCTTAACTGAGTCTTAGTCACACCACTATTTCAACAAGGATTTGCTGCATGCCCAGGAATACCTACCTGGAGATGCTCGTGGAGTTAGAGGAATTGAGAGAAGCTTAAGTCTCTCAGCTCTTGCCAATGCCTGATGAATGCAATGCCAATGTATTCAATGCCATAGCTGTTGAATGAACCATTCCCTGGACTCACGGGTCAACCTTCTCCAGCCTTCCATACCTCACAGCCAACTGTTATATTTTCTTCCTATCTCTTTATGACTTAGTTTCTACAGCATCTGGGTCTCAGTCAAGACAAAGAACACAAGTGCCTTGCTCTACCAGGTAACAGTGGTTAGCAGCCTTTGATACTAGAAAATCTCTCCCTGCCCCCACGAATTTACCAGAATGAAATAAATTTTAGGGCTAGGACCAAATGGAGCGTATACCTCAAAGATTACACGGAGTAATGGTTTACCCTTTCTACACATAAAATTTTTAGTAGCATCTCATTATTTAGTGGGAAAAAAACACTAAAA
This sequence comes from Mus musculus, assembly GCF_000001635.26. Lineage (NCBI taxonomy): Eukaryota > Metazoa > Chordata > Mammalia > Rodentia > Muridae > Mus > Mus musculus. The sequence continues at coordinate 46,295,784 of NC_000080.6, read as the reverse complement.
TCCCCAAACAAAACAAGCCAAACAAACAAACAAACAAACAAACAAACAAAGCAGGGTAGATCTGATGAGATGAGAAAACTGGAATGGGCTTTCTCTAGCTGCTTCTAGCAGTTAATTTTGAAACATCACCGTCCCTGATGGATCTCATTGCTTGTAGTTATCAAGCTGATCGATAAATCTGACAATCAACTTGTTGATCAGATAATGACAAGAATTCACTGTTGTGCTGCTCCCAATGCTCTGATGAAGATGAAGAAAATGCCTGGCTTCCCTTCTTCCCCCTTTACCTCGATGGTTGTTCTTCTCAATCCCCTTAGCAGGGCATGCTGCTTTCTCTCTCGGTGTCTCCCAGGACTCCATTATTGGACCTCACTTCTTTTGGTGTCACATCTTTGAAGATTCTTTATAATCTCATGGTTTCAAACCCACTGAGCAGTCTGGGGTTATTCTAGATAACCAGAACTTGTCTTTCTTTCCTCTGCTTGGTACTTTGACGTCTAATTCTGGTATATCTGTTTGCCAAGATACTTACTAAGGTCTTTGGCTTATCCAGTGGGTGACATGAAGGGCCACAGGAAGGATAAGGCCAGTGTGACAAGGTCCAAAGCTAGATTTGAACAAAGCATGGCTTCTTCCCTTCTGACCTCTGACCCACAGTGCTCTTCCCACACGGTTTCTAGTTAGAACCATAGTTTGGTAAATCCCTCGGTTTTCTTTCCTTACTTTCATTTTTTAAACTTTGTTTCTTTTATTTTTTAATGTGCTGAGTATTTTCCCTGCATGTTTGTAAGTGAAATATATATATATATATATATATGTGTGTATATATATATATATATATATATGTGTGTGTGTGTGTGTGTGTGTGTGTGTGTGTGTTCTAGGAACTGAACTTAAGTCCTCTGCAAGAACAGCTAGTGCTCCTAATAGCTGAGCCACCTCTCCAGTACACCCTTCCTTTAATTTTTAACAGCTCTTACCATTTTCAATTTTTTCATTAATTATATTAATTTGTTTTCTGCTACTAGAAAGTAAATTTTAGACAGACTAGATATCATTCACTTAAAAAAAAAGTGAATGTGAGTGTATTCCACATGTATGCAGTGCCTGTGGAGGCCAGAAGAGGGCGTTGGATACCGTGGAGCTGGAGTTACAGGTAGTTGTGAGCCACCTGGTGTGGGTGCTGGGAACCCAACTGGGGTCCTGCAGAAGCACAGGAAGCGCTCTTAACTGCTGAAGCATTTCTTCAGCCTCCTCTAGCATGGATTTCCTGAGCTTAGAGTAGGTTCTGTCACAGAGTTATTGGATACTTGAGAGAAACACCGTCAGAGGGTAAATAGTGTTCTACAAAATAATTAGCAAGTGTTGGAAAGCCGGTAACTGAGTCAGAGTCCCTGACTTTGTGGTGGTCTGTGTGACGACAGCTTCAGCTAGATTATTCAGGTGGGCTCTGCAAAACCATTCATGTCACCTGGTTTAGACCTGGGTGCCAGTTTTGAAATGCGTGTTAAAAACGACATGCAAGATAATACATCTAGTAGAAGCAACTCTTAATCTTGAACACATGATGCAAAACAAGAAGGAATCCTATTAAGAAGTGATGTGAGAAAGCTTTTGGTCAGTCCTACTAAGCTAGAGGTGTCAGTACCCCTTTGGGAGAGGGAATCAGAGTGATTTTAAGGAAGTTGTCTGCCCCAGAAGGAGATGGTTAGGGTTTATGTAAGCTGGGGTTAGTGCCTGCCTGGAAATCCGGGACTTTAGGACTCTGTATTTCAACCTGCGTCCTCCTTTATTTCTTTAAAATATGAAAAGTCCATCTTGCTTTTTGGCAGCTCTTTGGGTAGTGAATCACATCTGCCATCTTGATAGGAAATAGCTATTGGGGATGTGTGGGTCTTTGACCTCTTTCATCAGAACCATTCTTACCAGTGTTCCTTCTAAGCAAGAATCTACAGGTTTGCTTTCTAAGCAGCTGTAGGTGCTTTGACTCCATTTTCGTGCTTCACATCTTCATATTGCTTTCAAAATGCAATCCAACTATTTTTCTGTATCTCCAATTTAATATAAAACCATCTGTGGATGGGGTAGGAGCCATAGTGAATTTCATCTGGTTGAGTTTTGGCTTTGCTTGTTTAGTGTTTCTGTTTGATTCCACTTTTCCTTGCATCTTTAGTTTTTCTGTAGTTGTTCTGAAAGCCAATGTCTTTTGCAAGATGAGAATACCACTACTAACAAGCGTGTTAGTAAGCAGGACAGACAATCAAATAATCACCAAGTATATATTTGATCACCTAGGATGCCTCTTCTGGACCCTCCCCATCTCTTCTCCCAGCTTATCCCTGTCTCTGTAATCTCATTGGTTGGTCTCTTGAAAGATACACCCCCTCAACATAGCCTGACCTCCCTATCCCAGTTGGTCCAGCCAGGGCTGAGATCTTGACCAAGGAGGCTCCTTAAACTCTTGGAAGTGGGATAAAGAAATTCCAGTTCCAACTGGGGAAACAAACTCAGAAGTCCTTAGTTGGTGGTCCCTTTCCAACCATGCGTGCAGTTGAATCTGAGAGAACACAGTTCTCTGGTTAAAACCATAAACAAACAAACAAAAGAGAGGATGTTTCAAGCTTCCATTCTTGCGGCCCAGTTTCATTTTGGCCCCAAGGGTCAGTGAAATATTCTGGAATCACAGCATCATCATCATAACGATAATTATCTTCTTTAATCAGCTTGAGTTGGTTTCTGTTACAGCTCAAAGCATCTTGACCCTGATATTATAGGTGAGAGTGGTTTGTAAAGCAGATCTAGGTGACTATTACTAACTTGTCTTTTAATTGCACTCTGCATGTTCTTATTATCCCCAAGTCATCGAGGGTGACAGAAATGCCAGGTATGCCAAGGGACCTTTACTACAAGTGTCACATCCTTTGTGCTATGGCAGCCTGCCAAAGGGATTCTGGGGCAGGAAAGAAATTGGGATGTCGGTGGTATCTAGCTAAAACAGAGGCCAGGAAGAATACACAGATGTCAGAACAATGGTTGAACAAAAAGCCCCCCTGGACAAGGAGTATGGTGGAAAGGCTGGTGTCAGTGGGTCATGACCAGCAGAGCTAGGAGATACTGTTTCATAACTTGCTTACTTTCAGAAATGCTCTGGCCCAGTGCTTCACTCGTCTGTAGTCTATTTTGGGTTTGCTCCCACTGTATGCAAATGTGAGCTCTGTGAGGCAAGATGAAATGAGACAGATGTGCCTCAGAGTCCAATGGCAAGTCAGTTAAACTCCTTTAAGTTCATACCAAACCTTTACAAACATTAAGAGGAAGTCTAACTGCAACATACATGCACATTCCCCTCTCTGTGGGGGAAGCGGACAACACACTTATTGCAAGGGATATTGCTGTTGGGATCCGGGTGAAAGCCTTGCTGTGCCTCTCACAAGTGAAGTCAGTGAGTGAGGTTAATTGCAGGCACCCTGTTGGAGTCAGAACAATGGTGAACAGCCTGGTCCTTCGAGAGGCATGTGAGCACACATGACAAGGGTTGAGGCTGACAAGACACTGAGGAAAGCCACATGTCTCAGGCATTCTTGCTTTTGTGTTCAAACTCCCGTGCCTGAGTAGTGAGGAGAGCCAGTTCTGTATCCCATCACTGGGAAAGGAAACGAGAGTCTTGAACACAGTGGCACTGTGGTTGTTTGTAAAAACCAGCAGAAGTGGGATAGTGGGCCGGAGAGTGGCCTGACCTAAGCCATCTCCTGATGAAAGGCAGCTAGTCAGTGAAGAATTAGGAAGGGCAGGAAGATTCAGAGCTAAAGGATCCAGACGAGGCCAACCAGGCTTCCCCTGGATGCAAGTATACTGCCAAAGAAGCCCAATGTCCCTTGTAGAGTAGGCAGAGAACATTAGGTGCTCCCTCCTACTCTCTACACTCAATGATTTTCACAGCTTTAAAAATCCTGAAAATTGAATGGCCTGGCCGTTTTTCTCCTCTCAAAGCTGTCTGCTGTAGTATGCTTTAATTAAAATGTTTGATTCTTAGTTAAGTGTGGTAGCATAATCCTATATTCCCAGCACTTGCAGTGGGAATCATTAAGGCGGGAAGATCATGAGTTTGAGGCCAGCCTGAACTACATAGTGAGACACTGCCTCAAAAGACAGAAATGGGCTGAAGAGATGATTTGGTGGCTAAGAACACTTGTTATTCTTGTGGAAAATCAGAATTTAGTTCCCAGGACTCATACGAAGTGGCCCACAACTTCCTGTAAATACAGCTCCAGGGGGGCTGATTGATGCTTCTGCCTCCACAGTGTGTACTTGCATCTGCATTCTCCCCTCCCCCGCTCATATACATAAAATTAAGCAAATAAACAAATTAATAAATAAAGCTTACATTATTAATTACTATACTTAACCATTTGGTGAAGTGCCAATTTGAAAAATATCAAATATAACAACATATAAGATTGCAAAGTTTGTATAATTATATTGTGAGTCAAATATTTAAAAGTGGGTCCAAAGAGAGGCCAGTTGTAATCAGTGCTGTAGATGGAGACAGGCAGAAACCTGGAGGTTACTGGAAAGCCATCCTAGCCTATTTGGTGAAGGCCAAGCTATCTAAAACTCCTGTCTTCAAATTAAGCTTGGCCGCTCCTGACATTATCCTGTGGCCAACACACACACACACACACACACACACACACACACACACACACACACACACACACACACACACACACACACACAGACACACACACTCAAAGAATGCTGAAAGATCAAGAAAAAATAAGTACCCCTTGGTTACTTTGAAATGAAACAGATGATACAGAAAGGCACAGAATTAACCATCAACATAACGTCAAGTTCCACAGCAGGTGATGCTTTCTCTTATGTAAACTCTTTTCTTCGGGTTAACAAATGCCGTATAGTTTAGGAATATTCATTTTGAAATATGATCCAGGCGTGGAGACTGGCTCTATAGGAAGCATATCGTTGTGGGCAAAGTGTGTAATCTCTGTAGACCTCAGTTTTCTTTTCTTTTTTTTATTAGATATTTTCTTCATTTACATTTCAAATGCCATCCCGAAAGTCCCCTATAGCCTACCCCTGCCCTGCTCCCCTACCCACCCACTCCGACTTCTTGGCTCTGGCATTCCCCTGTACTGGGGCATATAAAGTTTGCAAGACCAAGGGGCCTCTCTTCCCAATAATGGTCTACTAGGCCATCTTCTGCTACATATGCAGCTAGAGACATGAGCTCTGGGGGTACTGGTTAGTTCATATTGTTGTTCCACCTAGAGAGTTGCAGACCCCTTCAGCTCCTTGGGTACTTTCTCTAGCTCCTCCATTGGGGGCCCTGTGTTCCATCCAATAGATGATAATGAGCATCCACTTCTGTATTTGCCAGGCACTGCATAGTCTCACAAGAGACAGCTATATCAGGGTCCTTTCAGCAAAATCTTGCTGGCATATGCAACAGTGTCTGCGTTTGGTGGCTGATTATGGGATGGATCCCAGGTGGAGCAGTCTCTGGATGGTCTATCCTTTCGTCTCAGGTCCAAACTTTGTATCTGTAACTCCTTCCATGGGTGTTTTGTTCCCTATTCTATGGAGGAATGACGTATCCACATGTTGGGGTCTTCCTTCTTGATTTTCTTCTGTTTTGCAAATTGTATCTTGGGTATTCTAAGTTTCTGGGCTAATATTCACTTATCAGAGAGGGCGTATCTAGTGACTTCTTTTGTGATTGGGTTACCTCACTCAGGATGATATCCTCCAGATCCTTCCATTTGTCTAAGAATTTCATAAATCCATTGTTTTTAATAGCTGAGTATTACTCCATTGTGTAAATATACCACACTTTCTGTATCCATTGACATCTGGGTTCTTTCCAGCTTCTGGCTATTATAAATAAGACTGCTATGAACATAGTGGAGCATGTGTCCTTATTATCAGTTGGAACATCTTCTGGGTATATGACCAGGATCTTTTGGTAGTACTAAGTCCAATTTTCTGAGGAACCACCAGACTGATTTCCAGAGTGGTTGTACAAGCTTGCAATCCCACCAGCAATGGAGGAGTGTTCCTCTTTCTCCACATCCTCTCCAACATCTGCTGTCACCTGAATTTTTGATCTTAGCCATTCTGACTGGTGTGAGGTGGAATCTCAGGGTTGTTTTGATTTGCATTTCCCTGATGATTAAGGATGTTGAACATTTTTTCAGGTGCTTCTCAGCCCTTTGATATTCCTCAGTTGAGAATTCTTTGTTTAGCTCTGTACCCCATTTTTAATGGGATTATTTGAATTTCTGGAGTCCAGCTTCTTGAGCTCTTTGTATATATTGGATATTAGTCCCCTTTCAGATTTAGGATTGGTAAAAATCCTTTTCTAATCTGTTGGTGGCCTTTTTGTCTTATTGACAGTATCTTTTGCCTTACAGAAGCCTTGCAATTTTATGAGGTGCCATTTGTCGATTCTCGATCTTACAGCACAAGCCATTGCTGTTCTGTTTAGGAATTTTTCCCCTGTGCCCATATCTTCGAGGCTTTTCCCCACTTTCTCCTCTATAAATTTCAGTTAGACCTCAGTTTTCTTGTGGATAAATTGGAAGAAAAACCCAGCTCACAGCCATACTAATAACTACAAATTAATTAATAACAAATATTAAACACTGAGAGTTATTAAGTATTTGCTGAATGTAGTGTCCTACCTTCTCTCTTTGCCCACTTTTCTTACAGATTGACCTTTTGGAAAATTCCATTTACAGTGTATGTGTGTGTGTATGTGAATGTAGGTACCTGTAGAGTCCAGAAGAGGATACTTGGATCCCCTTGAGGTGGTGTTTCAAGGAATTGTGAGCCACCTGATGTGAGTGCTGGAAACTGAACTTGGGTCTTCTCCAAGAGCAGCAAACATGCTTCACCTCTAAGTCATCTCTACAGCATTATAGTTTTTCAATTTATTATTTTATATTTGAGATTATAATACAATTACATCACTTCTTCCTTCCCTCTCCTCCCTCCAAGCCCCACCATATGCCTCTATTTGCTCTCTTTCAAATTCTTGGCCTCTTTTTCATTATTTGTTGATATATGTATATCAACAAATAATTATATATATATATATATATTACATATTTCTAAATATAACCTGCTCATTCTATATAATGTTATTTGCATGTAAGTTTCAAGGGCTGACCACTGGCATTTAATAAATAGTTGGTGTGCTCTTTCCGGGGGGGGGGGGTAACTATTTCTCTGACTCTTAGCATTCATTAATTCCTGTAATTCTTTGCATAGGATTGAGGCCTCATAGACTTCCCCTATCCACTTTGCAATGTCTATTGTTGACCTTGTTCAGCTCATATTTAGGCAGTCATATTAGCAAGACTTTATGGGTATAACTTCTGATGTTAGGAGACACAATCTCACAACAAACTCCCTAGTCCTCTTTATCTTCCAGACGCCTCTTCTGCGATGTCCCCAAGCCTTTGTGTGGCAGTTGTGTTGTAGATGCGTCCATTGGTGCTGGGCTCCACAACACTGCACTTTGATTTGTTGTGGTTTTTGGTTTTTGTTTGTTTTTGTTTTGTAATGGTCTCTGTTGTAAGGAGAAGTTTTCTCGATGAGGGGTGAGGTATATTTATCTGTGGGCACAAGAACAAATGTTCAAAATATAGTTAGAGATTGTGCTGGTTTAGTTAAGTAGAGGTTGTAGGTTCTCCTCCCAGATCCACGATTTCACCAGCCCCAAATAGTTGACTGGGTTTCTAGTACAAGGCAAAATTTCTCTCTTGTCAAGCAGGTCTTAAGTCCAATTAAGGAGCTTTTGGTTACAGCTAAGGTTTACATGCCACTATTGCATCCTGAGGGTCATTGTGCCATGCTGGTTGCTTGTGGTCGTTTATATGCATTCTATTCCACCTAGCAGGGTAGTGTAAGCAAAGGTGCAGAGAAACCACTGAACTAGACCACTCTGTGGTGGAAAGACAGTTTACTTGGGAATCAAATTACTGTGTTGTCTCTTAGAGGGCAGAGAACAGTGGCTGATGGAAAAAGCCTTGTTGGGCTTTTTTGGTTTAGATATTGGCAGGAAGAGAGGTGCGGGCTAGAACAGCCTTGGATTCAGCATAGAAGCTTAGATCTGTGGCAGGCTGTTTGGGTTAATCAGGAACTAGAGGTCATTTGTTCAAGGTAGTTGACAGTTGAGGGCATTTAAGAGACAAACAGAAACCCACTTCATGATATTTCTGAGGAATTTTGAGTGAAGGTTTTTGTTTGATGGTAATCCTTCTGTTTATCCAGGCAGAGTCCAGGTGAGCAGAGCCTAGACTGTCACTCAGGACACTGCCTGCAGTACTAACTATTTTTCGAGCCCACTTTGGGGCACAGCAGGAAGGTCTGTTGGTCACTTTTCTCCTTTGGAAGCTTGTACAGTTCCTTCTGGTGCTAAGAAATCTAATCCTTAGGGAGGAGACATTCATGTAAGTTCCAGCTTACAGGCCTCTGGGGGACAACCAGGGAAGAGAGCAGACTACAATTTGGGAGTTCTTGGACAACCTTGACCATCAACTCAAAAGAGGGCTCCTCATGTCTGGTGTTGAGGTTTTTGTTAGGTGGCTATTGTCTCTTGGTGGGGAAGAGTTGATACCTGTCTCATCTGCCAGCCCAGACTCACATGTGTAATAGTTGGGGTTTTTTTTAGGTTAATAATATGATTCCTTGTGTCTTTTTCAGATGTTCTTGCTATTGCCTTCTTCCTCCCTGCCCCTTCCCCAAAGATTCCCCTCCCCACCCCAGCCTATTTCCTGTTTCCTGCCATTCTCTTCCGGCCACCCACAGCTGGATTGTTCCTCCCTCCAGTGTTAGGATTTAGACCCGTAACTATACAACATCATTTTTCATGGTTTTCTTTCCCTTGAGTTAAATTTCACTTTTAATTCTTTTCTTCTCCTTCTCCTTCTCCTTCTCCTTCTCCTTCTCCTTCTCCTTCTCCTTCTCCTTCTCCTTCTCCTTCTCCTTCTCCTTCTCCTTCTCCTTCTCCTTCTCCTTCTCCTTCTCCTTCTCCTTCTCCTTCTCCTTCTCCTTCTCCTTCTCCTCCTCCTCCTCCTCCTCCTCCTCCTCCTCCTCCTCCTCCTCCTCCTCCTCCTCCTTCTTCAGAGAAGATACTACAAAAGAAGAGCAATAAACCTAATAATCGCTCTGGAATCAGCTGACTAATACACCTAGTGTTAAACGCCACATCTCACCTTTGGTAGGTACTACCTGGATTGGTTGGTTAAATATTTTGATTTAAAATTTTCAAGTTTTGTTTTGAAACAGGGAGAATGTCACAGTTGTCAAGTAAAGAATGATGGCATTTTGTTTTGTTTTTGAAAAGCTGTCCCTGTGAATGAAAGGGTACTATGATTTGTTTGGAAGAATGAGATTGTGTTACAATTTCCAGGTAAGATCATCTCTGTCATATCTTGAAGGATTGTTCCATTGGCAACGCCCATTTGCTCAGTGGGTGCCCCTGTGAAGTGCGTTACGTGCTGAAACAATCTTTAAAACTTTCTCTCAAACATTGCCTATGTGAATGGTATTTCAAATTTTTTAGTTTTATTTTCTTAAAAATTTTCAAATAGTGTGTTTTTTGGTCAAATGACTTGAATATCTGATGTACATACTCCAATCCACCATACCTTGTGCCCAGCTTTTTTTTTTTTTTTGGACAGGGTTTCTCTGTATAGCACTGTCTGTCCTAGAATAGCTCTGTAGACTAGGCTGGTCTCAAACTCACAGAAATCCAACTGCCTCAACCTCCCAGTGCTGGGATTAAAGGCATGTACCACCCCACCACCACCCACTTCCCTCCCTCTCAATTTTTTAACTGATAAAAGTAACATGAGTTTTATCTATGTGTACAGGCCAGGTAAGCATAGTGAGCTTTAACTAGTGACTTGGCCTGCCAATCATTGACCCATCATTGTTAAGGCCCGACCCCATTTTAGGTGAAGGAACATTAGAAGACTCATTCATAACAGAATAGAGGTCCGCCATCTTGGTTGTGGTTCATCCTTGGACCAGTGGGAGAGAGCACTTAAATTCTGACTGCATCCTAATTAAAGCAGCTAGGGTCAGAGAATTGTTTCTTTAATTTGTTCTAAAAATTCATGTATAAGATCTTCATCATCAGTAATTTAAGGCTGGTCTTGGGGACCAGCTTGGCACCTGAAAGTATTGTCAAGTGCTTTTATGTCATCCGTGTCTGTCCATCAGATGGACCTTAAGCTCCCAGGAAGTCCTCACAGACATGCTTGCAAAGAATTATGATGAACTGGCTTTTTTGTTGTTGCTGTTGTTCAGCCTTAAGATCTTGCATCTATTTTACAAGGCTGGCTTCTGTAGGTAAACCCAGTAATTTAAATCTGACAAGAAATTCTAAGGGCAGTGAGGTCTGAGAGCTACATTTCTAGAACAAGGCTGCAGAGAAGCATCTCAGAAGGCAGAGGCAGTGGATGTTTCTGCTTGAAGAGTCTTTCTGTGGCAGGATCATGTGGTAGGTGAAAGGGGCTGGACATCAGCCCTAAGGTTTTGTACAGTTTGATGAACCTGTGATAATGATGGCAAGTCTTTGGTAAGAACTCTTGTTTTTGGTTGTTATAAGAACCTTGGTCTAGTTGTGAGGTCAGCTGTATGTGTCAAAACACCATCCAGGAATGGAGTCATATGAGGGGGATTCTGAGTGCTTGTGAGGAACCTCTAAGACAAGAAGATAAGGGTCTTTTTTTTTTTTCTTCTTTAGTTTTTTGAGATAGGGTTTCTCCGTGTAGCCCTGGCTGACCTGGAACTCTATCAGTAGGCCAAGCTGACTTCAAATTCACAAAGATCTGCCCACCTTTGCTTCAGAAGTGCTGGGATTAAAGGGCTACCACAAGAGTCGTATAACCTCAGTTTCTTCAGAACATGGACTTGTTCTTGGGATATGTTTTTGTGTTACTTGCAGGTGTACATAGTGGATAGGAGTGAGTTTACTTTAAATGTTGTTATTTATGTGCCTCTACAGGAAAACATGTTTTAGCCATACGTTGCTTGTCCTTGTGATTGAACACCATACCCTCGTTAATCCTCTTAGCCCTCAGAGTGTAAGTCACCTGAGCCTCCTAGTAAAGTTAGGTATTGGCAGTAAACGTGTGCACCTCACACCAATGCTACTGTAGCAAAGGGTGCAACCAGAATTGTTATTTTAGCCTAATTTTTAGGTGATCAGAAGGAAGAAACTACAGGAACAATTTGCATATAATCATGGCAGTGTGTTTACCTCAGAACCTTTAAAGTTAGTGAAAAACCTGAAAAATACCAATTTGGTCCTGATGTGGCATACAGAAAGCAGTGAATAACTCTCAACCTTTCTGGGCTTGTGATACTAAAGTAGCTTTGCTTTATTTATTGTTTTTCTATTTTAAATTTATTTTCTGTGCTCCTTTTTAGTAATCAAAATGATTTTGTGTTTTTGTTTGTTTGTTCATTTCCTCATAGTTTATTAAAATCAGATTTTTCCTCACATAATATATTTTGATTATGGTTTTCTCTCCTTGTACTCTTTATGTTCCCTCTTCCCTCCCCTCCCATATGAACCCACCCCCTTCCTACTTCTCATTAGAAAGCAGAAGGGCTTTCAAGGAATAATAATAAAGTATAACATAATAAGATAAAGTAAAACATTTCGGATATGACAAAGCAAACAAGCAGAAGAAAAAAAGCCCAAGAGAAGGCACAAGAGTCAGAGACTCATTTACACACTCAGGGATCCCAGAAAAACACTAAACTGAAAACTGTAGGTTGGTTATCATTGAATTAACAGCTAAAATCCACACATTAGTGAATTCGTCCCATATTTGTCTTTCCAGGTCTGTGCTAACCCCTTCATGACTTTTTTTCTAGTTCCAACCATTTAGCTGCAAATGTTATGGCTTCATTTTTTTTAAATAGCTCAGCAATAGGCCATTGTATAAATATACCACATTCCCTCTGTCTATTCTTCTGTTGATGGACATCTAGCTCATTGCCAGATTTTGGCTATGATGAATAAAGCAGCAATAAATGTGGTTGAGCAGTATCCCTGTGGTAGGAGAAAGCAACTTTTGGGCACATGCCTAAGAGTGGTATAGCTGGATTTTAAAGTAGATTGATTCCCATCTTTCTGAGGAACTACCCCACTGTTTTCCATAGTGGCTGGAAAAGTTTGCACTCCCACAGCAATAGATGAGTGTTCCCCTTAACCCATGTCCTCACCAACATGAGCTGTTATTTGTTTTACTGATTTTGGCCACTATGAGAGATGTAAGATGGGTTCTTAAAGTAGCTTTGATTTATATTTCCCTGATGGCTAAGGATGTTGAACATTGTGTGTGTGTGTGTGTGTGTGTGTGTGTGTGTGTGTGTGTGTGTGTTTCGCAGCCCTATGGGTTTCTTCTTTTGAGAATTCCATTTAGACCTGTATACCATTTTTGAATTGGGTTATCTTCTTAATATCTATTTTGGACATTATCTCTCTATCAGATCTGTAATTGTAAACAAAATTATTTTTCTATTCTGGAAGCTATTGCTTTGTCTAAATGATAAGCTGTACAGAAGTTTCTCAGTTTCATGAGGGTCTCATTTATTAATTGCCAATCTTAGTGCCTGTGCTGTAGTTGTTCTGTCCAGAAAGTCTTCCCCTGTGCCACTGAGTTCTCTGTTAGGTTCAGTACATATGGTTTTATGTTGAGGTCTTTGATCTATTTGGCATTAAGTTTTGTGCACAATGATAAGTATGGGTCTATTTGGATTCTTCTACATGCAACCATCCAGTTTGATCAGAACAATTTGTTCAAGATGCTGTGTCTTTTCCAGTGTGTTTTTCTAGCTTTAAAAACAAAAACAAACAAACAAACAAAAAACAAAAAAACAAAACAGGTGTTCATAGGTAGATGGATTTGTGTTGGGTCTTCAATTCAGTTCCACCAATCAATGTGTCTATTTCTGTGCCTATGCCATGCTGTTCTTATTACTATAACTTTGCAGTATAATTTGAGATCAAGCCAATGGTAATACCTCCAGAAGTTCTTTTATTATTCAGAATTGTTTTAACTATTCTTTTTTTAAAAGTTTCCATATGATGCAGAAGAATATCCTCTTAAGATAACTGTAAAGAATTATGTTGGAATTTTGATGGAAATTGCATTGACTGTAGATTACTTTTGGTGGGATAGCTATTTTAACCATATTAATCCTACAATTCAGGAGCATGGGAGATCTTTCCATCTTCTGATACCCTTTTCAGTGTTTTATGGCTTTTTGTTTTTTTTTTTGTTTTGTTTTTTGAAATGTAAGCCTTTCAGTGCTTGGCTAGAATTACCCCAAGATACATTATAGTATTTGAGGCTATTGTGAAAGCTGTAGTTTCTCTGATTTCTTTCAGTCCACTTATCATTTGTATATAGGAGGGCCACTGATTTTTGTCAGTTAACTTGCATCTAGCTCATTTGCTGAAACTATTTACCAGCCATAGAAGTTTCCTGACAGATTTTAGGGTCAGTTATGTGCAAAATCATACCATTCACAAATAAAAATGCTCTGACATCTTCCTTTCCTACTTGTACCCGTTTGTTCTCCTTCAGTTGTCTATCACTCTAGCTGACTTCAAGGATTATGTTGGATAGCTGTGTTTCAATATTTAGGACCTACTGTGTTAAGGTTGCTGGACTGTGGTAGGGACATATTGTCCTGGTTGCTTGCTATTGATTATCATTTTAATCTTTAGGCATCTGGGTTTGGGAAGAATGTAATTCTATGTGCTGATAGCTGGTCTTATCTTTGTTGAGTGGGTGTTTTATTTCTTGGTTCCTGTTGGCCGCTTTGGTTCTTAGGAGAGTGTGGTGGCTGTAGGATGCCTGGTAAGAAATTCTTCTGGGTTCCTGAGAGCTTTAGTGACTGGTGGTTCCAGGTAAAATGTGTTCCTAGGCATTTGGAGTTGACACTTAGGAATGGGATGGGCTAGGAAGGCTGAGTGCTGAGGAGATCCACAGGAAAAAGTAAAGCAGGGTAAAACAATGGGAGGACCTATTTAGTCCTGTGGGAACGGGGACAGAGAGTGAGGAGAGGTCACACCAGGTAGTGGTGGATTAAACACTTTGGTTGTATTCTGAAAAGCCTATAAAATGAGCCATACTAAAAACGTTCCTTCATAGGGCAGTTGGCTAGGGCATAAGGAAGAAATATGTGAGTGTCAACATAGAACACATGTTGCTTCCCAGGGCTGGGCAGTCAAGTGGGAGTGAAATGCGCACATGCATCCATTCAACCAACATTTTCAAGCAGTTGCTAGCTACCATGCCCCATGCTGCACACGACAGATGTGCATGTAACAATTAGTTCACTCTAGCAATTGTTAAGGAGAGCTTACAAGAGCTGTGTGAAAGAAACCAGGAAGATAAGTGATAGTTCTTTCTGGGTTGTGAGAGATCCCAGCACAATCCCAAGAGTCTAGCCTTCTCCTCTATCATGTATGGAACTGTAAAGTGGCGGGTTAGCAGGAGGCTACATTCCATGAGTAAGAAGCCAGTGTTGAGTGCTCACACTGAAGGGCAGCCCCAGAATCACTTTCATATGGCACATTATTAAACACCTCAGTGTATTAAGAGATTCAGAGATTTAGCTAAGCCATTGAAATAAAAAAGCATGTACATTTTATATATGAGTATGAAGAAGCATATTAATCCCACTCCTTTAAATGTAAGAAGCAGGGCCATGGAGCCAAAGTACTTCTGGTATCCGTAACCCACAACCCTTGGAGGTACTTTAACTGCTTCTCTTCTTCTCTGGCTCCCTCTCTTCATTAACCAATATTTAAGCCTTAATATTTTTAATGCCTGCTTGTCTTGAATCTGCCCATTTTCAAGACATTTTGCCTAGGTCACTGCAGTTATTTCCTAACCAATGTCTCTATGTCTCTTCTAGTTCAGACTTTACAATGCTGCCAGGATGATTGTGCTACCAATGATGCTCATGCTATGTCTCTATGACATTTACACCCATTATGACCATTTCCTTATCATAGTCTATGCTCTAGGCACCTTCTGCTTTTACTGTTCTGTGGCTTTTATGGCTCTGCCTATACTTTTCTCTATGACAAGAAGGACTTCATGGTTTCCTGCCCAGGACAACTGGAACTAATGTGTCCTTTAAGACAGTGTTTTCATCCCTTCTAGACAGAGGAGGGTCCTTCTACCTCTGCATCTTATTGGTCTGTATGGTGATGCTCCTTTTCCCTCCTGTCTGTCTCCTTCCACTAAATAGTTTTTCAAGGCACACTAACACAGCACATGTCTTAGGGCTTTATTGCTATGAAGAGACACCATGACCACAGCAAATCTTATAAACAAAAACATTTAAATGGGGCTGTCTTACAATTTTAAAGTTCTCATGGTGCTGGAGAAGGAGCTGAGAATTCTACATCCTGTTTGATGGCAGGCAGAGGAACTGGATACTACATTGAGTGCTGCTTGAACATCTGAGATCTCAAAGCCTACCCGCTAGTAACACACCTCCTTCAACAAAGCCACACCTACTCTACTAAGGCCACACCTTCTAATTGTGCCACTTTCTATGGGCCAAGCATTCAAACACATGAGTCTATGGAAGACCTTTCCTAGTCAAACCACTGCAACACATTAGGAAGAGGAATCAACATCCAGAAGGGAACTAGGAGCAACCACTTTGTGCTGTCCTAATCCCATGAGGATGTTTGCTTAAGAGGTATACAGACAAACTTCCATAAGGAGATGTGTGAAGGACACCAACTTTGCTCAGCTCATATGCTAAGTACCTGCAACCCCTGTATGACCCCCATTGCATTGCTCAGCTAGACTGTCTTAGCCTGGTCCCCTACTCACCCCTTTAACCACACCCTTCTCTAATTTGCAGCAAGGAAAGTTTACTAGCTCTGGTGTCCCGTCCCACTAACTAAGCATAGGTGGTCACTTTGACACCCCTGCATGTGAGCAGACATCAAAGGACATGGTTTACACTCCCTCCCACCAACACCATGAAGCCTTTGAGCTTCAAAATCAATTTTAAAAACTAGATGGAAGTTTTTTCATTAGTTTTTGAGTTATATGGTTGTACTTTTATGTTTGTTTATTTGTTTCAGCTCTTATTGGGTTCTTGCCATTATAGAAGTAGTATGCTCTTTATTTGGTGTTTGATTTTTCTGGGGACATTGCTCTTTTACTATGTCAAAGCCTGTCCTCTATTCAGTCTTGACACAATTCTGCATCATCTAAGGAAGAGATCACATATAGTTAAGATCAAATGTTGTCACCAAGTCTGGGTATATCTCAGAATCTTGTTCAAACAACAGTTCAGGAAGCTATTAGCTATCATTTGGAATTAACAGC
Organism: Mus musculus; assembly: GCF_000001635.26. NCBI lineage: Eukaryota > Metazoa > Chordata > Mammalia > Rodentia > Muridae > Mus > Mus musculus. The sequence continues at coordinate 46,279,372 of NC_000080.6, read as the reverse complement.
TAAGAAGAGAATAATATTCTACTCTCATTCCACAAAGGTAGTTTGACTTCTATTTTTATATCAGCCATATAGGCAACTCAGTGTGGCCTTTATTAATTTTGCTTTGTTCTCATCACGATGTCAGGCCTTCATGGCTAAAATTTTTTAAAATACACAGAAAACACAAAAAGCCCTAGATTTAATTTGTATCAGTGGTTGACACAATTGTCTTCCAAATATGTGTAAAAAAAATCCTGACTATGGATACACTGGCCATTCAGAATAAGTTCTCAGGGTTACTCTGCTAGAAAGACTCATCAAAAAAGTCACAGCCATGTGAGAAACAGGACAAGAAAATTTTAAAAGGATACTGAAGATAATTTGACTTATTTATTGCAACAATTAAAAGAAAAGAGGAAAAATCATCACAGATGTAAGTGTTGTTTGTCTCAAAAACCATTCAATAGAACCACTGGAGGGAAAACAGGACAGTAGATTTCACAAGAAATCACAAAGATGAATGTGCTTATTCTTGCTTCCATTTCAGTTTTGAGTTTGCCCCCAAATTATTTGCATTGACAAGAAAACCCATATGTATGTCCTTTGAGGAAGGAATGTAAGAATATAGTTTATTGAGGGTGACAGCCTTTTGACCAAAGCATATTAGAAATCTCTGGAGTATAGGATAGGAGAAAGAGGAGGGGGCGAGAGAAAGCACACATGAGCAAATCTATGAATGTTTAGGGAAGTTTTGAGTTATGGTAAGTAAGCTGAGCTGCAGTCAGCAGTATCTGACTATCTGTCCTGTCTCTGAGTGATCAGGGCCGTGTGAGACTGAGAGGTTGGGAAATGTCTCCGAGCCTACTCTTCTTCATGGAAAGTGATGATAGTTACAACACCCCCATGGATACATGACAAAGCAATAACAGCAATGCACTTGCAAAGCCTGTGGCAGAATCAGTGCTCAATCTGTGGTGGCCACTATGTAGGAAGTGGAACAGTGACCGATGGTCATTGGTAGATTTTATGACTTAGACTACCGCCGGAAAGACAACCTTTGGTTCAACTAATCTCTCAGGCCACTGACAAATTTTTCTAGCAAGAGACTGTTCAATTAACTGAGAAGCAAAATTAAACAAGAAAGAAGATTAGCTTGAACAAATAACACATGTCCAGTGAGACCTCAAATATAGCAGTAACCACCATTGCTGCAGCTGGCCCAGGTCTGCCCTAAGGCCACAACTCACAACTTTGTTCAGCGCCGAGGGACAGAGACCTTGAGGAAAATCACTTCTTAGGCAATGAGTGGCATGATTAGTAAGACTCATCGTTCAGCCTTTGTTCTGGGAGCAACAATCAGCAGACTCTGAGTGCTAAAGTCCAATCGCAGCCTCCTAACCAGCTTGGGAATGAGACAGGAAGTTGAGCATTGACCCAAGGAGTGCTGCTTGGGTAAGAAGGACTCTGAGCTTTGCAACCCTCTTTGCAGAACCAAGGAAATCAGAACTTCCATTCTCATTTTATAGGCAGAAAACCCAAGGCACCAGGGGATTAAATAATTTGTATTGGAATGAGATTTTACTAACTCCATAGAAAATTGACCTAAAACTTAAACATGGATAAACCACATCCTTTATTTAAACAATATTTTACAGTCTATGATGAAAGAATACTTCAAGATGGAATTTCCTGATTGCCTGTTCATGAATTAACAGAAGATTGTGCAACTTTCCATTCATTCAGCAAACATTTACTCAGCACATACCGAATGCTAGGTACAGTGACAGGCCCTGGAGATAGAAGCTCTCTTAAGACCAGGGCCTGCCCTCAGGGAAATCAGGAGACACATATATCAGACCAATGTTCTACAAAGCTATACCTTCTGCAGCAGAGAGAGAAATCTGTCCATGTTCCACAAGGAGCCCAGAGAGAAGCTGGGTGTGAAGGGTCACTGTTTTGGTCTGGGTGGGCTTGGCCACAGAGAGAACGCTATGGAACACCGAGAGTTTCGGTTCTTGCCAATGTCAAAGCCACAAAGAGGTAAACACAAGATACCGTGAGTGTTGCATGTTATGAGTGCTTGTGTACAGAGATTGTTACCTTTTGAGCTAAGCATCTGAAAGGGGATCATAATTATTCTCCAAATCTTAGAAGAAGAAAGACGGCTTGGGAGTCACCTACAGTTTAAGTAATAATTTCCCACTGACAGCTGCCATGCCAGTTTCCAGCCTTCCTGAGTGGAGGGCCTGAAATCAATCTGGAGGTTTAGGGTTGGAAGGAGGGTGGAGTGTCAGGCTTTGCCAAAATTAGATACAGCCTTCAGTCTACTTACACACTCTCTGCTTAGGACATTCCCTTAGACTCTCAGTGGCTGTCAACCTTCCAGGTGCTGCAACCCTTTACAGCTCCTTACCTCAACCATAACATTGTTGCTGCTACTTCATAGCTGTTAATTTTGCTACTGTTATGAATTATAATATAAATATTGATATGCAGGGTATCTGATATGTGACTCCCACCTATGACTCCTAGGCAGTGAGTCTTTCTAGACAACTCATTCTCCTCCCTGTAAAATGTTTCATTTTCTCATTGCAATTAGGTTATTTTTATATCATCTGGCTGAAGCTTCTATTAAAATATAGATATCAATTGCTGTCACCCATCTCCAATTTATTTTTTTAATTTATTGTTTATACTTTGGATTTTTGAAACCAAGTCTCATTTTGTAGCCTAGGCTGCCCTGGAACTCACTATGTAGCCTAGGCTGGACTGGAACTCACTATGTAGCCTAGGTTGGACTAGAACTTATCATGAAACCTAGGCTGGCCTAGAACTCATTATGAAGCCTAGGCTGGCCTGAAGCTTACTGTGCAGACTAGGCTGGACTGGAATTCACTATGTAGCCTAGGCTGGACTAGAATTCACTATGTAGCCTAGGCTGGACTGGAATTCACTATGTAGCCTAGGCTGGCCTAGAACTCATTATGAAGCTTAGGCTGGCCTGAAGCTTACTGTGCAGACTAGGCTGGACTGGAATTCACTATGTAGCCTAGGCTGGACTAGAATTCACTATGTAGCCTAGGCTGGACTGGAATTCACTATGTAGCCTAGGCTGGCCTAGAACTCATTATGAAGCCTAGGCTGGCCTGAAGCTTACTGTGCAGACTAGGCTGGACTGGAACTTATAATGTAGCCTAGGTTGGGCTAAAACTCAATCTGTAGTGTAGGCTGGCCTTGCACTTATGTAGCTCAGGCTGGGTTTGAATTCCTGTCAGTCGTCCTACTTCAGCCTTCCTGAGTGTTCCAGGTGTGAGCCATCACACCCAGCTTTGTCTCTGTTTAGATCTTTCCTCTAATACCCAGATACAAATGTCTACCTCAAAGCTTGATTTCACATTTGGAAGGGCCACGAGTTCCTTGGTAGAAAGCCTCGGAGGATGGAACCTAAAAGTGACCTAGAGAGTCCGTTTCTGTTTTCTATCATAGGGACTGCTGTCTCTGTGAGTCAGGAACTCCCTCATCTAGGTACACATTCTACATATACTAAAGGGACGAGAAGCCGTTCATTAACCAACCAAATAGTGTCTGTAGCGGGTCCTCCAGCCAGGTTACCGTCCATTCTAGTGAAGAACTACTAGATATGCCGCTTACTCACACACGGATGCATTGGCTCGATTCTTTTTAAGTCGTCCTTTCGAAGTCGGCTAACTCTGGAAGTTGATCTATTAAGTACTACTGACTTTGCTCCTGTGTTCCATGCCTGGTCTGGACCTTTGACCTCTCCTCCTCTCCTTTACTCAGATTTCACAGCCATTCTATTATCCACAGGGCAGTGAAGGACACCAAAGTGGATCTGATCATATTACTTCCTTGATTAAAATACAGTCTAAACCCTTCCCCTGCCCTCTGAGGGAGGTTCTGGCTGGCTTGGTACTTGCTATGTAGACCAGGCTAGCCTGGAAGTCATAGATATCTACTTGCCTCTGTCTCCTGAGAGCAAAAATTCATGGTGTACCTTCCTCAGCCCTAGGCTTTTTCTTTTTTTTTTTTTTAATTTCTTCCCCTTAGGATAAGCTGCTGGTACTCAGTTCTATATGACGTGGCTAGAAGGTCTCAACTCTTTTCTTCTGTTTCACAAGCCAGTCTACCCACTTCTCTGAAAACCCATCTTCCTAACCTTCAGCGCCTAGGTGGCCATGTGATCTGTCACCCATAGAAAGGCATGGCGATCCACACATCTAGGTTAGCAATCATCACCTCACTGAAGAAGAGGGTAGAAGTAATGTTGCCTTTGGCTCCAGAATGGGAAAGTGTGGGCTCCAAGCTGTTGGCTTTCATCCATCTTCTTCCAGACCGAGAGGTCTAATCTATTATTCTGGGCAACAGGGGAAAAGCCTCTTAAGGATTACTGTTCAAGTGATAATTTATTTCCTGCCCATCTTTCTTATTCAGTTTTTAATTGTATAATGGTGACAGAGCCATTTGTTTGGTTCACTGAAATATCTTTGTTTTATATATATTTGTAAATATCTGTTTAGTTCACTAAAATATATTACCATACAGAAACTCATCAACAAATAAAGGGAAAAAGACTAAAAAGTCATGCAAACATGATTAAATATAACAAGAAGAAGAACAGCAGCAGCAGCAGCAGCAATAGCCCAACATAATAAAGAGATGTCGATGGAATATCGTTTATGGCCTTCAGCTGTATTTCACTGTGTGGACTCCATAAAAGTGGCAAGAAGTATATAAGAGAAGTCTGGCTCACCCACCTTGACCTAGTCAGGGTCTCCATAGCCTTCTCTCCATAGAAACACTTCCCTGGAGGTTTTGACCTCTCTTCTCTGATGATGCAAAAGATTGGTCCTAAAAGACCCCCAACAGTGATGGTGGCATTACTGGTTTCAGACCTAACATCAGAACGGAAGAATCGAGCAAGAATTTTTTTTTATTTTTTAATTTTTTTATTACGTATTTTCCTCAATTACATTTCCAATGCTATCCCAAAAGCCCCCCCCCCACCCTCTCCCCCCACTCCCCTACCCACCCATTCCCATTTTTTGGCCCTGGCATTCCCCTGTACTGGGGCATATAAAGTTTGCCTGACCAATGGGCCTCTCTTTCCATTGATGGCCGATTAGGCCATCTTTTGATACATATGCAGCTAGAGTCAAGAGCTCTGGGGTACTGGTTAGTTCATAATGTTGTTCCACCGATAGGGTTGCAGATCTCTTTAGCTCCTTGGATACTTTCTCTAGCTCCTCCATTGGGGGCCCTGTGATCCATCCAATAGCTGACTGTGAGCATCCACTTCTGTTTTTGCTAGGCTCCAGCTTAGTCTCACAAGGGACAGCTATATCACAGTCCTTGCAACAAAGGCTTGCTAGTGTATGCTATGGTGTCATCGTTTGGAGGCTAATTATGGGATGGATCCCTGGATATGGCAGTCTCTAGATGGTCCATCCTTTTGTCTCAGCTCCAAACTTTGTCTCTGTAACTCCTTCCATGGGTGATTGTTTCCAATTCTAAGAAGGAGCAAAGTGTCCACACTTTGGTCTTCGTTCTTCTTCAGTTTCATGTGTTTTGCATCTTGTACCTTGTATCTCGCTATACTAAGTTTCTGGGCTAATATCCACTTATCAGTGAGTACATTTCATTTGAGTTCTTTTGTGATTGGGTTACCTCACTCAGGATGATGCCCTCCAGGTCCATCCATTTGCCTAGGAATTTCGTAAATTCATTCTTTTTAATAGCAGAGTAGTACTCCATTGTGTAAATATACCACATTTTTTGTATCCATTCCTCTGTTGAGGGGCATCTGGGTTCTTTTCAGCTTCTGGCTATTATAAATAAGGCTGCTATGAACATAGTGGGGCATGTGTCCTTCTTGCCGGTTGGGACATCTTCTGGATATATGCCCAGGAGAGGTATTGTGGGATCCTCCGGTAGTACTATGTCCAATTTTCTGAGGAACCGCCAGACTGATTTCCAGAGTGATTGTACAAGCTTGCAATCCCACCAACAATGGAGGAGTGTTCCTCTTTCTCCACATCCTCGCAAGCATCTGCTGTCACCCGAATTTTTAATCTTAGCCATTCTGACTGGTGTGAGATGGAATCTCAGGGTTGTTTTGATTTGCATTTCTCTGATCATTAAGGATGTTGAACATTTTTTCAGGTGTTTCTCAGCCTTTCGGTATTCCTCGGGTGAGAATTCTTTGTTCAGCTCTGAGCCCCATCTTTTAAGGGGGCTATTTGATTTTCTGGAGTCCACCCTCTTGAGTTCTTTATATATATTGGATATTAGTCCCCTATCTGATTTAAGATAGGTAAAGATCCTTTCCCAATCTGTTGGTGGTCTTTTTGTCTTATTGACGGTGTCTTTTGCCTTGCAGAAGCTTTGCAGTTTCATGAGGTCCCATTTGTCAATCCTCGATCTTACAGCACAAGCCATTGCTGTTCTATTCAGGAATTTTTTCCCTGTGCCCATATCTTCAAGGCTTTTCCCCACTTTCTCCTCTATAAGTTTCAGTTTCTCTGGTTTTATGTGAAGTTCCTTGATCCACTTAGATTTGATCTTAGTACAAGGAGAGAGGAATGGGTTGATTCGCATTCTTCTACATGATAACAACCAGTTGTGCCAGCACCAATTGTTAAAGATGCTGTCTTTCTTCCACTGGATGGTTTTAGCTCCCTTGTCGAAGATCAAGTGACCATAGGTGTGTGGGTTCATTTCTGGGTCTTCAATTCTATTCCATTGGTCTACTTGTCTGTCACTATACCAGTACCATGCAGTTTTTATAACAATTGCTCTGTAGTAAAGCTTTAGGTCAGGCATGGTGATTCCACCAGAGGTTCTTTTATCCTTGAGAAGAGCTTTTGCTATCCTAGGTTTTTTGTTATTCCAGATGAATTTGCAGATTGCTCTTTCTAATTCGTTGAAGAATTGAGTTGGAATTTTGATGGGGATTGCATTGAATCTGTAGATTGCTTTTGGCAAGATAGCCATTTTTACAATGTTGATCCTGCCAATCCATGAGCATGGGAGATCTTTCCATCTTCTAAGATCTTCTTTAATTTCTTTCTTCAGGGACTTGAAGTTCTTATCATACAGATCTTTGACTTCCTTAGTTAGAGTCACACCAAGATATTTTATATTATTTGTGACTATTGAGAAAGGTGTTGTTTCCCTAATTTCTTTCTCAGCCTGTTTATTCTTTGTGTAGAGAAAGGCCATTGACTTGTTTGAGTTAATTTTATATCCACCTACTTCCCTGAAGCTGTTTATCAGGTTTAGGAGTTCTCTGGTGGAATTTTTAGGGTCACTTATATATACTATCATATCATCTGCAAAAAGTGATATTTTGACTTCCTCTTTTCCAATTTGTATCCCCTTGATCTCCTTTTGTTGTCAAATTGCTCTGGCTAGGACTTCAAGTACTATGTTGAAGAGGTAGGGAGAAAGTGGGCAGCCTTGTCTAGTCCCTGATTTTAGTGGGATTGCTTCAAGCTTCTCACCATTTACTTTGATGTTGGCTACTGGTTTGCTGTAGATTGCTTTTATCATGTTTAGGTATGGGCCTTGAATTCCTGATCTTTCCAAGACTTTTATTATGAATGGGTGTTCGATCTTGTCAAATGCTTTTTCCGAATCTAACGAGATGATCATGTGGTTTTTGTCTTTGAGTTTGTTTATATAATGGATTACATTGATGGATTTTCATATATTAAACCATCCCTGCATCCCTGGAATAAAACCTACTTGGTCAGGATGGATGATTGCTTTAATGTGTTCTTGGATTCGGTTCTCGAGAATTTTATTGAGGATTTTTGCATCGATATTCATAAGGGAAATTGGTCTGAAGTTCTCTATCCTTGTTGGATCTTTCTGTGGTTTAGGTATCAGAGTAATTGTGGCTTCATAGAATGAGTTGAGTAGACTTCCCTCTACTTCTATTTTGTGGAATAGTTTGTGCAGAACTGAGATTAGATCTTCTTTGAAGGTCTGATAGAACTCTGCACTAAACCCATCTGGTCCTGGGCTTTTTTTGGCTGGGAGACTACTAATGACTGCTTCTATTTCTTTAGGGGATATGGGACTGTTTAGATCATTAACTTGATCCTGATTTAACTTTGGTACCTGGTATCTGTCTAGAAATTTGTCCATTTCATCCAGGTTTTCCAGTTTTGTTGAGTATAGCCTTTTGTAGAAGGATCTGATGGTGTTTTGGATTTCTTCAGGATCTGTTGTTATGTCTCTCTTTTCATTTCTGATTTTGTTAATGAGGATGTTGTCCCTGTGCCCTCTAGTGAGTCTAGCTAAGTGTTTATCTATCTTGTTGATTTTCTCAAAGAACCAACTCCTCGTTTGGGTAATTCTTTGAATAGTTCTTCTTGTTTCTACTTGGTTGATTTCACCCCTGAGTTTGATTATTTCCTGCTGGCTACTCCTCTTGGGTAAATTTGTTTCCTTTTTTTCTAGAGCTTTTAGATGTGTTGTCAAGCTGCTAGTATGTGCTCTCTCCCGTTTCTTCTTGGAGGCACTCAGAGCTATGAGTTTCCCTCTTAGAAATGCTTTCATTGTGTCCCATAGGTTTGGGTATGTTGTGACTTCATTTTCATTAAACTCTAAAAAGTCTTTAATTTCTTTCTTTATTCCTTCCTTGACCAAGGTATCATTGAGAAGAGTGTTGTTCAGTTTCCATGTGAATGTTGGCTTTCCATTATTTATGTTGTTATTGAAGATCAGCCTTAGGCCATGGTGGTCTGATAGGATACATGGGACAATTTCAATATTTTTGTATCTGTTGAGGCCTGTTTTGTGACCAATTATATGGTCAATTTTGGAGAAGGTCCCGTGAGGTGCTGAGAAGAAGGTATATCCTTTTGTTTTAGGATATAATGTTCTGTAGATATCTGTCAGATCCATTTGTTTCATAACTTCTGTTAGTTTCAGTGTGTCCCTATTTAGTTTCTGTTTCCACGATCTGTCCATTGATGAAAGTGGTGTGTTGAAGTCTCCCACTATTATTGTGTGAGGTGCAATGTGTGCTTTGAGCTTTACTAAAGTGTCTTTAATGAATATGGCTGCCCTTGCATTTGGAGCGTAGATATTCAGAATTGAGAGTTCCTCTTGGAGGATTTTACCTTTGATGAGTATGAAGTGTCCCTCCTTGTCTTTTTTGATAACTTTGGATTGGAAGTCGATTTTATCCAATATTAGAATGGCTACTCCAGCTTGTTTCTTCAGACCATTTGCTTGGAAAATGTTTTCCAGCCTTTCACTCTGAGGTAGTGTCTGTCTTTTTCCCTGAGATGGGTTTCCTGTAAGCAGCAGAATGTTGGGTTCTGTTTGTGTAGCCAGTCTGTTAGTCTATGTCTTTTTATTGGGGAATTGAGTCCATTGATATTAAGAGATATTAAGGAAAAGTAATTGTTGCTTCCTTTTATTTTTGTTGTTAGAATTGGCATTCTGTTCTTGTGGCTATCTTCTTTTTGGTTTGTTGAAGGATTACTTTCTTGCTCGTTCTAGGGCGTGATTTCCGTCCTTGTATTGCTTCTTTTCTGTTATTATCCTTTGAAGGGCTGGATTCATGGAAAGATAATGTGTGAATTTGGTTTTGTCGTGGAATACTTTGGTTTCTCCGTCTATGGTAATTGAGAGTTTGTCCGTGTATAGTAGCCTGGGCTGGCATTTGTGTTCTCTTAGTGTCTGTATAACATCTGTCCAGGCTCTTCTGGCTTTCATAGTCTCTGGCGAAAAGTCTGGTGTAATTCTGATAGGTCTGCCTTTATATGTTACTTGACCTTTCTCCCTTACTGCTTTTAATATTCTCTCTTTATTTAGTGCATTTGTTGTTCTGATTATTATGTGTTGGGAGGAATTTCTTTTCTGGTCCAGTCTATTTGGAGTTCTGTAGGCTTCTTGTATGTTCATGGGCATGTCATTCTTTAAGTTTGGGAAGTTTTCTTCTATAATTTTGTTGAAGACATTTGCCGGCCCTTTAAGTTAAAAATCTTCATTCTCTTCAACTCCTATTATCCGTAGGTTTGGTCTTCTCATTGTGTCCTGGATTTCCTGGATGTTTTGAATTAGGATCTTTTTGCGTTTTGTATTATCTTTGATTGTTGTGCCGATATTCTCTATGGAATCTTCTGCACCTGAGATTCTCTCTTCCATCTCTTGTATTCTGTTGCTGATGCTCGCGTCTATGGTTCCAGATTTCTTTCCTAGGGTTTCTATCTCCAGCGTTGCCTCACTTTGGGTTTTCTTTATTGTGTCTACTTCCCTTTTTAGGTCTAGTATGGTTTTGTTCATTTCCATCACCTGTTTGGATGGTTTTTCCTGTTTTTCTATAAGGACTTCTACCTGTTTGGTTGTGTTTTCCTGTTTTTCTTTAAGGACTTGTAACTCTTTAGCAGTGTTCTCCTGTATTTCTTTAAGTGAGTTATTAAAGTCCTTCTTGATGTCCTCTACCATCATCATGAGATATGCTTTTAAATCCGGGTCTAGCTTTTCAGTTGTGTTGGGGTGCCCAGGACTAGGTGGCGTGGGAGTGCTGCGTTCTGATGATGGTGAGTGGTCTTGATTTCTGTTAGTAGGATTCTTACATTTGCCTTTTGCCATCTTGTATTCTCTGGAGCTAGTTGTTATAGTTGTCTCTGGTTAGAGCTTGTTCCTCAGGTGATTATGTTAGCCTCTATCAGCAGACCTGGGAGACTAGCTCTATCCTTAGTTTCAGTGGTCAGAGTACTCTCTGCATGCAAGCTCCCCTCTTCCAGAGATGGTGCCCAGATATCTGGTGTTTGAACCTGCCTCCTGGCAGAAGTTGTGTTCCACTCACCAGAGTGCTTAGGATCCCGTGGCAGATCCTGTGTGGGTCCTTGTGGGTGTCTGGAGACTCCCCCGGGCCAGGGACCACGATGCTGCAGTGGGCTGGCCAGAAGAGACTTGAACCCTGTATCAGGCCGGGTTACCTGCTTCCTTAATCAATGCAGTCTCGGGTCCTGCACGATTGGATTGGAGCAGGCGCTGTGTTCCAATCACCAGAGGTCTTAGGATCCCGTGGCAGATCCTGTGTGGGTCCTTGCGGTTGTCCGCAGACTCCCCCGGGCCAGGGACCACGGTGCTGCAGTGGGCCGGCCGGAAGGGACTTGAGCCTTATTTTTTAATTTTTAAAATTTTATTTTATTTTATTTTTTACAGATTCTTTAAAGTGGAGTTCTATTGAAATATGGCTGAGACATGTTCATGACAAAAGCCACCAGTAAATAGAGAAGGGACAACAGTTCTCCTCAGAGGAGGCTGTGCAATATGGGACACACAAATATTGTCTCTTTTTTTATGATCGTTTTCATTTACTTTTTGCTTCCTAAGTTAATTAGTCCACTGGGGTTCTACATGTTTGGATGTGGCTCTTTGGTTCAGCAGTTTTGAGGTGGGAAAGTGTGGATACAAACTAAACAGCAAATCCTAAGTATAGATCTCTTTTAATTATGAGTAAGAACCAATCTGGATTTTGATCTTTGAATTCCACTCTATTCCCAGTTTATACTCCCTGGGGCAATTATTAGGTACAAAATTAAATTAGGATAGGTGAATGTCAAGACTGGGGAGGGATTATATGCAAATGAGGTTCCAAATGACATAAAAATAAACTTTAAAAAAATTAACTAGCCAACCTCAGAAAGATCCATCCCTGTTCTAAGCCAGAAGGCTTCTCCCATAGAGAACCCACCTGCATTATTTTTGTACTGAAGTTTCAGCTTTACCTTGGAAATGGTCATCCCCTTTGAGTTTACTTCCAGTTGGTAAGTAGATATGCATTTAACAGATATTCCTTCTGTTTGACACTTGCAAACCTTATGAGATAGACACTTTTTATATTGGGTTCTTTATTCTCTAGCCTTATTTTGAATATATATTATTTACTGATAAAAAGAAGACAGGAATAAGAAGAGAATACTTGGATCTCAGTAGGGCCCTGTGTTCTCTGTGCCCCATAGAACACAGGAACATCTAACGGAATTATTGGTAGCCTACCATTTTATATATATATATATATATATATATATACATATATATGTGTGTGTGTGTGTGTGTGTGTGTGTATAATTTTCTGATAAGATTCTTCATAATGTAAACTGAGAGAGTGGGTGATTAGTCTAGGGTCTAATTGATCAATCCCAACAGATTTTTTAAAATACATGATTTGGTTTTGATTTTTTTTACATTTTTATTCATGTATAACTATCTGCATTATATATTAAAATTATATAGAAGTAAGCCTTTGCAAAAGAAAGTTCTCCATGATAAAATTTGAGGTTCATAATGGGATAAAATTCAGAGAACAAAGACATATTTGTGACAGTTATTAAAATGGAAACTTTAAGTTTTCATCCAGTCTAGTGTTCTTTTTTAAAAATAAAAGGTGTAAATATAAAATATTGTTAATAAAGCCTGCTTCCCTTTCTAAGTCTTCTTGTCTCAGTTTTCCTTACTGAAGATGCCACAGGCATCCTGGAGAACGAGCTACCAGAAGGTGTCTTGAGGCCCATTTAGGTCAGAGGTATGTTTATGTTCTCTTCAATCCATTTTAGGCTATTTAGCTGCTAGATTTGGTATAAAAATTACTTCCTGGCCCTCTCCTACCATCCATGCCTAATGTTGCTGGCATCATGACCCAAAAGCACTTGCAACTATTCCAAGTAGAACACAAGCACCAATGGTAACATAAAACCCAATATTGGGATGAGCTCATTGCCTAGCTACTAAGGTCTCTTTATTCAAAGAGTACCGTTTCTACCATATTAGAAAAGTTGAGATGCTCTGAAGCCTTACGGCTCATATGTGGAGCCTGACAGAAATTCAAATCAATCCTGTGACACCTTCCTGGGAAAATAATTATCTTGCTAGGAATGGATTTTTGTGCTGAAAACATCACTTTCGTTTTGTTTGTTTCATTTGAGACAGGATCTCACTGCATTGCCATCCTTAAATTTATGATCCTCCTGCCTCAGTCTATTGAGTTCCGGGTTTAAAAAAACTTTTAAAAATTGCACAAAAGTAAATGTGATCACCAAGGCTAGATGAAAGAATTATCTTTGTATTGGAAGGACTGATGTTCCAGAGCATTGGCCTGTGAAGGAGTGATCAGGAAATATGAAGTTGTAATGTAGGGGAGAGGCTGGTGAGAAAGCTCAGTGAGTATGAGCTCTTACTACACAGAACAAGGTCTGAGTTCTAATTCCCAGGAATTATCCCAGCATCTGAATATAGTCAGATGTGCCCGTGATCCCATCAGAGACAGAGGATCACCGGGGCTGACACATCATTAGCTTCATTCTAGGTTCACAGAGAGACCCTGCCTCACAGGAATAAGGTGAGGAATAAGGCACTGGGGTTGGAGACCCAATGTCATCTTGTATGTGATATTAAAGTAAAACCTGCATGTGTATAATTGTCTGTGTACCATATGCATGCAGTGGCTACAAAGGTCAAAAGAAGATGTCACTCTCCTGGAGCTGGACTTTCAAATGGTTGTGAACTGCCATGTGGATACTGGGAATCAAACCTGGGGCCTTTATAGAAGGAGCCAGTGCTCTTAGCCATTGAGATATTACTCTAGTCCCAGGATCCATTTATCTTATCCTGGTGGGAACCTTGTGCACTACAATAATAACCAGTTTGGTGAGAGGTACTTAGTAGTGCGGTAGTGGCACATGTGTTATGGAAGACTGAATCACTTTCTGATGAGATTTAAAGCCAAATTCAGAAGACAGAACCCATTCCTGGTATAGTTGTTGGGGTCAAGAATATGTAGATAGACAAAATCATAGAAGAAAATTCCCCAAACCTAAAGAAAGAGATGACTGTTAAGGTGTAAGAGGCATACAGAACATTAAATAGAAAAGCCTAGAAAAGAAACTCCCCAAAACACAGTATAATAAAATCACAAAATGTACAGAGCAGAGCAGAGAATATTAGAAGCTGTAAGGAAAAATCCCAAAGTCTATATAAAGGCAGGCCCACTAGAATAATACTCAACTTTCCAATGCAGATTCTGATAGCCAGTAAGACCTAGACAAATGTTCAGCAATCTCTGAAAGGCCACAGATGCCAGCTCAGATATTTACATCCAGCAAAATTGTCAATCACAACTGAAAGAGAAAGGAAAACATTCCACAACAAAAACAAATTTAAGTAATTTCTGTCTACCAATCCAGCTCTACAGAAGGCAATAAAAGGAAAACTTCAGTCTGAAGGGATTAACTACACCCAAGGGGATACAGGGAGAAATACTCCTAAAACAGTTAACCAAAGAGATCTTTAAAAACATAACAAAACAAGATACTTCCAAAAGCAACAATATTAGTACAATGGAAAACCAGGAATTAATAAACACTGCTCAGTAATAACTCTCAAGATGAACTGTCTCAATTCTCCAATAAAAAGACAAGGACTAACATACTGAATTGAAAAACAGGGTCCACTGTGGTTTTTAAATGGGGCTTTACACTGAATGGGGTAGCTCATAATTTTGTCTGGACTGACTGGCCTCTGAGTTTCTGAGATCCTCCTATCTCTGCCACTCCCAGACTTGGGTTATAGATGTGTGCCAGCCGGTACACCCAGCATTTACATGGGTGCTGAGTAGTAAACTCAAGTCTATACTTTACCAGCAGAGTCAACTCCTTGCCCCAGCACCAACCTTTATGGTTTGTGGGACATCTCAGACACTTGAGACAAAACGCAGCTTTTTCTCTGGAAGAGGTTGTAGTTCAAGGCCACAATGGAGTTTAGCACTCTATATCCAGGGTGCTCAGAGGCACAGATCAGTGAACAGATAAAATTACTAGATAGGAAAAAGATGTGGAAGTCTATCTGTCAGTGATCAGAGAAACCAGATCTGAAACCCAATGCTTTTTTCCCCCCCCTATCTTTCTTTTGACAAAGTCTTGCTTGTAGGTCAAGCTGGTCTTTAACTTACTGTATAGTAGCCTAGGCTGGCTTAGAATTCATGAACCTCCTGCTGTAGCATCCCAAATACTAGGATTATACACAAAAGCCCTATGCCTGGCTTTGATTATCAAGTCTCAATTTATATGCTGTAAATATTGTAGTAGTTTGGACAGTCACTTAAAATTGTTGTAAACTTCAGGTGACAGCAGATGCTGGCAAGGATGTGGAGAAAGAGGAACACTCCTTCATTGCTGGTAGGATTGCAAGCTTGTACAACCACTCTGGAAATCAGTCTGGTGGTTCCTCAGAAAACTGGACATAGTACTACCAGCAGATCCAGCAATACCTCTCCTGGGCATATATCCAGAAGATGTTCCAACTGTTAATAAGGACACATGCTCCACTAAGTTCACAGCAGCCCTATTTATAATAGCCAGAAGCTGGAAAGATACTTCTCAGCTATTAAAAACGATGAATTTATGAAATTCTTAGGCAAATGGATGTATCTGGAGGATATCATCCTGAGTGAGGTAACCCAATCACAAAAGAAGTCACTTGATATGCACTCACTGATAAGTGGATATTAGCCCAGAAACCTAGAATACCCAAGATACAATTTCCAAAACACAAGAAAATCAAGAAGAATGAAGATCAACACGTGGATACTTCATTCCTCCCTAGAATAGGGAATAAAATACCCATGGAAGGAGTTGCAAAGACAAAGTTTGGCGCTAAGACGAAAGGATGGACCATTCAGAGACTGCCCCAACCAGGGGTCCATCTCATAATCAGCTACCAAATGCAGACACTATTGCATATGCCAGCAAGATTGTGTTGAAAGGACCCTGATATAGCTGTCTCCTGTGAGACTATGCCAGTGCCTGGCAAATACAGAAGTGGTGCTCATAGTCATCTATAGGATGGAACACAGGGCCCCCAATGGAGGAGCTAGAGAAAGTACCCAAGGAGCTGAAGAGGTCTACAACCCTATAGGTGGAACAACAATATGAACTAATCAGTACCCCCGGAGCTCATGTCTCTAGCTGCATATGTAGCAGAAGATGGCCTAGTAGACCATCATTGGGAAGAGAGGCCTCTTGGTCTTGCAAACTTTATATGCCCCAGTACAGGGGAAAGCCAGGGCCAAGAGGTGGGAGTGAGTGGATAGGGGAGTGGGGGGAGGGGGGAGGGTATAGGGGACTTTTGGGATAGCATTTAAAATGTAAATGAAGAAAATATCTAATAAAATAATTATTGTAAACTAACTTTGACTACATATCAAAATCACTCCAAAGTTTGCAAAGCAAATATTTTTTGGAACTTAAGGATTTGAAAGAGTTTAAATCAAAATTTCATCACCGTGCAAATAAATGTGTTTTCTATTTGTCAACCTCATTACCTGACTAAATTAATTGTAACGCAGGTTTCTTTGTTTGTGTTTGGTGGGAACTGTGTTACTAAGTTCTGTAAATTCCAGGTTTCATGGCGTGAATGACACTCCAGGTGGAAGCTGACTTTTTGCCCAAGACTATTCTCTGAGCCAAACTGCCACCATCTTCCTGAGTTCAGCTCTGCCCACTTACAAACCATTACTAAGAATGGGCTTATTCACTTTTGATTCCCCCCACCCCAAGAAGGAAGGGCAAGGGTGGACCCATGTCCACAATCAGAGAAACCACTCCTAATCAGCTGTATGCAATTTTGACCTAATTGCACACTGCCTCTGGGAAGGGCTGGACTTGTATAGTCTGGGAAGAACTTGTGGGTGGGGCTCCATCCAGTAGGCCATGAGAAGTCGTCATGCATGTTGGGTGCAGACCTTGAAGTGGGGCTGTTTTAAGGTCACTTTCACTCCTGCCCAGAACCTCTTGCCCATTGCTCTGTAAATTAGCCCAATCAACTCACGGACACCCCAGAGTGAACTTGTGTGGAATTCTCCCTCTGTCATCTGGTCCTTAGGAGGAAATGGTAGATGTTGTTTATATCTCCTAGGGAAGGAATTTTAACACCACTAATGGCTTTTACCTTTCACCCAGATGACATTAAATTAGTTTTACTTGATCACTTGATCGATAGAACCCAAAGAGATACCTGGGACTATATAATCGATTAATTTATGCTAATCAAGAGCATAGTGGGCACGTACAGCTGAATCCCAAGGAATCCTAACATCTACTTGTGGTGACAGAGAATCTTTCAGTACTTGAGATTATTTAGTTTTGCTTTGTTTTTTCCTCATAAAAGTGGAATAATATACTAAGGTTGCTTCCTCCTTTGTCAGTCATGATGCCTTAGTTGTGAACATTATGAAGCTTTGCCCTGCTGGGAATTTCCCAAAAGTCCCACAGATACCAATGAAACCAGACTATTTCAGATTGATTGTCCATCAAGTGCTAGCCTAGCTTAGATGTTGAAACAAAACTCTTGACCTTAGTGCCCCTTCCTGCTGAATATTACCCTAACAGTGCTCCACACAGGAATGCTTTATGCTGTTTAAATCCTACCTCACTTTTCTTATCTGTGGGAATTGAGTTCCTTCTAACTCTCTCCTCTTCACTTCAGGGACACATTTATTTTCTTGTCCTCTGTTCTCACATTCAGGCTATTTTTCAGAGAGTCTACATTCCAATACCATTCTCGTCTGGTGAGTATCCTCATTGTTAAAGCCCCCAATAGTGAGGTGGGTTTTTGTTTGTTTGTTTGTTTTGTTTTGTTTTTTGTTTTAATTTCCTTCTCAATCCGTCATTTGTTCTGGTCATGAATTGAGAGCTGTTGTGTTTATAAAAAGATAAAGAGAGAGGGAATATGATTGGTAGATGTACAGTCAGGTGTGGGGGAAGGGGAGCCTCTGCAGACCCATGCTGAGGCATCCCTTGGCCCTGAGGGACCAGCCTCAGGGCAGATCATAGAGTATAGAATAGTTTATTCAGGGCATGGAGAGAGGAGTTGAGAGGGTAATAAGAGACAGAGAAAGGCAGAGGGGGGGAGAGGAGAGGGGAGAGGAGAGGAGAGGAGAGGAAGAAACTGGGCATGAGCAAGTGGAGAGAGAGAAGGAGGGGAAAGGGAAGAAAGGGGGGAAGGGGCGAGAGGACAGAGCAGGAACAAGAAGGAAAGAGCAAGAGAGAGAGGAGGAGACAAGCAACCCTTTTTATAGTGAGTCAGGCATACCTGGTCATTGCCAGGTAATTGTGGGGCAGAGCTTAGACAAAAACGCCAACAGGAACCATCTTCTCTCTCTCACCCAAATCTCCTGTTACTTATAGTCACAAAATCTGTTTGCTCTAGGTGTGAGTTGGTAGCAGTATCTGTGGTCTTTTATCTACACATGTCTCTTACTTAGGCAGCATCTTTCTCTTGAGTAGCAAATGTCTTAATTTACATGAGTGAAAAGAAGAATCATTGACTTGTTCACAGGTCAAGTTTAGGAGTGGGCCTTTGAATGTTGAAGGATCCAGACTGACATTAAGGATTCTAACTTTCTTCACAAAGTGGGTTGTGCCTAATGCTTTCCTGGCAAATTCAATCCCAGCAGACCCCCTTCCTCCCTCCCTCCCTCCTTTTCTTAGTTCAATCACTCAGTCTCCAGCTCTTGATCAGAATGGTCCAACTGGGATCACTTGTGGTCCCTGAGCCAGTGACTCTCACCTCTCACTGGAGGTTTGGAATCTGCTAACTGCAGAAGCCTGGCACCTTTGTGTCCTTCAAATATGCAAATGAAATCCAGCCTTTCAGGACTTAGGTGAGGGGAGGCACAGAGTACTGTTTACATAGAAATCGGGGGTACTGGCAAGGAAAAGGGGCTGGTTGCTAGCTAGGAGAAACCATGCTGTGTTCATTCCAGCCTCCTTAGTCTGACTAGCCCTTTCGGAGCCCTGGTTTCTGTGTTAGTGGAGTTTGAACCTTACCCATCTCGGTCAAGAGAACTATGGAACACTTTCACTTAATATTAACAGAAAATCATGACCACAGCCTGAGACAGTGCTATGCTGATTTCCCCACTTTCAGAAGTGTGTGTGTGTGTGTGTGTGTGTGTGTGTGTGTGTGTGTGTGTGTAATACCTTGCTAGTCTCTTCTCTCCTGCTTGCTAACACCAGCTGGCAATAAGAAAGGTCTTCAGTAGAATGTGCCATTCGCCTCTTTGCTGACCTCTCATTCCTTACCCCTGATTCCTGGTATCCCCTTTGGTCTGAAAGCGTGGCTTCACTCCAGAGATTTCTTGGTGCTGCCATGGCTCATCTATGTGCAGTGGAAGCCTAGTGGGTGCCTCACTGGCTGATTCTGACCACTTAGCAGCAATATAGTTTGTTCCCTGGTGGATGTGGCAATGATATGCTGGCTAAGTCATATCACTCAAGATTAAGTTAAGGTTAAGGTCCCCAACATTCGGCTGCATTTCACTTCCTAGGGTCTTTTGAGTGAACGTTAATGAAGCCTGCCCCATGGACAGTGGTCAGCAAGGGCGATTGTAGTTGGATGAGCCATGGCAGCACCAAGAAATCTCTGGAGTGAAGCCACGCTTTCAGACCAAAGGGGATACCAGGAATCAGGGTTAAGGAATGAGAGGTCAGCAAAGAGGCAAATGGCACATTCTACTGAAGACCTTTCTTATTGCCAGCTGGTGTTAGCAAGCAGGAGAGAAGGGACTAGCAAGCCCAGCCTTTGGCTTGTGTTCTTAGACGGTCCCTCTCTGACATATCATCACTTTGTTTTTATTTGTTCCTATTGGTGAGTTCTTCAAGAGCCCATTGCTTGATTTTTGTTTGTTTGTTTTGTTTTGTATTAGCTGAGTGCATACTACATATGTAGATTATTCTTTGTCTATCAAACAAGAATGTAGCTAGATGGCATTTACATTTCCACTTGACAGATGGGGAAACTTAGTCTTAGTGAGGAAGAGCAATAGCTTGCCACAGAGCTCTGGAGACAAGCCTGGGCTGCAGGTCTGTAGGAGCCCAGTCACCTGGTATTTAGTGAATGAGTGCTTTGGAAACCCATGTGTGCAAGATGCAAGTGCACACCCTCTGGTGCCTCCGGAGCTCCCCTCCAGTGAAGGATCTGGAGGAGCCAGAAGAACGGATATAGAGCTTGACCTCAAAGCCACTTGTGCAGCTGGGGACTCCAGGCAGATTTCAGATGCTCTTTTCTCTGGTTTTTAC
Organism: Mus musculus; assembly: GCF_000001635.26. Classification (NCBI taxonomy): domain Eukaryota; kingdom Metazoa; phylum Chordata; class Mammalia; order Rodentia; family Muridae; genus Mus; species Mus musculus. The sequence continues at coordinate 46,259,273 of NC_000080.6, read as the reverse complement.
CTTTCTCTTTCTCACTTCAGGTGATGTGTAGCCTAGGTTTCCAAGTACCTGGTAGTTCTCTCTCCAGCCTTCCTTCCTCTTCAAACAGTTCTATAACTGCTTGAACCTCCTAGGGGTTCTAATTGAATCTCACTTTGAACATGTGTGGAGAGGGCCTGTACTAGGACTTCCTGGGCAGAATGCATATAATAGGAGCTTAGCTAGTGTTTAGTTTTTATGGACAATCACAAAGTCCTCTTCAGTTTACTTTGGCTTCCTTCAGCAAGGCTGGAGTTGGTTGAGAAGGGGCCGCTCTTTCATCGCCTTCATGTTCTCCTCCCACTTAGTAGGTTCTCCGTGAAGACCGTGAGCTCATTCAGCACTCACAGACGATGTGTAAACCATGTGTGTTGATCTAACTAAACCACTGAAGATGTATCGTTATTCTTTCACAGGTTGTAGGATTTTTTTTTTCAGAACTGGAAATCTTTTGAACATTGACACTTCGTTTTCTCCTTTAAATGGTCATAGTATAGAAAGCAAAACAAAACCCCTCTCAACTTTAGCCTCTGAGGTACAATATTTAACTACTCAACATTCTTTGTTTTGCATAAAGAAATGTTTAACCACGGTTTCTCAGGGAGCAGTCAGATGGTCCACTTTAAAAACAAATGTGCACATACAGATAAGTAAAAGAAAGCATCGTTTTCTCAAAGGGCAACAGTTTGGAGAGTTCAGTATTGCTCTATTTTTGTTTGTTTGTTTTTCTCATATTTTTTTAATCTTCCCCAAAGCTCAGATCTGCCTGGACAAGTGCTTCATCCTTTGGGATAGAAGTCATGGTCAATGTGCTTGCTGAGATATTGTGCCCAGTCATTGCTGTAGGTGGGATCATAAAATTAATCACGTGCCTATGAGATACTTATGACCCAACCGGAGTGACAGTGAGTCTACACAAATGTAACTAAAGGAAATACTGGGTTTTCTAGTATTTTAAAGATCTTTAGTTTGAACTTCCCAGTTTTAGGTAAGGAACTGCTAAGACAGATACTGGAGATACGGGTTTTGGCCCAGACAGACAGTACAGATGCAGGTTGAGGCCAAAGTCTTAGAGAGCATTGAACATTAAAGATACAACCAGAATTTGTTCACCAATACCCTTTCTTCTATTTATAGCCCTTTTGCAAACCATAAGAAAATCTAATCTTGGATTTTTAAAAAACAAAACAAAACAAAACAAAACAATTCCCTTTCATTAGATTGTTAGCAACCTGACAGAGCCGGCCAGAATGGCAGGCTTGTCACTGACAAGTCTTATCAGGGATGATCACTGTAGACCAGGAAGCTGCCTCTCTCTGTGATGGATACATGGGCTATTCAGTGTCAGATGGGGAGGCAGGGGTCGGAGTCTATAGAGAACAGGCCAATGAAAATACAATCCAAGTCACAAATACAAGCTGTGTATAGGATTTTAAATTCTAGTAGCCACAAAAATAAATAAATAAATAAATAAATAAACCAGAAGCAGGCAATGCTATTTTTTAGTAGGATTTTATTTAATCCCTTATATCAAGACTTTCACTTCAATATGTAATTGATATGAACAAACTAAGTTTACTTTGGCTTTTGTGTGTTAAGCCTGAGAACATGTCTTAAATGTTTCATAGTGACAACTGTCTGGCTTTTATATATGACAGATGAGGTCTGGAGGCATCAGGCACTGGATGAGTGGGAGGGTGGCAGAGGGCCAGGTGCCTTGGCCTGTCTGGGAGTTATTAGAGGAAGCGTCTCAAAATGGAACTTGAGTAGAACTAGCTTGTGGGTCTGACTAACGTGCAGGTTCCGACTCACAGCCTTGGTGTTGCTGGATTCTGAGTCTTTCAGAAGTTTTCCCCTGTGCCATGTTGCTGAGTCCATCTGGAGTATCTACCCAGTGGGTAGTCGGAAGGGCATCTTCCAGCATCAAAGATCTAAGTGGTCAGTAAGCATTTTATCAGCAGCTAGAAATGTTTCTTTTCACCTGATTCCTGGTGCCAGGAAATAGGAACTTCTAATCCTGCCTGCTTCAAAAGTGAAGGCTGCTTCTGACCTGCTCCACACTCCCAGCTCCAGAGGACAGAGTTGGGGGTACATCTGATGGGAGATTGGACCGTGGTGGTTCTGTCTGTGAGGGGCTGACTTCTCCCACCTTATTAAGCAAAGCCACACCTGTCCTCAAAGCCGCTATCTTCCCTTCATTCCCTTTTTCTGTGAAAAGGTCCCTCAGAGATGGCCCCATCTCAGGGTTCAGAGCAGAGACTAGCCTATGGCGGCAATGCCATCACATGAGTGGAGAAAGAAGAAATAGTCTCAGAAATGTTGAGAAGATAGTAATTGGTCACACACACACACACACACACACACACACACACACACACACACACACACACACACACACACACAGAATCAGAGCCATGACTCCAAAGGTTCACTAAAACAAATCAATTCCAAAGCAGGAGCCCAGCCTCAGCCCGGCTTGTAGTGGCCTAAATATTTTGAGGAAAATACACAACAGCATCTTGACTCAGGGACAATAGAATCTCAACATTTCAAAGGAGATGTTGATAAATCTGATTAGGTTACAATTAAAAACAACAAAAAACAACACAAAGGGGTCAAGTGACAAGTCACAGACATCTGGAATGTATGACCTCCTGTTACCATGGCAATGACATCACAGGGTGACATTGAAGAACTCCAAAGTACCCAGCTGACCTGTGAGGAGCTGAATGTAGTTAAATAGCTCAAGTAGCAGGGAGCTCCAGGAATGTCACATACAAAAGTCCTCTGAAAGGGGCCGTGCTGAGAACACAGTGACTCCTCTTACCTTGAGAATGGTGGAGGCTCTTTGGTGCCCTCAGTCCCACATCCTGTAGAAGAGCTCCTGTCCTGCTCAGAAGGGGGCTCACACTAACTTTTCAGGGATGTATATGCACACTGGAGTCACAAACTTGCTGAATCTTGCTTTTTCTGTAAACAATCATGTCTTCACCCCTCTTTTAAGCAGTTTCTCTCTGTGATCCTTACTAATAATTGGTTATGTCTTTATGTCTTTCCATATTTCCCCAAAGCCCATATAATTCCAAGACATCTATGTGTCTAATTATAGGCATTTGGGCCTTCATTCAGTTCTGTGGGGGGAAGCTATGTAGCATTTAATAAACACAGTAGCACTAATGTGTGTGCATCAGAAGGGAACTTTTGTCTATGCATAAGTTCACAAAGAGAAGTGCTTACAGGGCTCTTTACTGCTGCATTGTTTGCTATAAAAATAATTTAGAATGGGCTATAGAAGAAACGTCAGTCTATTCAGAAAATGAGGTGAATGTACTAGATCTACTTGCATATTTACAGCAAAAACACTATAGAACACTCTATGGTCAAGTAAGAGAGTGAGCTTAAAGAAAAAAGAATATAAGCAAACAAACAAAAAACCCAAGCAATTAGGCAGGAAATGAGGGAGGAGGGAAAAGAGAAGGGAGGAAGGGAAAAAGGGAGGGAGGGAGGAAGGAAGGAAGAAAGAAGGAGAAGGAATATAACATGCGCATGTGTGGGTGCACTGTGTACACACATGTGTGTTTAAGTATGTGTGCATGTGTTTGTGTGTGTGCAGGTTGTGTGTGTTCATACACACGTGGAGCCAGTGTTTTTCTCAAGTACCATTCTTTTGGGACGTTAGTTTTTGAAGGTAGTCTCTTGCTGGCCTGGCACTTGCTAAGGAACCCAGGTTGTCTTCTGTCTCTGCCTCCCCAGGGCTGCCTAGCTTTAAAAACAACTCTACAAAAATGTGTTTGTGAGAAAGTATATCCAACAAATGGCCACCATGTAGGTCCTGGGAAGCAAACTGAGGTCCTCTGAAAAAGCAGCCAGTGCTTTCGACTGCTGAGCCATCTCTCCAGCCACTTCCCTTTCACTTTTCCATGAGTATTTACAAATGGAATTTCTGGATTCTATGGTGTATACATTTAACTCTCTAGGTAACAGCAAGTTATGCTGAGTGATTTGTTCAAGCTGTATAAAAATTCTCCTTCCTCTACGTCCCTGCCAATACACCTGTATGTTTTCATTTGCCAATTGGCTCGTGTAAAACTTAATCTCATTTTTTTAGGTAAGAATATTTATTAACTGCCTAATATGTACTTGGGAAATTGTGAAAAAAGCAGACAAATAAAATTAAAATGTCCCAAACCTTCTTCATGGAACTTACATTCCAATCAGAGGTCTGGAGAAAGAGGTATTTTGAACTTCAGTGACTGATGAATGCTAGGAATTTAAATCAGAGTGTAGGACCAGATGAGGCTGTTCTGGGGTAGGACTGAGCCCTAGAAAAGGCCTCTCTGAGGAGATGTGTGTTTGATCAGACCCCAGAAGGTGAGCAGAAACTACGCTGATGTCATTTTGTTTGATTTGATGGATCATTTAGGGTTCAGCTAGGATGCAGAGCCGTCATCCCTTGCTCACTGTTTCTCTCCATGCCTGCTCCTTCAGAAAGCAGTGTTCTTTGTGTAATTATGTTTCTGTCTGGATCCTCTAATCTGCCCCGTTGGCCTTCTTGTGTTTTCTTTAATAGTGTATTATTTTAATATTACAACATAATATTTTAACATTACAATTAAGGTGTACAATCACACATTTAATATTACAATGTAATATTTTAATATTATAATGTAAAATTGTAAAATTTAATGTGATGCTTACAGCTTCTATTTTAAACACCAATTCTAACCGTATTTGGATTACTTAAGCCGTTTAGGTGTTCAGTCTGGCTAATTTTTGTGTGATGTTTTTTATTTATTTGCACATTTTTTAATGGTAAAGTTTACAAAAATGAAAAAAGTTGTAATATCTTAACATTTTAGATTAATTTAGTGTGTATGTGTTTGTGTGTGCACACTCATGAGTGCACACACAGAGGTAAGAGACGAATGTATGGAAGTGAGTTCTCTCCTTCTACCATATGAATGCCAGTGTTCACACTTAGGTACTGACTTGGTAGTACCTTTACACTCTGAGCCATCTTCCTAGCTCAAATTGTAAGGTGTTTTTTTTTTTTTTTGAAAAATAGAATTTTTATAATTATCCTTGTTATATGGTAGGTGAAATATCATTTTCTCTTATTTCTGTTAGGGGAACGAATAATTGACAACTCTTTTATTTGTTATTCTATTTTGTTAGTAAATATTAATTAAGAGTAGTAGGTTTCATAATGACATCTTCATATGGTTTTTGAAGCAGTATTTTGGTAATTCTTGGCCCTTTGTACTCTGCATATTAGAAAATTATCTTGATTAATTTTATACACATTTTATGAGGTATTAATTGAAATAATATTAGTTCTCAAGGTCAATTGAGAAAATAAGCCTAGTTTTCATTATTAAATCTTTAAATGCATGTATGAACATGTTATATTTTTTAATTGGTATAATATGTATAATATATTTATGTATTTTGTAATGTATCCCATGACTTCATTCTAATGGATTTTTAAAAATTATTATTCAATGCTTTGATATGCCTGCTAGAAAATTTTCTATATGTTTTACTTTTTGGTCTAAATAGCATTTAATATGCATCATAAAAATAAAGTTTTGTAAAATTACACACATAATGTAATATATGTTTTGCCTTCAATTCTTTCTGGTGTAAAAGAGTGCAATCAAGTTTGATTTTGTGTCTAGAAAATTTGCTAACCTTAATGTTCATGGGTCATAAGAACATTCTTTAGAGTTTTTCAAAAGATAATCTTCATCTACCAATATTTTTGTTTTTTGTTTTTTTGTTTCTTAGCCCTGCTCATTCTCATTGCTTGACCTGTACTCTGTAAGTTTTTCAGTGGGTGACTGTGACATTCCGAACAGAACCTCAAAGAAGAGAGTCACACTGGGTCTGGGGACTGATGAGCCACTCCTTTAGATGAGAACATGTGCGCTTATACTGGTTTTGACATTTTTCTTTTGTTTCATTTTGAATCTAGATTTCGAGCCCTGGCTGGCCTCAGACTCCCTGTCCTTCTGTCCCAAGTGCTGGGGTTCTAGGCTCATGCTATCATGCCAATCTGGCTTTGAAAATTTAACTACCTTACCACTGAGTGTGTAATGTTCTGTCTATATAAATTTATATACAATATTTAACACTTACGTATGAATACGAATGTGTGAATATATTACACAGTCAATACTTTCTTCAATTTAAAAGTATTTTACCCGACTCTTGCTTTCTGAATTATAAACATGTATCATGGATTTTCTGCATCTATTGACTGATCATTTCCCTCTCAAACCAATCATGAGGTAAGTTAGAGATTTTCTAATATGAAGCAACTTTGCAAACCTGGCATAAGCCCCACTCAGTCATAAAATGTTGCAGTTGTGATTAATATTCAGATGGCATCTGCATATAATTTACATATTTGCATAATTAGTCAGTGGCATTCTTCTTTTTTGTGTTGTCTTTCCCTATTTGGATGTCCTGAGTATAGTCCATTTGAATATGATTATAGTAACCTGTTCTTGGGATGCTAGGAGAAATAATTTATTCATTTTGCTGAATTTTTAAATATTTATTAGCATAAAGTTTTTCATTTTTCTTGTTATTATTTCTCCGTAGTAGCTACAGATAGGCCTCATTTTTATTCCTAATACTGTTTATTTATGCTCAATTTCTTTTTTTCCTGATCCATCTTGCAAGGATTTGGTTAGTTATGTGAAAAAAAAATATGGCCACTTGCATATTCATTAACCTTAAAACAATAAGATCTTTGATATATTCTCGTAGGTTAAGAAATAATTACATAAAATATGTATTTTAAAATAAGTACAGTTTTAATATTTTTGGCCAGTATGATAACAATATCTTTGGATGTTGTTACTATGTAGAAAGCTTATTTTCATTATTAAAATAAGCTACTGAGTACATACAAAATTCTTTAATTCTAAACATACAGCTTCTTAAAATTAGTTAATTAATTTTTACTTTATATCACAACTGTAGCTTCTGCTCCCTGCTCCTCTCTTCCTAGTCCCCCCACCTCACTTTCTCTTCTCCCCACCCCATCTACTCCTCCTCTGTTTCTCTTCAGAAAAAGGGAGGCCTCCCATGGATTTCAACAAGCCTTGGCATATCAAATTGCAGTAAGACTAGGTGCATCCTCTCCTATTGAGGCTAGACAAGGTGGCCCAGGAGACTTAGATGGTTATCTGTCCTGTTTTGTTCTCTAGCTCATCTATTTCTTCTACCATCTATATATAGTCTCTTGGTGTGTGTATATGTATACATGTAAATGTATACATATATGTATGTTGTATTTATATACGCATATGCACATTCTATGTATATATAAATAATGTACATATGCACACATATACTCTCTATAAACATATATATATATATGTCTATCATATATTTATCTATCAACACACTCGATCCCCCTCTCTTTCAATGTATACACATACACACACACACACACACACACACACATTCACCCTCTTTCAATGTACACACAGCACACTCACCCTCTCTCTTTCAATGTATAAGTACACACACAGACATACTCCCTGTATTTCAATGTACACACACACACACATATACACACACACTCTCACTCTCTCTTTCAATGTGTATGTGTGTGCGCGCACACACACACTCCCTGTGTCTTTCAATGTGTACACACATACTCCACACTCTCTTCTCTCTCTTTCTCCATACACATTCATATACATAAATACTATCTCTTCTCATCCCTTTGTTCTGTTCTCTTTGATTATTTGTCTATTTATGCACCTGTACCAGTATTATTAATAATTAATAAAAAGAATTATTTATTTATTTTATGTATATGAGTACACTGTTGCTGTCTTCAGACACACCAGAAAAGGGCATCTGATCAAATTACAGGTGGTTGTGAGCCACCATGTGGTTGCTGGGAATTGAACTCAGGACCTCTGGAAGAGCAGTCAGTGCTCTTAACCGCTGAGCCACCCAGGGATCCATCCCATAATCAGCCTCCAAATGCTGACACCATTGCATACACTAGCAAGATTTTGCTGAAAGGACCCTGATATAGCTATCTCTTGTGAGACTAGGCCGGGGCCTAGCAAACACATAAGTGGATGCTCACAGTCAGCTATTGGATGGATCAGAGGGCCCCCAATGGAGGAGCTAGAGAAAGTACCCAAGGAGCTAAAGGGGTCTGCAACCCTATAGGTGGAACAACAATATGAACTAGCCAGTACCTCCCAGAGCTTGTGTCTCAAGCTGCATATGTATCAGAAGATGGCCTAGTCGGCCATCATTGGAAAGAGAGGCCCATTGGTCTTGCAATCTTTATATGCCTCAGTACAGAGGAACACCAGGGCCAAGAAGTGGGAGTGGGTGGGTAGGGGATTGTGGGGGGAATGTATGGGGGACTTTTGGGATAGCATTGGAAATGTAAATGAAGAAAACACCTAATTAAAAAAAAGTTAAAAAAATAATAAAAAGATAGATTGGATGAATTATCTGATATATTCATATAAATAAGTACAATAGAAAAACCCATTTGATCTGTGTGTATTAAAATCTCATAAGTATAGTGTTGAGCTCCCTCCAAATTCATAAATTAATGCCTTGAGCATTAGATGACATTTCTAAAAAAGTTAAAGAGATCAAAATCAGTATAGTAACTATATGGGAAAGATATCAATAAATATATAAACATCTACACACATTCAGAATTATGATGCCTCTGAGAGATTGGAGAAATATGTTGAAGAGAAGTCCATCTAATTGATTAGATTTGTAACAGCTTTTTTCTTAAGCATAATTAAGGTTTGATCTTAATTAATTAGAATGATCTCATTCTTTGTGAGTATGTGCTTCTGGAGGCTGCCCCCAGGACCTGGCAAGTGCTTAACTGAGCTTCATCCCTGTCCTCTTTTGCTTTATTTTGAAATGAAGTCATTCTAGCTTTCCCAGGCCAGCCTGGATCATACCCTGTAGTTTAGGCTGGCCTAGAACATTTGCTGTAGCCTAGGCTGGCCTTGAACTTCCAGTCCTTTTGCCTGAACCTCTCTAGTAGATGAAATTATAGGCCTAGCTATACTTGCATATTAAAATTTCCCTACTGGTTTTAAATAATAATAATAATAATAATAATAATAATAATAATAGTTATTATCATTATTATTATTTATTGGAATAGTATATATAACCTTTAATTTCTAATATGTTATACAATCTATATATTTACATATTATATAATTTATATACTATGTTTATATAATATAAATATATATAATATATTATATAATATATAAGATCAACATTGTATTCATGAGATTTTAACATAGATCAAATTGATTTCCTTCCACTGCTCTATTATACTTATTTATGTGACTATATTAGCTTATTCATTTAGCCTCCCCTTTTTACTAATTATTAACAGTATTGATGCAGGTATATAAATAGAGTAACCAAAGAGAATTAGAAAATTTATATATAATAATAATATACATAATATAAATTATATCATAAGTAGATTACTAAAATAAATTATATTATAAATATAAAATAAAATATATATTTATAAAATAAACATATAAATAAAACTATAGTATATAATGTAAATTATTCTATATAATTTATACTATATATAAATTCTTTAATTCTAATGACTATGGAACCCCAAGAACCTCTAGTGGTGTTTTGGATTAGCCTTGTTCGTGGACCCCGTATTCAGAATACATATACTACCACAGACTGCTTACAAAGATGAGGCAAATCCAAGACCCTGTGTTTGTTTAGCTTGTCATCTGATTACTGTAGTGCTTCGAGCTCAGCAGGATGGAGTGGAGGTTGGTGTACACATAGTTTATACCTTATCAGTTTCCTTCAACTTCCTGGATGTTCCAGCAACTTTAACTGGTTGAGTCTGACCGCCTCTTGCCCCATCCTGTTGACATAAAGAAGTTGACAAAATAGACATCTTCCTGGTCAGAATACAGATGGACCATGACCTTGTGTTTGCTCTAAAGTGCAATGCTAATTACATGTAGTGTCAATAATGCCACCGGAATGGGGGCAGCTGGAGGCCTCCATTAATCAATCAAGAATCAATGGTCACTATATTAGGTCATTCTTATCAGTAACTGATACATAGACCGTGTCTTCTTCGAAATAAAAATCATCATAATAATGTCTTTTTTAAAATTAGGTTTTGTTAGTATTTAAGATGAATCTGATTCTTGCTTTTTTTTTCAATAGGAATGCTTTATTTGGCAGACTGTTTTTTTTTTTTTTACATGCACATATATAAAAGAATGTATAAATAAAGCTGCTGATTTGACCTGGCAGGCTTCAATTCTAATTCAGCATACTTTCCCTATTTTTATAAAGTGCAGGGAAAATGTTGGCCTTCAGAAACTGATATTCCCTGGGTGTGCTAACGAAACTTCTGGTGAGCAATCTCCAAGACCGGGCCTGTCACAGTGCTTACTGTACTTTTAAAAATGGTACTTTAAAATGGTAACTTTAAAAAAAGTCATTATTATTGCTCTTAAAAAAAAACCTGTAGTGAAGTTCTAAGAGAAAAACTTCCAAATAAGGGCTGGTATAAAATTTGTCCTCCTCTAAGTAAAAGGGACAAATTATTTTAGGGATGTCGTTTTAGAGACCATATCCTACAAATGGCGAGTGTGGGTCTTGTGTGCTCCCGTATACACGCTACTACAATCTTGCTGGAGGTTTGTAAATCCTGCATTATTTTGATTAAGTGTAGATACTCCAAAATGAAGCTAGAGGCAAAATGTGACTATGTTTTCTGGGCACAGGCTGGGTGGAGAGAATGCTGTGATCATGTGTCAAAAATCCTAATCATCTGGTCTTATAATGAATGGATTAGTTCCTCGTCTCTGCCAATAGAACATGAGCGAATGAAAACTTTGAAGTACAGAAGGCAACGGCAAAGAAAACAATAAAGTGCGCATGTGAGCGTTGGTGATTAGGAGACGAGGGCCCCACGGGTCAGCTCCCCATAGGTACAAACAGATGTTTGCTCTGTTTCACAGCTGCTAAATATGATATAAATCCAAAGAATTTTTCTTGTTTTTATAAAGGGAAAAAATACCCAGACAGCAAATTTTTGGTCATTCAGATACTCTTACCAAATGACATCTGGTTTCTGTACTGCTTATTTAAGCTGTCCTTTAAAAAAATGTTTGCCAAGGGGAGTAACTCTAAACTTTCAGCCCTTCGCCATACACAACAGTACAGTTTAAATTCCAGCGTAACATGCACAGCTTATTAGAAGCAATGCCGCTCTGTATTAACCAGCAAGTTTTACTTTAAAGGAAACTGGTTAGATATTCTGTAATTAGTTAAGGGAAATCTGTGATGGGGTTACATGTAGCATATTCTAGGATTCCTATCCTAATGATGGCAAAGAAAATGAATGAATGACTTCCATATGTTAAGGGTAGTGGTGGGCAAAGCTGAATTACAGTTACCTAAAGCGGAAAGTCAGTACCCTGGCACCATGCTCTTTTGGCGTGCATCAAGGTGAGTGAGTACACGTGGCAGAGGGAAACCTTGGCAGGTCGGAGATCAAGACAGACGTGGACAGAAGACTTGTAATTTTGGGGAACCATCCGGATGCTTTCTCTGCATCCATGATACCTTCAGGTTTTCACATAAAAAGGGGTGTGTGATCAGGCCCAACAGCACACATGAGCACACTGGTATGTGAAGGCACTGAGACCCCAATGGAGTCTCCTTTGCAGGAGGTTTACCCAACCTCACAGGCTTGTCTTCCCAATGTTTCCCAAAGTGACCTTTGTGGTAGACATTAAGACCTACACACAAGTTTTTTTTTTTTTTTTTTTTTTTGGTTGGTTGGCTGGTTGGTTTTGTTTTTGTTTTTTGTTTGTTTGTTTTTGTTTTGCACACTTGCTCATTTTATGCCTCACAGGTCAGGAGTAGAGAAAAATGAGTTCATTCCACAGCAGGTCTGGAAGTGAGTATCACTGCTTTTCTGGGGAGCTGGCATCATGACTCGGTTTGACGCTACAATTCCAGCTTGGTAGTGAGGAAGTACAGTATACACGGTGACATGTCCAGTCTTGGTGACTGCTCACTGGAAGTTCTGTTAGGTCTGTACAGTCTTCAAACACCTGTCCAGTGTGAGCCCCCAGAATGAAGATAATTTACCACATGGATCTTTCTTTGACTTTTTTATAAAACTGATTTGTTCACTGCAGAGGAACTTCGGTTGATATTCTATGGTGTGAGGTTGAGCACCTCTGATTCTATCAAGAGGTTGTGATGGTTCCAAGTGTGCTTTGCTATGCAAAGCTGAGACATGGGTTCATCCTGGCCTAGGACTAATCTCCAGTGTCTACATTGAGCCAATCCCTGTTTGTTTCCCATTTCTTCTGAGGTTTGAACAGGAACAATGGCTCCCTCCAGGTTCCATGATGATGTTGATTTATCTCTCAGAACCATCAATTCTGTGTTTACTAACAGAGATGCTTCTCCGGTCTGGACTTTCCTCTATCCCAACTGTTTGGAAAGTCTCATGTCGGAGCTCATGAGGAGTCCTGTATTTAGTTGTCCCTCAATGGAAGATGCCTAGATTCCCCCAGCCCTGTGCCTCACACCAACTTCTTACTTATTGTGAACAGCTTCCAGAGAACAGGTTCTCAGAAGTCTGACTCTGGAAAGGAAATGCAATGCTCTTCGTTCCCTGAGAACCGGGATATTTAGGTTCTACAAACACCTGAACCCCAAAAGAAATTTAAGCAGCCCAATTCACACCACACACCTCAGGTTTCTAGAACATACATAGGCTGAGGAGATAGGGAGACTGCATTTTAAGCTTGGAATTCACAAAATTTGTGCCCCCCATGGGCCATTGTTTCATCTTGGACACTCCAGGGACTTCGTGGCGAGAGAAATTCTCAAGGAACTCATACTGAATTAAGTCCATGTGGTTTATTGAGAAGGGAGCAGTTTTCTATCTGCTATCAAAGATGTCCTATTTCACTTCTTTCAGGAACTCCCCAACTATATATACTCCATGCCTCCATGTCTCCCACGCTATTCCCTATAATGGGCTAGTAATAGTTTGCATTTTAAAACTTTTTCTCTTCCCAACTGTCTCACCTTTCTCCTTTTTCGTCCATCTCTTCCAAATAGCCTATTAACACGTAGTGACTCCTTGTGGAATCTTATTAAATACAAGAGGATAATTGCTAGATTTTTAAAAATCTTATTCTGAATAATTACTATAGATTCACAGGCAATAGTAAGATACAGTGCTAAGAGGGCTCACTAATGAAAATATACTGAAAATTATTGTACAACATCCCAACCAGGATCTTGGCATTTCTACAGTCAATAAATACCCAGGACAGTTCCACCAGTGCAAGATGTCATCATTTGTCCTTCACACACAGCTGTGTGTCCAGTTCTCTCCATGGTCATTGTCAACTATTAATCTATGATTTTATTCTTTTAAGAATGCTGTTTAAGTAGAAGACTGGGAAGATGGCTCACTGAGTAAGTGTGTTTGCTGTGCAACTGTGAAAACCTGAGTTTGAATTCCCAGCATCTATGTAAAATGCTGGGCATGGTTGCATGGGCTTAAAAATCTCAGGATGGAAGGGAATAGAGCTGGGTAGATGCTCTCTTGCCAGCCAACCTTCCCCAAACAGTGAGATCCTGGCTCACTAAGAGACCTTGTCCAAAGAAACAAAGTGGAAAGTGACAGAGGAAGAAAGCCAGTGTGCTCTTCTGGCTTCTGCATGCATGTACATGGATTTGGACACTTGCACACTCATGTGAATGCACCATGTGTACAAACACATTACACACGCACACATACATCATATCACATCACATCACATCACATCACATCACATCACATCACATCACATCACATCACATCACATCACATCACATCACATCACATACAAAGAAATAAAAAGGAAACAACAGATCTTGTATACATGGGATTTTCTGGAATATAACTTTTGAACATTGACTTTTTCTTTTTCCTCAGGATAATTCTCTGAATATCCACCAAAACTGTTCATGGACTAGTCATGTCTTCTTCCTTATGGCTCAGTGTGGTGTAGATGAACCACAATTTGTCTGACCAGTTCCTGTTGGAAGGCATTAGTGTTTGTCCGCAATGAACATTTGTGTGCAGTTAAGTCTCTATTTCTCCATGACAAATCCCCAGAAAACAATCATGAGGTTTTACAAGACAAATTCACGGGTCTTGAAGGAACGGTCAAGCTGTTTCGTGGAATGACCGCACCCCCATCCAGTCATGGAAGTCATAATCTGACCACTTGGTAGCTGTCACTCTTTGGTTTTCAAGTCAGACTAATATAGTGATATTTTTCCATGGCTTTAATTAACATTTCCCTAATGACTATGAAGTTGTGTGTCTTTCATGCACTCATTTGCCATCTCCTTATTCTCTGATGTCACCCTATATTAGTTACCTTTCTCATCGCAGTGGTAGAACACCTGACAGAAGCAATGGATGGAAGAAAAGAAGGGAGGGAGGGAGGGAGGGAGGGAGGGAGGGAGGGAGGGTGGGGTTTTATTTGGCCTTTTAAGGATATACTCTATTATGGTCGAGAGGAGCAGTGGCAGGAGCTGAGGCTGCTAGTCACACTGTGTCTGCTCTCAGGAAGCATGGAGAGATGAATGCCAGTACTCGACCTGCTTCTTCATTTTTTCTCTGCATCCCTTCTAGTTCCTAGGATGGTACACACACAGGGTGGGATTCTCATTTTAATCTACCCAAGATAGAAACTTTCACCAATATGCTCAGAGCCCTGCTCCCCAGGCGGTGTATTGTAGATGTTTTCACGGTCACTGCCTTTGTAACTAGATGTTTATTCTGCTCTTCCCGTTCATACAACCATCGCTGAATGGTCAAAAGAGATTCTTGAAAGACACGGAGTTCATACAAGATGAAATCTAGATTTGAATTCAGGTCTGGATGACTTGACATTGTTTTTGTTTTTGTTTTGATCTGTCAACATCTTGGTCCCTTTCATCTACTTTTCAAAGGTTTATTTGACATGTTTTTCATGGCCCATCTCAAAAACTGCCTCTTCCAAAAATCCTTTATTGATTTGTCAAGTGGAGCATGCCTCATCTCTCATTCTTTTAAAGACAGATTCTTCATGATACAGTTTGCTCTTTAATGGCATGATGAGCCTGTTGCCTTAAATAAAAGCATTAATTCTTATTGTCTTTGTGGACCAAGTGCCCTTTTCATATCAGGCAGATGTGGATTTTGTATATATGGATTCTGTGAATGTGTCAGTAAGCACTGAGGGTTTTAGTAAAGTTTGTTCTACATTGTTTCGCTATGGCCCACAAAGTATGCCCTTATAGAGTGCTCTTGTGTCTTTTGGTGAGCTGGATAGATCATATCAATAATCTAGACAAAATACAGTCACTCCACACTGAGTGCTCCTTTCCCAATTGTCATCAAGGTGACCCTCAAAAGTATGTCAAAGGCACCTTCCAAGCCAGGTTTCTGAGCACATTACAAATACAACCCCACCATGATAGTCTCCATCTAGAGCAATTCATGACCAATGTGTTTTGAAATGTGCTAGAATGTTTATTCTAGATGTGCTATGGAATGTAGGAGGACAAGGTGATCCCAGAAACAATCTTTCTAAACAGTGTTTTAGGGGGCCAGAGAGATGGTTCAGCACTTTAGAGTGCTTGGTACTCTTGAACAGGACCAGTGTTGGATTCCTAGCACACATGTGATGGCTCACAGCCACCCATACCTCCAGTTCCAGGGGATCTGAGGTCTTCTTCTGATTTCCTTCCTGGAAGACCAGGTATGCAAGTGGTGGACATAAATGCATTTAGGCAAAATATTCATACATGCACAATAAATCTTTAAGAAAGTATTTGGTAGTTTGTTTATACCACGGTTGTGAAAAGTAACAGCTTTTTTTTTTTTTTTAGCTGCGACTGTGTTCCTTTGGAATTATACATTTCCCGTCTCACACGGAAGGGCAGCATTGGCTTCTAAAGTTCTTGTGTTAGAGGCTATGCTGGAGGACCACAGATGTGGAGCATCTTAGGGCCAGTGGACACTGAGTTGTGATATGGAACTGTCAATTCACAGAACATATTTTTTTTTCTTGGAGAACATGGGAATTTGGATTTATAGCCTGCACAATTTAGTAATTTTGTTCAATAAATGAAAATGACATCATGTTCCTTTGACTTGCAAGTCTAAAATTGCAAAATGATACCAGGGAAGACTGTTCATAATGAAAATTAGGGCCACTAGTCATTCCCTGTTGTGTCCAGAGAATGGATGACAGTGCTGTGGATATAAATATTTCCCAGCTGTGGAAACTATCGATAGCCTTGGTGCTGAGCATAGATCAGACACCAGCATTCCAGCATTGCATTCTCCAGTGTAGATTTTGCCCTCCTTTTTTTTTTAAATCCTTTTTTTATTTTCTTCCTAACACACTCTTTTTGTCATCATTCAGGCTTGCTGCTACTGATTCTGAGTCTGAAGAAGCCATTAAGAAAGCAGGCTCAGACCCGGACAGACTGTCCTCCAACTTGACTCTACAACGTTGTAGTAGTTGTATTGCTGCAAACAAATAGCAAGGCTAGATCCACATTTCCTCATATAAGATGGGAACATAAGTCACTGCTATTACATGGCCATTGTGGGGTTAAGAGAAATGATGGGACAGGTATGCACTAGTCCACTGCTTCTCTTGATATTGGCTGTTTGCGTATCTTTATCTTTGGAATTGTAAGTATCTTGGATTAAAAAGCACTTAGGTTTGTCCCCAAACCTTAGAATCTACATACAGATGTTCCTGAAATCAGAGGACCGTGCAAAGCACTCACTCCAGTGCATTCATTTCAAACAGCACCCACACAAACAATGCAGCACCCACCTAAATGTAGCACATTTATTCTTCCCTACACAGCAAGTGAGGGCTTCAGAATACATGTAAGAAAGACCCTTCAGGAAAAGATTCATAGCTAAACAAAACACTTCAACTGACGGCTGCTTAATTTATCTTGCCAACATTATCTGGGTACCCCTCCAGGCCAGCAATATACTGGCACTGAGATCCAGGCCTGGTATTATTCGAAGTCCATTTCATAAATAAAATCCATCTATTTGACCACCTCCTGACTTGTTTTTCTCAGGTAACTCCCAGAAGTTGTTTGCAGTTGGTTGGATTTAGAAATGAACTTGAATTTCCCTCTTAGACTTGTGTCTATGCAGGAGGAAGGTGCCAGTCACCAGTGAGCATGGTAGCCTGAGTGTTACCTCTTCTGATCTCAGAAATATGTGGCCTTTCACTAGAGTTCCTTATTGTGGATGGCCCTGGTGACCTCTGTATTTTGATGTTAATTCTGCTTTCCCAGGAGGGGTTGTCAGGAAGAGGACTGAGTCACTCAGGTGACTTCTTGTGAACCTTCCCCCAAAAGACTAAAGGGGACCAATTATGGGGCGAGTAGGCAGGACGTCCAGGTTGGATGGAGGAAGAGAGGAAGTAGGAGAGAGTTAGGAGCTTTTTGGATGGGGATAGTGAAAGGGCAAGATGTAGCTACTAGTGTCTCCCGGCTTATATGGCGAATCCACCAAGATTCCCACTGGAGGATTTAGATTTAATGTGGCTTACATGATTAGGATTCTAGTTGTTGCGCCCAGCGATTGAGTTACCATTCTTTCTGAACTAAGTTTGTGTGGCATTTTCCTTCATACTGTCATCTGACTCAGTTCAAGAGGGAAGGTATGGTGGCAAATTGTGGATTTGCCAGATGTTCACCACAAAGGCATGGGGGTTTTAAAGCATGGGGCTGGCATCATAGCGACCTGCCAGTGGGAACTTAGTGAGCCGGGTGGAGAATTTTCAGGCCAGAGAGTCTCCACAAGATAAGAATAGGCCGGGAGACCACCAGGGCTGAGAGTAGCTGGGTATATTAAGGGAACTTGCTCTCTTTTAATATTCCCCGCAACAGTTCCTATCTCTGTAACTTCCAAGGACACAAAGGCATGGCCAAGGTGGGATGCATGAGTGGCTGTCCTTGTTCTGTACGGATATGAAGCACTTCATGCTGCAGAGAAAGGAGCTGGCAGAGCCTCCATCAGTCTGTTTGCAGAAGAGCAGCTGGCTGTAGCTTCACTGCAATAAAGTGTTAGAATTAATAGCCCTCATCTGTTCCCATTTTGCTAACCCACTACATCAAGCACCACAAAATAAATACATTAATTAAATGTCCCTCTCTTGGAGGCATTTGGAAAATGGAAAAATGTTCATTTGCAGCAGGGAGGGGGGAAAAGCAGGGAATAATTACAATCTTGAAACTTCTACAGTTGGAAGAACAATAAAAAGAGTAGAAATGACTGTAAAATAGTCTGTTCTTGGCATCACTTAATTGGCCTATTTATTTTTCTGTCTCTGAAACTGTCTTTAGTGACACCTACTGATAAGAGCCAATCGGAACCGTGGTCGAATTCCTTCAGATTGGACCTGCCAACAAACTGCTCAGCCCTCCAGATGTTACCGCTTTGTGAGAAATAAGAACTCAATAAACCAGGCTCACCCTTCCTCCTGGGGTGAACACAAAGACAGTCAGATATGGAAAATCACGGCTCAGCACCGTGAACAATGCACTCAAGTGAGGGGTTGGGGCCGGTCTTATTTGTCTTGGTGGAACAGACAGCCATGGAGCCTGATGCAAGAATTTTAGTTGGCAACTGTTCAAACTCTGACTATACATTGCAATTTTTCAACCAAAGGAAACCTGGGAGCTAGGAAAAAATGGCCTTTTAACAACAGGCATGAGACACTCATGCAAAGGGTTCGGTATGTATCTCACATGATGTTATCATGTGACCGTTCGACCTTCTGTGTTTTCCAGATTTTATCCTCTTGTGTTATGTAACAGATCAGAAAGATGCAGCAGTAAACAGCCCTACGGCACTTCCGATTTGTCGATGAATAATCTCCAGTAAGCACTTGCTGTTCCGGGAATAGAACAAAATGAGCTAGAGTGAATTAGTTCTTGTCCTCAGACCAGCGTGTCCCAATCTTTCTTAATACAGGACACACTTGTGACCTTGCTGTGGGAAAAAGAAAAAGAAATAATAAAAAATTGTGTTATCATCATTTTTCCTGGGCCAGCCCCTATCCAGCTGTCTATTCATGCAAACCTTCTTACCTTCCCTGTCTGCAGCCAAACTTGCTGAGAATACCTGATGTAGGGTCATCCAAGTACAAGATGGGAGGCCATTTTCTCATTACATAGTCCCTAGGAAGCCTTTGGCAGGCTAATATGCAGTGTATATAATGGATATTGGCGAGTTAAATGTTTATAGTATTTAATTCACTGGTTTAGTCTCATATAAATGTTTAACATTGTATCTAATATGTAATAAAATTTTTTTTGAATTCACATCTAACAAGGTCATCTTATTTGAACTTGTATTTGTGGCTGTGGCCATACCAGCTTGAATGTGCCTAATCTCACGTGAACTTACGTCTTGAATCTGGGGACATTCAGGAAGCAGCTGAGCCTTTGCCATCACTTAAGCTATCTCCCTAGCTGCTCAGTCTAGCATTCTAGAGAGAATTGCCTTTACCAATAGTTCATGTTTTTAATCTGAGTGTGGGAGACAGGACTTTTAATTTCAGCCTTACCTTCCAATTTGTATATCATTTAGATGCTAATTTATTAGAAGTAGGAACACACAGTGTTCTAGAATGTATGTAGGACAAATATTGAAAGTCTTGCTAATGGGTCACAGAACATGTAAAATTGACAATACTGAAGGATAACAACAAAATAAATGATGACTTTTTTTTTAAAGTCAACTACCATGGCTGGGCAGATTGCTTTGTGGGTAAAGACCTTGTTATAGTGAGAGGACCTAATTTTAAACCTCCCAGACCCAAAGGAGAAGCTGAGATTAGTAGCTTCACCTGTTATTCCAGTGCTTCTATAGCAAGGAACTGGGTGGGCACAGGAGAACCTTGAGGCTGGGAAACAGCAAATGGATTCTGTCTTATATGATGTAGAAGTTGAGGTTCAACATCTACTGTGGTTCTCCACCCTGTACTGTGTACTGTGGACATATGTGTGACCCTAAAGGGGGGGGGGAGGAAGGGAAGGAGGCAAGGAGTGGGGAGGGAGGGAGAGAGAGAGAGAGAACGCGCACACACACACACACACACACACACACACACACACACACACACACACACACACTGTCCTCAGAGGAAGTAAAGTAGGTGCAGAGATGTAATTGGATAGGAATAATCTCAAATGTTCTATAACATTGGGGAAAATATGGCTGATGGCAATCAGTTGAGAATTTGCATAAAGAAATGGTATGCCTGAGATGGTACATATGGGAGCATCCTTTATCTGATCATCATACACTGTATGCATATATTAAAATGCCACATCCCCAAATCTGCAAAACTGTCCACGATTACTGTGTGTCAGCTGACTTTTGTAGGCTTCCAAGTTAGAATTATTTGAGATTCAGTTTAGTGAGTCTTCAACCAGTGGTGTTCATTACTCTGAATAATATGGATATTGAGGAAGTATTCTTGTGGCTTGAGATGCTTGTCATGGAGCCTATATAAAGTGACCCTCTAAAGAGTAAAGGTTTAGGGAGACTTTCCCTGAGCCAGATACAGAGCATAGGATGGCCCTGCCTCCCCCTGCTATGCCTACACACACTGTCTCCACTCTGCACTTCTCCACTTTGAATCTGGAGGAGGGAAACAGTTTCTCTTGAAGATGACTGCCTTGCACTTGAAATGCTGTAGACGTCAAGAAGTGCATTAGATGGGGAGAGCTTCGGACAGTGGTTCTCTGCCTTCCTAATGCTGCGTGCAACCCTTTAATACGGATCCTCATAGTGTGGTGACCGCCCCCCCCACCACAAAATTATTTCATGGCCACGTCACAACTGCAATTTTGCTAGTTATGAATTGTAATGTAAAAATCTGATATGTGCCCCCCCCCCAAAGGGTCAAGGCCCATAGGTTGAAAACCATTGGTCAAAGATACTCAGAGTCTCCCAAGACAACTTAACAGATGAGCAATGCAGCAAGCAAACAATGAGGTATCAGTCAAGTGCTCTATTTCCCAGTGAAAGCTGTGAACACTTAGATGAATCTCTGTGTGAGATGCTCCTAGTTTGGAGTAGAAGCTGATATGAGTGGATCACTCGGATGACGCAAAACATGGCCTCCTTTTCAGCTTGGTGGGAAGACTTGGTAAAGGGGGACTTTTGAGGTCTCTGACAGAGAAAAGCCAGAACAGGTGCCTTCATGTAGAGGAGGACATACAGGAGACAAAGTTTATATAAGCCAGGGCATACTTCACCTTAAAGATGGTTTTCTCTAGCCACCCCTTAAGCAGTTTCTATAGTTGTTTCTAACTATAGGTCTTTCAAAATGAGGACCCAAGAAAGTAATTATCAATGGAAGAATTGGAAAGAGGGGAAATTTCTAGAAAGTGAAAATACTCCCAATTGCACATACTTTGAAATTATTCTTAAGTTTTGTAAGCTATATTCCCTCTTTTCAGATGAGTCTGGTCAGAAAGTGGGGAAAACCCTGAAACTGATACAGATTTTCATCCTGTCCATATCATGCCTCAGATTTGTAATGCTGAAAAAATTGCTTAACCTCCAGACCTTTATCTGTAAGCAAGGACAATGCTGTTCAGTTGAGAGTGAAAGAGATCAACTGCAGGATAAAATAAAAGATCACCAACAGCTGAGAGATGTGGCCAAGGACAGGAAAGTAGTATACAATATTAGCTGACAGATTTGGCAGATTTTATCTCGTACCATATGGAAATAAAAGAAGAAATAAGGATAGAAAGAAATAAGGATAGAATTATACAGGATGCAACAGATTGAGGGAGAGGGAGAGGGGGAGAGAGAGAGAGAGAGAGAGAGAGAGAGAGAGAGAGAGAGAGAGAGAGAGAGAGAGAGAGAGAGAGAGACCGAGAGAGACAGAGACACAGAGGGCCAGAGACAGAGAGAGAGAGAGAGAACTGAGAAATATCCATGAAGCAGTTAGTGAAACAGGAAGAAGGAGAAAGACAAGTGTCAGGAAAACAAAGGGACAAGGGTGGGAAAGTCCTGGGGTGCTTGATCATAAAGTCACCAAGACCAGTGACCTTAAATAAGATTAGGACAACTCTGAGAGGTGGTGAAGGCGCTCAGGAAGATGAGAGCATTTTAGATAGTTGGGGAAATCTGAGCTCAGTGGTGAGGATGGCAGAAGTGAACAGGGCAGACATTAAGAGGAGATGCTGCTGAGTGATTGGAGAAGGAAATTGTGCTTTGAAGCTCTAAATAGGAAGGTGGAGAGAGCCAGAGTAGACTGTGGGTAGCAGCAAGCTCATCTGATAACTGTGGGAGAAATGTTAGCCGTAGAAATCAGCCAATATAACAAACAACCTAGAAGGGAATGCCCACTTACCCAAGAGCTCCACAGGGTGTGATGCAATACACTAGTAGAGGATTGGTTGTAGATCAGACAGAACTTTCAGAGCTATGGTGGATGGAGGAGGTGACCCTGAGAGGTGGGGTTGGACACAAGAGTGACAAGCAGATTCAACAACAATCTCAGTGTCCCCTTAAGGAAGGGAGCAGGTGTGCCTTGTTGTACTGTGACTGTTATTAAGTTAAAATTAGTCTTATCCTGCTGACATAATTCTTTAGCATTTAAGACTTTCTACAAACGACAGTCTTCCATAGTCCATGGCTTAGAGAGAAGCTGGGGAGCAACAGTTATATTTGATGCTAGGAGGTTTTGCTCTGGGTACATCATTGAAAATTCATCTGAAGAACTTTTTCTAGAAGACTTGTTTCAACAATTTACTCACTAGAATTTGCCCATGGATTTAATAGCCTTGTGGAAAATAGAAAGCTATAATTGACTACTAGTGGATAGAAAAACTGATCAAAATCCACTGTGTGATAGTGCAAAGTATGCAAGTTCAGAGGGTCGAGAACTAAGAGGGTCTTATTGAATGTAAGTAGGCAGAGCAAAACAACGTGAACACTTGTAAGAGAGAGGGGCGCCTTGACAACAGGACAAAATGCTCTGCTTGTTTTCATGATTTGAGTGCCACTCGTAGGAATTTGTCTCATATCTTCATACTGTGACTTCAGTTATTATTTCTTTGAAATATTTACTATTAAAGAACTTAATATTCTGTAAGCATTAATATACACAGAATCTTGAACTTATAGGCAATTTAGACCTTTTCCCCAAATCCGCAGATATAGACATTAAAGGTGCTTGTACCGAATCTTTGCCAGGTCCTAGCATATTGGAGAAAGGATTAAGATAGCTCTTCCAGCCTGAATTACTGGACTGCTGAAGGAGAAGGGCACTGAACGAAGCAGGGAAGAAAGGAGCCCAGCTTGCATGTGTGTATCCAGGCAGAAGTCTTAAAAGGAAATGGATTCTCGAGATGTGGAAAAGACCAAGCTATCTGCAGGACAAAGGCATATGTGGGGGAACAGAAATGATTTTAGAAGAGTCATATGAAAATAGAGGGTTGAGGATTCCCTCTATTACAGAGAGAGCTCCGTGGCAGATCCCTTAGTCCTGATGTACAAGGCCAATTCAGTCTTCAGCAACAGCAACAAAACTAAGTAACACAACAACAAAGCCAAGAAGAAAGATGTAGATAGACTTAGGGACAGATCGTAGCAAATAAAAAGGAAAGACTGCAGCCAATAGTTGGATTTAACTACTTAATGCTGGGACATGAGCTTTGGATGTGCATTTGCTTGTGAGGACAGTGATGTTCAACTTACCATCGAGAGGATTAAAGAGAAGAGCATACTGTAAGGCCCGAGACAGTGAGCAACCAGTAGCAACGGAGGAAGATGAGTTTGAGGAGTTTGGTAAACTTACAACCCTGTAAGACATAATTGGACATGAGCATATGCTCTTGGCCCAGGAGAAGGAGCTGGAAAAGCTGCTGCCAGGAGAACACAGTAGATGAGGGCAGACCTCCCTTTTCGGAGAAGAGATTCAGTTTAGCAAAGGAGGTCAGTGTTCCTGGAGGCAAAGGCACTGTCATTACCAGGGACCGCAGCCGAGACCAAAAGAGTGTGTTGAGCAACATGCCGGAATAAACCATGGTAGGGACAGCTTGAGAGACGGTGCTGAAATGAGTCTCCAAGGAGCCTGGCAAGAGGCCTGATGGCCCTTTGGTGAGGAAATGATGGCTCTCTGCATGCTGTTAGGTCCTGGGTGTAACCCCCAGATGGTGGCACTGGCCTAATGTCTTTGTCATCGACTCAGATTGATCGTTTAAAAATCCGTAGGTTCTTGTTATAGACACTGAAAGACAAGGATAACTGAGGAAGTCACATATGTACGGCACATATGAACAAGTTGAGGGACTTGAATATGACTAAAATATATTTTAGTCAAACCGAAGGAAATTATAGTTTTAACATTTACCAATAATAACAATAACCTGGATGTAATTAGGGCTTCTTTGGCCCAATTTCCATTTGCATGTTTTTGCTGAGTTTGGGAATCTGGGCCATATAGTCTGTAATTTCCCAAACATCCAGGTTCAAATGAATTTGAAATGAAGAAACTGTTACATACTCTGTGACTATAGGAAGGACTTCACTGTCACATTGTGCTTCTCAAGTAGTCAAAGAGTCAGACCCTAGGGATCAGTTCCTTCGAGGTTAGACATGATGCTTTGATTCCAAAGATGCTCTTATCTCTGAGAAGGGCCAAGCAAAGGAAGAGGGGAGGGTGTCTGGTCTGGAGCATTTTTTCTTCCTTTTGGAGCAGGCAGCCGTCACCCCATCAATTTGATTCCTGTTCTGTGACCACAGAGACAAGGATGATGGATCTCCTTTCGGGGAAACAATGCAATTTCCTTGGAAAAACATCCACTTTAGACAAACAATAAAAGCAGCCCTAGTGGGGCCTTGGCTGCTCTCCTGGTATTACACTTATGCTGTATGCCTCTGGTGCTTGGCAGCAAAGACTTCTGGTTGCAAAACTAGCAGACCACCCTCCAGGGACACCCAGCCCTGCTCCTGACCAGCAGACGACTCTCAGGGGACACCCAGGCCCCTGACCAGTAGACAACCCTCTGTGGATACCTAGCCCCCACTCTTACCAGCAGACCACCCTCTGGGAACACTTAGTTCCTGATATAATTCAAAAATCAAGCTTGAAAAGTCATAGCTCAAGAGTGGATACAAGTTTGACTCTCTACATCTTGATTTCTATGGGTGGAAAGAGTGGCGGGTTTCCTTTCTCCTTAGTCTACTAATCTCCCACAGGGAGAACTTGCTGGAAGCTGATGGAGCAGATATACTGAACACAGAGTTGTATCATATTTGAAAAACACCCACTCAGCCACACAGCCTTTGCTGAGCTTGGGCTGGGAACTGGCCCTACTGTCCTCTCCTCTGAGTTGCTTGTACTTGCCTGCCTCTGAGGCAAACTTACCTAATTCTACTTAGTGTTTGATGTATTCCCTTGTATCCTACTTTCCCTCCCCACCTGGATTCCTTTTCAATGGCCTTACTCAACTTTGCTTTCCACACATCATAATCAATAATCAATATAACGTCTGATTTTTGCAAATTTATTTGATTCAAACATTCTCAGAAGACTGGAACATGCTGAGTATCAGACATAAGTTGATTTTTTTATTCTTGTTTTATATGCTCCTTGTTTGTACCACAAAGAAATAATTATATTTATCCCTTTTTAAATGAATGAAGAAACACAGTTCTAGAGAGTGTAAGTAATTTCCCAAAGACAATGTAACTCCCAAGTGCCTGAACTGAAATTCTAGCCCAATAGAAGAGCAGAGCCATGTGCTTAGTACCAGGCCATCCAGGTTCTCTGAATGTCACTTTCTGAAATAGATTTAGAAGAACAATTCAAAACAGAGGACCACAAGTCAACTATTTATACTCAGGTAGAAAAGGCAGACTTATAAAAACATATATTTTTTAAAAGCCTGTTCAAAAATATAAGTGGAGTTAGTTCTTATCTGTGAAACCTGCTCTTACTTTACTATTGGAAATGGTTCTGTAAGACAACATGGGACATCGTCAGGCCTGAGTGGCACCTCTTTGAGAGAGGTGGCCTTGTGGTGCAATGGTCTCAGGTGGTGGCTTGGGTACTATGGGGATTGCCTTCACCTGAAAGCACTTCTTATAGTATTCAAAACCAGCTTCTTTACTAGGAAGGGAAGTGAGATTCAAAGGCCTAGTTTGCCATAAAGGAAGAGACAGAAACAAAGAATACAAGGGATTCATCAGACTTCCACTTTACCACAGGGCAGAGAAGCTGTCAGATCTCAGTGGTGAACCAGACTTTTTCTGAATGTACACTCAGAAGTAAAGAGCAGCTGTGAGAGGGGATGGGCATGGAGGAGGAGGAAAATGGCGTGTAAATGAGGAGAAGGAAGAGGAGCAAGAGAAGAAGAGGAGGGAAAAGGCAAGAGGAAGGAGTAGGAGGAAGGAAGGGAGCTGTTGGGGGAGGAGGAAGAGGGCTTCAAAGGAGGAAGAGAAGAGAAATGAGAAATGAGAAATGAATATACCTTTAAAAGTATGGTGTTCTGGTACCAGGAAAGTGTTCATGAACCCCAAAAAGACCATTCAGAAGATGACTACAAACTCATTGTGCCAGAAGAAATGAAACTACAAGTACTTCAGAAGATCCACTGTGTCTTCCCACATGGGTGTACAGAGAATGCAGGACTTGACACAACATTCTTATATCAAGATTAGAGATACCAACTCAAATTTAGCTGAGATGATCAAGAACTATAAAGCCCACCAGTGAGACACGAAGCCTAGAGCCTACTGGGAGACAGACTTCACAAAGGTAAAACCAGAAAAATTTAGGTATAAATACTTACTGATGCTTATAGACACATTTTCAGGCCGGACTGAGGCTTTCTCCACTAAGCATAAAACAAAACAACATCCACAGTGACAAAGAAGCTCTTAGAGGACATACTGACAAGGTATGGGCTTCCTCAGATGATAGTGTCAGACAGTGGATCAGGTAGGTCAGAGAATAGCCAATATTCTGGGGATTGATTAAAAACTTTATTGTACATATAGACCCCAGAGTTCAGGGCAGGTAGAAAGAGTGAATAAAACCCCCAAAGAGACCTTAACTAAATTGACCTAAGAGACGGTTCAATGACTGAGTTAACTCTCCTTCCCTTCAATCTCCACTGGCTATGAAACTCCCCTTACCAGATGAGACTCACCCCTTTTAAAGTCATGTTCCAGATATCATCCCCCGCCTCCATTGTTCTTAACATACAGGCAGAGGTCATTGCTGTGTTTGAGGATTGCCAATTGCTAGACAATCTCAAAGTTGTCCAATGGGCTCATAAACATGTTTGGCCTAAACTTTGTATTCTCCATAAAAACAGGTTCCCAACCCCCCATCTCCCTAAAGGTCATGGGACTGCAGCATAAAATCATAGACCTGTTTGCAGTTGAAGATGACTTTGACCAACAGGAAGAAAACTCAGCCTCAGGACTCCCTCCTGTTTTCCACTTGGATCTCCTACCCAAGCTCCAGGGACACCATGAGAACTGAGTGATGACAACCCTGACCCCCTCTAAAATATAATAATAACTTCAGGAAGCCCCATGATTGGGCTTTTTAGTCACCAGAGAAAGGGGGGAATGAGAGACCAAATCTTTTGGGTTCAGACTCTGTCTTTGAGAACCTGACCTAAGGTTAAACTCAAGTAAACTAATGAGGCCAGTACCTAGCACCAGTTTCCAGGCTACCCTGCAATAAGACCTGAATCTAGCACCAGTTTCCCCAACAAATCTGCACCTTTATGTTACAAGCTTGCAGCTTCATTACCTAACAAACACGAATCAGAAGTTAAGTTTATGGTTTGGCTCCCGGCACCAGCCAATTTTGCTAAAGGCCATAATGACCCCCAATCAGGTGTGTTCCAAGCTAGATACCCCTTTCTCATCTCTGTAAATGGTTGCCTAAATCTAGGCTCAGGGATCCACCTTCCTGCTGTCAGGGTTAACACGGGGGGGGGGGGGAGCTCGTGCTTAAATAAAGACACCCTAACGAGATTACATCCCAATCAGCTCCTTCTTGGTCTTTTGGGGTTCGCAAATGTTTTCTGGCACAACAGTATGGTAGAGAAAAACAACAGTGAAGCCACCATCTGAGAACTTATTAGACTGCATCTCTTAGTTTGAAAACCAAGCCTACCCCTCACCCCTTCTGGCGCCTACTGGCTGCTTCAGAGGCTTCTGAAATGGTGAGAAGCATGGCATTATTGAGTTTAGTAGTTTGGTAGTTGTCTGGGCTCCAAATGGTATTTCAGTGGTTACTAGTTTCCCATGAGAATGTAGATGTAAGGACTTCAGGATGGTCAAGAGTCCAATTCCAACTCCCACCAATTCAGTGGAGCAGATGTAGCCTCTACAGGTGGGATATTGTCTACTCTGGTTAACTCCCGGGATTGCAGGTTGACCCATTTTCCTAAATGTCCTTGACCTCACTATGTTCCAGGTTAATATGACTTGCACTTCATTTTTCTGTTATTCTCTCCAAATGGATTCCTTTCTCATGTGCATTTGATTCTTTTGAGTTTTTTTCCCTTAATTTATTTTTTATTTACTTTATACCCAGTTGTCCCGCCTCCCAGTCCCATCTTCTCAAATCCTCCCCACCCCCCTTTACGTCCTCCTCTTCTTCTCAGAACAAGGGAAGTCCCCTTTGAGTACCCACCTGCCCTAGGACATCAAGTCGCAGCAGGACTAAGTGCATCCTTACCCTTTGATGCCCAACCTTCAGATTCTTTTGAACTTGTATGTCCTTTGAACCTCCAGTATGAATTCTGCCTTTCAAGAAATGTACTTGAGCCGAACTTCTCAAAACCTAATGCTTTATAGTCAAGGAGATAGGAGATAGAAATGCCACATAGTCTTCTTTATCTGATCACAGAATTTCTAATCTGTACCTTAAAAAATGTATGTATTTTGTATTTATGTGTATGGTATGTGTGTATGTGCATGCGTGCATGCATGTGTGTGTGCGTGTGTGCTTGTGGAAGTCTGAGGTTAACATTGGATATCTTCTTCTATCTGCTCTCTCCATTTTTTTTGAGGTAGGGTTTCTCACTGAACTTGGAGCTTGCTTTTTTTTTTTTTTTGACTAGATTGGTTGGCCAGCAAGCACCGAGGGTTTGCCTGTCTCTGATCCCTTCTCCTAGCTGCATCTGAGTTCTGGAACTCTGAACTCAGATCCTCACGCCCAAACAGTGACCACTTTACACTTTGAGCCATCTCTTAGCCCCTACTCTTAAGTTTAAGTAGCCATTTATCCTGTATGTAAAAGTAGTTAATTATTATGGAGCAAACATATACAGTGATAGACATTGGAGTTGAATCTCATTTTGTTTATCTAATTATCCAAATTCTATTTGGCTATCAGTCTATCATTTATGTTATGTGTGTTAATAAATTCTCTGTGTATGTATGTGTGTGTGTGTGTGTGTGTGTTTGCATGTGTATGCAGATACCTATAGATGACATTGGATCCCTTTGGAGCTAGAGTTACTGATTTTGCAAGCCTCATGATGTGGGTTTCTGGGGTCTGAACTCTAGTCCTCAGGTTAAGAGCATGCTTCTTGTAACTGATGAACCATCTTTCCAGTCCTTACCTGGGTCATATATTTTTGCAAACTAAGGACTTTGTAACTGCAGGAATATTAGCAAGTGCTTTCTGCTGGATTTCCTTTGCTTAGTGAACTACATAAATGAGAACAGTAAAAATTAAGTTTGTCTTATTTTTAAAACTACATGGCAACACATTTTTCAAAAGCATTTTATTGGTATATATAAATTGTTTTAAAGTAGCCTGTTTCATTGTAGAGTGTTTGTGCGGTAAGGAACCCTGATGCCCATTATCCTATTTACCCCATTTTGTCCCTTCCTTCATCTTACCCTGGTTTTCTGTAACACTCACCTTTCTATTTTCGTGCCTCCCCTCCCCCAAATTACACCTGAAATCAAAACATTCGGTAGTAGTCTTTCTGAGTCTGATTAATTTCATTTAACATGATTCCCAGTTTCATCTGTTGTCCTGCAAATACCACAATCTCATTCTTCTTTATGGCTAAACCATATTATGTACATAATATGTTTTCCTTGCCCATTCATCTGATAACAGAAGCACCAGGTGATTGCATACCTTGGCTATGATTGACAGTGCCATGATCAACACTGGCCGGCAGCCACCTGTAGTGTACACTGAGTTTGACTCCTTAGGTTATATACTTAGCAGGGGTACAACAAGAACATGTGGTAGCTTTAATTTTTGTTTCATGAACAACCTCCATACTCATTCCCACAGTGACTTCATTAATTAACATTCCCACACATGATGTGTGAGTTCCTTCCTCTCTTTTTCCTTTGTCACTAGAATTTGCTGATTTTTGTTATTGTTGTTGTTTGTTTGTTTGTTTTTATCTTGATGACAACCATTCTGTCCAGGATGAGATGGAATCTTGTGGAATCTCAGTGTAATTTCTGTTTGTATTTCTATTTCCATCATGACTAAATGTGTTGGACATTCTTCGTTCATTAGTTGACTCTTCGTAGCATTTTTTTTTTTTGAGAATGTTTCAGTACAGTTGTTGATCTGGTCACAGAATTCCTTGTTTCCTTGGTATTTAGTCTCTGAGTTCTTCAGAAATTCTGGATATGAATCCTTTGATTGTTGCTGGGAAATTTTTTTCTTACCTGTAGGTTGTCTCTTGAGTCTATTGAATGTCTCCCGTAGAGGCAGAAACTTCTTTTGTTCTTTTAATCCCACTTGTCAATTCTTGCCATCATCACCTGGGCTATCCAAGTCATACTGAGGAAGTCACCACTCATGCCCATATCTCCACATGCTTCACTTACATTCTCCCCTAGCAGCTTCAGAGTTGCAAACCTGTATTTTAAAGGTCGGCCCTTCTCCATTTTCTGAATTTATTTCTGTATAGGATGAGAGCCAGCGGGTTAGGTTTATTCTTTTACAGGTCAACACCCAGCTATTCAAGAACCATTTGAAAAAGAGGCTGCCTGTTCTCCAGTGGTTTTGGAACTTATATGAAGAGGCAGATGGCTGTAGCTGCCTGGGTTTATTTCTCCATCCCCTTGCCTAGTCTATTGACCTGTGCCTGTTAGAGAGAACTTCTGCACCCATCCTACATGTAAGTGTAAAATAGTGACAAATGTATAATTCTAGTGTATTTTACTTTTCACAGTCTACAGTTTGTATGATTTGAGTGAATTGCTCGTTTGTGTTATAAGTGTAGGCATATACATATTTTACAACCTACTTCAATAAGGGTTCAACTTCCCCTCTATACCACCAGAGGAAGTGGAAAAGAAAGATTATTAGGATATGGGGGAAGTGGACCTGTTTAGAAGTAGTGCTTTGATGTGATTCCAATCTTTGTTATTTTTAGACCAGTCCACTAGCAAACACCAAACATGAATCAGCAACTGCAGTCCAGCCCACTCAGCAGACACCACACACGAATCAGCAAGGGCAGTTCAATCCTGGTGGCCAAGTCTGAGGAATCAGCAGGAAGCCACAAGAATCTCACAAGAAGTTCTTTGGTGAGTTTCTCTCTCTGAAGTCATCACAGGTGAAGCTCAGCACTGCAATGTGAGGTGAACCAATACAGCAAAGATTAGTGAGGCTAAGTAAGGCAAACTAGAGCTAGAGCTCCCACTGTCTGTGAGATTATATTTATATTCCTTCTAAATGTCATGTGTCCTTTCATGTGTTTGCTATAGCAAAACAGCCTCTCACCTGTCTGCCCCAGTAAAACATCATTATAATCTGAGTCTCCAGATAGTTCTACTTTAAGAAAATGTGCTTATTTTAAATGTTCTGATTCAGTTATATTTTAATTACATTTTTAAAACATTAAATTTGATATCAAAATGAAAAAAGACCTTAATTCTGTTTTTGTTGCATGGCTCTACAGTGTACTTTTCCATTGGATGTATGATAGCTCCAACACTGGTCTTTCTTGTCAGGGTTTCTCTGCCCATTTGAAGTCTTCTTTGTGGTTTCATATAAATTTTCAGATAATTTTTCTTAATTCTATCAAGGGTATTGTTGGTAATTTCAGGGAGATCTCACTGGATTACAGATCGTTTCCAGGAATGTGGCCATGTAACAACAGTAGTTTTGCTGATCCATGAACATGGGGCTGGGGGGGGGGTTGGGGGGGGGCTCCCACTTTCTAGTATCTTCTCAGTGTAGTTTGGTTTTCACTGTAGGGATATTGCTTCCTTGGTTAAATGTTTTCCTAAATATTTGATGTTTCTGAGGCTAGTGTGAACAGGATTTTTTTTTTTCTATTTTCTTTCCTGGCAAGTTTATTATCAGTATCAGAAAAATAATACCTTTATGTTGATACCATTTTCTGCTTCTCTACTGAATTTGTTTATCAGCTCTAAACATCTTCTGGTAATATATTTCCTGTATATTTAAGATTATGTCATCCATAAAATCAGGTAGTTTGGTGTCTTCCTTATTTGTGTCATGTTTATTGTTTGCCTTATTTCCCTGCCCCCCCCAAAAAAACCCAAAAAACAAAAAATACAAAAAAAAAACCCCAAAAACCTGCCCACATTTTATCTTGAATAAGAATGATATGAGGAGATACCTTCAGCTTCTAACATCCATTGTGAGGTCAGTCACAGGTCTGCTGTAGACAGCCTCGCTGTGCTAGGGTATTAGTCTTCTGCACCCAGTTTCCACAGGGCTTTTTATCATGGAGAGCTGTTGAATTTTGCTGCTAACTGTGCTTTCTGCATCTGGTGAGATGATCATGTGACCCTGAAATGACAGCAGCTTGATGATGGTTGAATTCTTTTTTTAAAGTGTTAGCCGATTCTATTTGCACCTATTTTCTGGAGGTTGTAGAACATTATCTTTTGACTGTTTCGCACACTGTAGTAGGTTTGAGTTGCTTTCATCACCATCCCCCCTCCTTCCCCTTTCTGACCAAAGCCCTTCTTCTCAACAGGCCTCTCCCCCACATTCACATCTTCTGTTTGTGTGTGGCTCATTGATTTTAATTAGAGTTTCTTGCCTGAGCATGGGAGGGAGGACAAAGCACAGCTTATTAGGGGCTCATCAACTGACACCTCTTCCACCAAACGGCTCTTAATTGCTGGGTTCAGTGTCCATGTTCAGGAGGGATTTGGCTCTGCTGCTTTCTCTTGTGTCATTCGGCTTCTGTCTAGTGTGAGTCTTGGCTCTGCAGTCATTTCACAGGATGCGTTTGGAAACATCCCTTTCTTTCCTCCTTCGATGCATAGACTGAGGAGTGAGCATTGCCATGAACTCTTCTTTAAGCCTGGTAAAGCTGAGCAGTGAAGCTGTCTGGTCCTGAGATGTTTTTAAACAATCTCATTGCTCATTATTAATGAGTTTAGAGTGCTATACTGTCTTTGTTCAATCTTAGCAATCCCTAAGTTTTCAGAAATGAATCTGTTTTGTTCTAGGTTCTCCAGTTTATTGAGGCATAATTTTCCAAAGTCATCCCTCATGATCCTCTGGAATTCAGAGTATCTGTCACCCCCCTCCCCCCTTTGGCCTCCAAGTTTATTTATCTGAGTCTTCTCACGAGGCATACTCTTGATCCAAACCTCCTCATAGAAACGTAGGCTATGGAGATGGATAAAATACTTCTTTAAAATGAGGCCCTGAGTCTGGGATCACCAGAACCTATGTAAAACTAAACTGGTAGTGCATGTCTGCAATCCCGGTGCTCCTACCTATGGTGAACCAAAGAAGCAGGAAAATACCTGGAAGCTCGTGAGCCAGTAAGCCTCGAATACACAGTGAGCAGCTGGAGACCTTAGACAAGGTAGAAGTCAAGGACTGACACCCCAGGTAGCTGCCTTCCACACAGGCACGATGGCACTCATGCACTCACACATACACACACCAAACCCAGTATACACACACACACACACACACACACACACACACACAGACCAAAAATAAATAAATACAAGGATTTGAAGTGCACTTACATATTGTTCTTGCCTCAAGTGTTGGCATCTAACACAGTAAACGTGCTGTCAGATTTGAGATGTCTACCAGAAGATGCTGTTGCTTTTGCCACAACACAAGAAATGCTCCTGTTTGCTATCTAGACACATGGTCATGTGTCTAAGATGATTCCAAAACCCAAAATGGGCGTATATCTTTAAATTCTTCAATAGAGAAAAACTATTTATTTCTGACCATATCATTCACGACTAAAGGCTTCTTACCATAAAAATGATGGAGGGGGACAATGGAAAAGGAACCATTTTCCCATCACTAGGGCATCTACCTAGAAATCAGAATGGCATCCTATGATTAATACCATCTGTTCAACATTCCTTGCTGGAGGCTGGGTTTCAGGAAGGAAGGATTTATTATATCCTAAGATGTCCATGAACAAACTCCAGGGACAGATGTGGTCAAGACAGGACTTAAAGCATTTGGCGAGAATATTCCAGTTATTCTTCAAGGAACTTGTCAAACATTAAATTAAGTGAAGCAGAAGGTTTTTATGATTGTTCTACCCCTTGTCCTTAAGTGGAATGTCAGAGTTATGTTACTGCAGTTAATGCTACCAAATTTGAATGCTCGAGTGCAGTTCTGTCTTGAAGCATTCATCAGGGGTAAGGGACTATTTGAGGCTTGGCAGTAGCTTCACATACAGGCTACCCTAGTAAGAAGCTGGAAAGATACAAAAAAAACTCCTTCAAACTGTTATCAAAGATAGAGATTGTTTCTAGTTTTGAATTACTGCAGAACCTTGGGTCAATGAGTCTTGACTTTACCTTTTTCTTATATAACCCTGGACTTTCCAAAGGTGATGTCCCTAGCCACTTTTTCTGTTGAGTGCAGATTTTTAAAACCAGAATAGCTCCACATTTTAATTGTGTGCTATGCAGGTGAATTTGGGAGTAAGGGCAGTTTGCCAGTTAGTTCATTCAAGTGGGGAATGCACTTGAATGATGAGGATAGAATTTAGGCATGTGGCTGGCGATATTGCTCAGGGGTAGAACACTTGCCTAGCATATGTAATGTGCTGATGAACATCCATCAACAGCACTGTACACATACATGTGTGCACACAGCCGACTTTTCAGCTCAGAGTGACTTGGGATAGAGAAACCTTTATTTCTCAACTGAAATGCTTTTTTTTTTTTTTTTTTTTTTAAATAGCCAGTCTCTATCAAGGGTGACACTAGTTTCAGAAATCTGCCTGCTGTTGTCCTTAAACGCAGGGGGCAGGAACAATGATGAGAAGTGGACAATCCCACTATGTTGGTCTTTTCCTTAGAGCTTGATAACTTTATCAAATATACATAGATCCACAGTACAGCATACACAAATCCTCTCCCTGAAGCATGGCCCAGCAGCACCCGATAACCTTTTAACACACATTCCTAGGACCAACACCACGCAATCTTCAGAATCAGGATTTCTGGGAGGCAGGCTCAACAATATCTCTTTTAATCTGATTGTTCAAGAAATGTTGACATACTTTGAATTTCTAACAGATTTGAATGTTCTGTTCAACTTATAAACTGCACTTGTTCAGGCTAGGATGGTTTGAAGCTAAGGCTTTTGGGAAGGGATGAGTTGTAGATGGAACGTTGACTCCTTAAAATGATGATTCTGTGACCTTCAAAATGTGAAGCTTGGGGACTAACTGAAAAACAGAATAAAGAGCTGTGGCGTGCACACATATTATATTTGGACTGCGTAGCAGTTACATTTAAAAATAAAAGAGGTGATTTTTATTCTAGGTGTGTCCTTTTCAGCCCTCCACAACCCACCTCTGCTGGCTCAAATCTGTCCGTGCCTCTGGAGGCATAAGATCCTTACCTCCTGGGGAGGACCGCCCTTCCTGCACTTTCAAATTCATGGAGTGTGAATTTATCCATAACAAGCAGGCAATCCGAAAAAGAATCAATAGTTTTCTTTCCTTGATTTGTTTTTAAATTAAACTTCCGGTTTGCCAAGGGAGCCTGCAAAATGATACTTAACAATGTGTATTAATGAGGGTGTGTGTGTGTGTGTGTGTGTGTGTGTGTGTGTGTGTGTCTGCTTCACTTAATTTATTCCTCCCCACCACCCCGTTTAAACTCCAGTTTCCCCCTCTACAAAGTGGCAGAGTATTTGTGGACTCTTGGTCCCACACTCACCTGCTGGAGGAGGGACAGGTGCAGGCCAGACTTTCCTCCATCTTTAGTGCAACTTCGTTGAGAAATAAAGAGCCAGGTTTCAGGTCTGGGAAAGAGGCCTTTGCACACTGCTCAGTCTGCAGTGTTTCCATGTAAACACCTTAATTGGTGGCAAATTTGTTTGTTCGTTGTGTTTTTCAAGTTGGCATACACCGTAGTCCACTGGGCCTTGAGATGAGCCCGCTAAATCTTTTCAGATGTTTCTTATTCCCTCAGCTAAGAGCTGGATTTGAACCAGAGTTTGGGGGTGAAAGAGCACTGTGTAATA
The DNA here is from genome assembly GCF_000001635.26 of Mus musculus. Classification (NCBI taxonomy): domain Eukaryota; kingdom Metazoa; phylum Chordata; class Mammalia; order Rodentia; family Muridae; genus Mus; species Mus musculus. The sequence goes on along the minus strand of NC_000080.6, from coordinate 46,222,629 downwards.
TACAGAGACATGGAGTTTGACATATGAAATAAAATAATGTAATGTTTTTAATATTTAAGCTGAAAAAAAAGCAGCAGTAAAACATGGTGAGGGGAGAAGGATGTGAATAGCTGTATATTTGAATTTTAAATGCCTGCAGATGTTGGATTTTAATCAGAGCATGTTAGAGTCTGACTCTGACAGAGGCAAAACTGTGAGATCTGTTTTCTTGAATTGCTTCCACATTTTATGCTTGAGATTTTTATTGCATCTAGCACTGCATCGTCATGTATTTATGTAAAGTGCCAGCACCCATTGGCTCTGCATGTCCTTGATGGTTAACATATAGAACAGCATGGAGTGGGGGAAAGACACCCCTGTCCTGGCCCGATGCACATTCTCTCTGTGACCCCCTGAGAAGAAAGGCATTTAACTCCTCTTTGCTTTAGCTTCCCTATTCATGTGTTTTTCTTAAGTGGCAGGGGTACACTGGGGTTTATTTGATGTGTGCACTGATCTTAACTGATCTTGCATCACAAATGGAATTTCATCATTGTGTTCACATCATAGTCTGTGCTTATCCAAATCTAGATTGTAGAGGTCAATACGTGACATGACCTTGAGATGTAATCAAGAGATGCAGTAAGCATGAGATGAGATGGGTATAGCTGCTCATGGTGTAGCATGACACATTGCTTATCTACATAGGAGTTCACTGTGAAATAATAGCTGAAAATCTAGAATGTTCCGTAGAGACAACCCTAAAACACTGTTGATTGCCATCAAGTACATGGACTATACACACTGCATGTGTACTTACAACCAACAGGAAGTTTGTTGGTATCAAAACTACCTAGGACATGAAGAGTACATTGCACTGTGATGTTTTGATGACTACAATGCCATTAGATGAGAAAGTTTCCAACTCTATTACAGTTTTGTCATATACAGGGTTTGTCAATGACCACATGGCTATAAGCACATGTGTGTGGGTATTTATGCAGAGTGACTGAAAGACAGAAAGATAACTCTTAGAAACTAGACAGACATGCTTCTTCTAGTAATATTAGATATATCTATTAAAAGCTAAGTTACCTTAGCTGTTATGCATATTCATGAGATAGTCCTACTTCTCTATTTTTATCGTATTTCCTAAATCAGCCAGAAAAACAATGACTTTAAATTTTACAATGTAATTCTACTACTGAAAAAAAAAACAGATCTATATATATATACGATACAAAGAAGCATCTATAAGGCCTCATATTTTTCTCTGAACAGTTATAAGATGTCCTAAGATAAAGGAGATGTAAGTACTTACTTTGGTGAACGTCTTCAAAACAGGTTAGTCTTTGCTCTGCTCTTTGCATCCTTGCATCTTGCATCGGCTTGAAGGGCATCTGTCCATTTTGTGATCCTATAACAAACTATACAAACTGGGAAATTTATAATGAACACAAATTTATTAACCATGATTCTGTGTATGGAAAGTTCATAACTGAAGTGTGAGCCCCTGGTGATAGCCTTCATTCTATGTCATCATAGGAAAACGAAGAGAAATCAGGAGGTTGTTTGCCCATGTTAATATTTAATGGCATAAGTTACTCACAAAACTAGAGCTAACCTCTGATCAACTATCAACATATGAACTTGATTGTGTTTCCATATGCTAAGAATGAATATTCTAAAAACATTGAGACAAATGTTATGAAAATAATATACAAGTAGTGAAAATAACATTTTTTGCTTTAAGAAACTACACAAAGTTTATTTAAGAGTAATGGCCAAGGTACTTCTAGATTTAATGAAAACAAAGATCTCTCAGAACCAAGATGTTCCATGAAACACACATGCACACGTGCACGTGCACACACAAACACACACACACAAATCATAAGGAAAACTACATCAATATGCTTTAAAAAATAAACCATTCAATGCCAGAGTTAATAATTAACTGTTAAATGTATCAGGAGCGAGGTCACTCTACATATGAGGGAGCACAGGTGACGATTACAGCACATTTTTCTTAGAAACAAGAAAATTGAGAAGATAGTTGAGAAATATTTTAGTACTATGGAAAGAACAAAACTATTAACCTAGAAATCTATACTCAGTAGAAATAGCATTCAAAAAAATCAAGGTAAAACAGGCTATCTAAGTTACAGAACCCAAATAATCCATGTCAATGCTAGGATTTCAGTATTAAGTGTCTCCCAACAGCTTAGACACTAAAGAATTAGTCTCTCTAACCTGTGGTGTTATTGGGAAGTAGAAAGTTTGGAAGTTGGGACCTAGTGAAAGTAGTTAGGTTACTGGGGCAGTGTCCTTTAGTAGGGTCTTCTGCCTTTGTTCCCTGTTGCCCCAAGGTGAGCAACCTTCTCCACAATGCCCTCTCTACCACAGGCCTTAAAGCGATGTGCCAACCAATCACCTGCCCTGGAAAGCAAATTCCAAGCCAGTTTTTCTTTTGTTTACATCTTGGATATCATGCCATAACAATGAAGATTAGCTAACAAAGAAAACAGATGGCCACAGTGGGAAAATTGAAGAAATCTTTCAAGTGGAAAGTACTGACAGACAGAGATACAGACAGAGATATGGATCCACAAGACTGAAGAACATCAGAAAACACTGGTATAATCCATTATTACTTCCAGAAGTCTTGGAAAGTATAAAGAGCTAAAACGAACAGTCTTCAATCAGGGTGTTGGGCATTCAAGGTATGTTCCATAGAGCCTGATTTGAACATTTATTTTTGTAAACCAGGGTGTATTACATGCTCTGTAGTATTTATACAAATTATAAAGAATATAGTAAAACAACACATGTAACACTCTTATTGAGTGGACACTGAGTCCAATTAGACAACTGTTGGGTACCCCAAGATATTATTGTCAGGCAAATAATTATTTTTTTTAATTAGGTATTTTCCTCGTTTACATTTTCAATGCTATCCCAAAGGTCCCCCATACCCACCCCCCCAATCCCCTACCCACCCACTCCCCCTTTTTGGCCCTGGTGTTCCCGTGTACTGGGGCATATAAAGTTTGCAAGTCCAATGGGCCTCTCTTTGCAGTGATGGCCAACTAGGCCATCTTTTGATACATATGCAGCTAAAGACAAGAGCTCCCGGGTACTGGTTAGTTCATATTGTTGTTCCACCTATAGGGTTGCAGATCCCTTTAGCTCCTTGGGTAATTTTTCTAGCTCCTCCATTAGGGGCCGTGTGACCCATCCAATAGCTGACTGTGATCATCCACTTCTGTGTTTGCTAGGCCCCGGCATAGTCTCACAAGAGAGAGCTATATCTGGGTCCTTTCAGCGAAATCTTGCTAGTGTATGCAATGGTGTCAGCATTTGGAAGCTGATTATGGGATGGATCCCTGCATATGGCAATCACTAGATAGTCCATCCTTTCGTCACAGCTCCAAATTTTGTCTCTGTAACTCCTTCTATGGGTGTTTTGTTCCCATTTCTAAGAAAGGGTAAAGTGTCCACACTTTGGTCTTCGTTCTTCTTGGATTTCATGCGTTTGGCAAGTTGTATCTTATATCTTGGGTATCCTAAGTTTCTGGGCTAATATCCACTTATCAGTGAGTACATATTGTGCGAGTTCCTTTGTGATTGGGTTACTTGACTCAGGATGATACCCTCCAGGTCCATCCATTCAGGCAAATAATTATTATAGTTCACTGGATATACAGCTAGGTAGGACAACTGATAACTTTCCTCTTCTGGCCGACTGCATAGCAACTTCTGATACCATGAGAACTAGCATCGAGGGAGGAGGCTTCCAGGTCAGGGTACCAACTTGATTTCTAGAAATTCTGTGCCCACGGTGTGTATGTAGTTTCTTGAATGATAGGGTCTTATCCTCAAATTCTCTCAGGTAACCAAAATTCATGGCAATAGCTTGCATTATTTGGAGGGGTCTTTTGTATCCTCCAACCAACAACTCAAGGGTCCCTTGTCCAGCCCTGAGACGTTTGTTAGTCTAATGGCTTCTGGGGAGAGGATTTCTTCATGTGGGCTAACTCCAATTATTCTTATATATGTGTGTATGTTATGTGTTTAACTTTTATTTATTTTATGTGTAAGATTGTTTTGCTTGCTTGTATGTCATGTATATCTATGCACCGTGTGTGTGTGTGTGTGTGTGTGTGTGTGTGTGTGTGTGTGTGTGTGTGTGTGTGAATGATGCCCGTAAAAGCCAGAAGAATGTATTGTATCCCCCTGGAACTGGTATGATGGCCATGAGCTAGGGATGGAAGCTCATACCTTTGAAAGAGCAGCCAGTGTTCTTAACCACAGAGCCATCTCTTCAGCCCCTACATATGTATTTTTTTTCCCTTTTTTTTTTTCCATTTTTTATTAGGTATTTAACTCATTTACATTTCCAATGCTATACCAAAAGTCCCCCATATCCACCCACCCCCACTCCCCTGCCCACCCACTCCCCCTTTTTGGCCCTGGTGTTCCCCTGTACTGGGGCATATAAAGTTTGCAAGTCCAATGGGCCTCTCTTTCCAGTGATGGCCGACTAGGCCATCTTTTGATATATATGCAGCTAGAGTCAAGAGCTCCGGGGTACTGGTTAGCTCATAATGTTGTTCCACCTATAGGGTTGCAGATCCCTTTAGCTCCTTGGCTACTTTCTCTAGCTCCTCCATTGGGAGCCCTATGATCCATCCATTAGCTGACTGTGAGCATCCACTTCTGTGTTTGCTGGGCCCCGGCATAGTCTCACAAGAGACAGCTACATCTGCGTCCTTTCAATAAAATCTTGCTAGTGTATGCAATGGTGTCAGCGTTTGGATGCTGATTATGGGGTGGATCCCTGGATATGGCAGTCTCTACATGGTCCATCCTTTCATCTCAGCTCCAAACTCCGTCTCTGTAACTCCTTCCATGGGTGTTTTGTTCCCAAATCTAAGGAGGGGCATAGTATCCACACTTCAGTCTTCATTCTTCTTGAGTTTCATGTGTTTAGCAAATTATATCTTATATCTTGGGTATCCTAGGTTTGGGGCTAATATCCACTTATCAGTGAATACATATTGTGTGAGTTTCTTTGTGAATATGTTACCTCACTCAGGATGATGCCCTCCAGGTCCATCCATTTGGCTAGGAATTTCATAAATTCATTCTTTTTAATAGCTGAGTAGTACTCCATTGTGTAGATGTACCACATTTTCTGTATCCATTCCTCTGTTGAGGGGCATCTAGGTTCTTTCCAGCTTCTGGCTATTATAAATAAGGCTGCTGTGAACATAGTGGAGCATGTGTCCTTCTTACCTGTTGGGGCATCTTCTGGATATATGCCCAGGAGAGGTATTGCTGGATCCTCCGGTAGTACTATGTCCAGTTTTCTGAGGAACCGCCAGACTGATTTCCAGAGTGGTTGTACAAGCCTGCACTCCCACCAACAATGGAGGAGTGTTCCTCTTTCTCCACATCCTCGCCAGCATCTGCTGTCACCTGAATTTTTGATCTTAGCCATTCTGACTGGTGTGAGGTGGAATCTCAGGGTTGTTTTGATTTGCATTTCCCTGATGATTAAGGATGTTGAACATTTTTTCAAGTGCTTCTCTGCCATTCGGTATTCCTCAGGTGAGAATTCTTTGTTCAGTTCTGAGCCCCATTTTTTAATGGGGTTATTTGATTTTCTGAAGTCCACCTTCTTGAGTTCTTTATATATGTTGGATATTAGTCCCCTATCTGATTTAGGATAGGTAAAGATCCTTTCCCAATCTGTTGGTGGTCTTTTTGTCTTATTGACGGTGTCTTTTGCCTTGCAGAAACTTTGGAGTTTCATTAGGTCCCATTTGTCAATTCTCGATCTTACAGCACAAGCCATTGCTGTTCTGTTCAGGAATTTTTCCCCTGTGCCCATATCTTCAAGGCTTTTCCCCACTTTCTCCTCTATAAGTTTCAGTGTCTCTGGTTTTATGTGAAGTTCCTTGATCCACTTGGATTTGACCTTAGTACAAGGAGATAAGTATGGATCGATTCGCATTCTTCTACACGATAACAACCAGTTGTGCCAGCACCAATTGTTGAAAATGCTGTCTTTCTTCCACTGGATGGTTTTAGCTCCCTTGTCGAAGATCAAGTGACCATAGGTGTGTGGGTTCATTTCTGGGTCTTCAATTCTATTCCATTGGTCTACTTGTCTGTCTCTATACCAGTACCATGCAGTTTTTATCACAATTGCTCTGTAGTAAAGCTTTAGGTCTGGCATGGTGATTCCGGCAGAAGTTCTTTTATCCTTGAGAAGACTTTTTGCTATCCTAGGTTTTTTGTTATTCCAGACAAATTTGCAAATTGCTCCTTCCAATTCGTTGAAGAATTGAGTTGGAATTTTGATGGGGATTGCATTGAATCTGTAGATTGCTTTTGGCAAGATAGCCATTTTTACAATGTTGATCCTGCCAATCCATGAGCATGGGAGATCTTTCCATCTTCTGAGATCTTCCTTAATTTCTTTCTTCAGAGATTTGAAGTTTTTATCATACAGATCTTTCACTTCCTTAGTTAGAGTCACGCCAAGATATTTTATATTATTTGTGACTATTGAGAAGGGTGTTGTTTCCCTAATTTCTTTCTCAGCCTGTTTATTCTTTGTATAGAGAAAGGCCATTGACTTGTTTGAGTTTATTTTATATCCAGCTACTTCACCAAAGCTGTTTATCAGGTTTAGGAGTTCTCTGGTAGAATTTTTAGGGTCACTTATATATACTATCATATCATCTGCAAAAAGTGATATTTTGACTTCCTCTTTTCCAATTTGTATCCCCTTGATCTCCTTTTGTTGTCGAATTGCTCTGGCTAATACTTCAAGTACTATGTTGAAAAGGTAGGGAGAAAGTGGGCAGCCTTGTCTAGTCCCTGATTTTAGTGGGATTGCTTCCAGCTTCTCTCCATTTACTTTGATGTTGGCTACTGGTTTGCTGTAGATTGCTTTTATCATGTTTAGGTATGGGCCTTGAATTCCTGATCTTTCCAAAACTTTTATCATGAATGGGTGTTGGATCTTGTCAAATGCTTTTTCTGCATCTAACGAGATGATCATGTGGTTTTTGTCTTTGAGTTTGTTTATATAATGGATTACATTGATGGATTTTCGTATATTAAACCATCCCTGCATCCCTGGAATAAAACCTACTTGGTCAGGATGGATGATTGCTTTAATGTGTTCTTGGATTCGGTTAGCGAGAATTTTATTGAGGATTTTTGCATCGATATTCATAAGAGAAATTGGTCTGAAGTTCTCTATCTTTGTTGGGTCTTTCTGTGGTTTAGGTATCAGAGTAATAGTGGCTTCATAAAATGAGTTGGGTAGAGTACCTTCTACTTCTATTTTGTGAAATAGTTTGTGCAGAATTGGAATTAGATCTTCTTTGAAGGTCTGGTAGAACTCTGCACTAAACCCATCTGGTCCTGGGCTTTTTTTGGTTGGGAGACTATTAATAACTGCTTCTATTTCTTTAGGTGATATGGGACTGTTTAGATGGTCAACTTGATCCTGATTCAACTTTGGTACCTGGTATCTGTCCAGAAATTTGTCCATTTCGTCCAGGTTTTCCAGTTTTGTTGAGTATAGCCTTTTGTAGAAGGATCTGATGGTGTTTTGGATTTCTTCAGGATCTGTTGTTATGTCTCCCTTTTCATTTCTGATTTTGTTAATTAGGATTTTGTCCCTGTGCCCTTTAGTGATTCTAGCTAAGGGTTTATCTATCTTGTTGATTTTCTCAAAGAACCAACTCCTCGTTTGGTTAATTCTTTGAATAGTTCTTCTTGTTTCCACTTGGTTGATTTCACCCCTGAGTTTGATTATTTCCTGCCGTCTACTCCTCTTGGGTGAATTTGCTTCCTTTTTTTCTAGGGCTTTTAGATGTGTTGTCAAGCTGCTAGTATGTGCTGTCTCCCGTTTCTTCTTGGAGGCACTCAGCGCTATGAGTTTCCCTCTTAGAAATGCTTTCATTGTGTCCCATAGGTTTGGGTACGTTGTGGCTTCATTTTCATTAAACTCTAAAAAGTCTTTAATTTCTTTCTTTATTCCTTCCTTGACCAAGGTATCATTGAGAAGAGTGTTATTCAGTTTCCACGTGAATGTTGGCTTTCCATTATTTATGTTGTTATTGAAGATCAGTCTTAGGCCATGGTGGTCTGATAGGATACATGGGACAATTTCAATATTTTTGTATCTATTGAGGCCTGTTTTGTGACCAATTATATGGTCAATTTTGGAGAAGGTCCCGTGAGGTGCTGAGAAGAAGGTATATCCTTTTGTTTTAGGATAAAATGTTCTGTAGATATCTGTCAGGTCCATTTGTTTCATAACTTCTGTTAGTTTCACTGTGTCCCTGTTTAGTTTCTGTTTCCACGATCTGTCCTTTGAAGAAAGTGGTGTGTTGAAGTCTCCCACTATTATTGTGTGAGGTTCAATGTATGCTTTGAGCTTTACTAAAGTGTCTCTAATGAATGTGGCTGCCCTTGCATTTGGTGCGTAGATATTCAGAATTGAGAGTTCCTCTTGGAGGATTTTACCTTTGATGAGTATGAAGTGTCCCTCCTTGTCTTTTTTAATAACTTTGGGTTGGAAGTCGATTTTATCCGATATTAAAATGGCTACTCCAGCTTGTTTCTTCAGTCCATTTGCTTGGAAAATTGTTTTCCAGCCTTTCACTCTGAGGTAGTGTCTGTCTTTTTCCCTGAGATGGGTTTCCTGTAAGCAGCAGAATGTTGGGTCCTGTTTGTGTAGCCAGTCTGTTAGTCTATGTCTTTTTATTGGGGAATTGAGTCCATTGATATTAAGAGATATTAAGGAAAAGTAATTGTTGCTCCCTTTTATTTTTGTTGTTAGAATTGGCATTCTGTTCTTGTGGCTGTCTTCTTTTTGGTTTGTTGAATGATTACTTTCTTGGTTGTTCTAGGGCGTGATTTCCGTCCTTGTATTGCTTCTTTTCTGTTATTATCCTTTGAAGGGCTGGATTCGTGGAAAGATATTGTGTGAACTTGGTTTTGTCGTGGAATACTTTGGTTTCTCCATCTATGGTAATTGAGAGTTTGGCCGGGTATAGTAGCCTGGGCTGGCATTTGTGTTCTCTTAGTGTCTGTATAACATCTGTCCAGGCTCTTCTGGCTTTCATAGTCTCTGGTGAAAAGTCTGGTGTAATTCTGATAGGCCTTCCTTTATATGTTACTTGACCTTTCTCCCTTACTGCTTTTAATATTCTATCTTTATTTAGTGCATTTGTTGTTCTGATTATTATGTGTCGGGAGGAATTTCTTTTCTGGTCCAGTCTATTTGGAGTTCTGTATGCTTCTTGTATGATCATGGGCATCTCTTTTTTTATGTTTGGGAAGTTTTCTTCTATTATTTTGTTGAAGATATTAGCTGGCCCTTTAAGTTGAAAATCTTCATTCTCATCAATTCCTATTATCCGTAGGTTTGGTCTTCTCATTGTGTCCTGGATTACCTGGATGTTTTGAGTTAGGATCCTTTTGCATTTTGTATTTTCTTTGACTGTTGTGTCGATGTTCTCTATGGAATCTTCTGCACTTGAGATTCTCTCTTCCATTTCTTGTATTCTGTTGCTGATGCTCGCATCTATGGTTCCAGATCTCTTTCCTAGGGTTTCTATCTCCAGCGTTGCCTCGCTTTGGGTTTTCTTTATTGTGTCTACTTCCCCTTTTAGTTCTAGTATGGTTTTGTTCATTTCCATCACCTGTTTGGCTGTGTTTTCCTGCTTTTCTTTAAGAGCCTGTAACTCTTTAGCAGTGCTCTCCTGTAAATCTTTAAGTGACTTATGAAAGTCCTTCTTGATGTCCTCTATCATCATCATGAGAAATGTTTTTAAATCTGGGTCTAGATTTTCGGTTGTGTTGGGGTGCCCAGGACTAGGTGGGGTGGGAGTGCTGCGTTCTGATGATGGTGAGTGGTCTTGATTTCTGTTAGTAGGATTCTTATGTTTGCCTTTCGCCATCTGGTAATCTCTGAAGCTAGCTGTTTTAGTTGTCACTGTTAAGAGCTTGTTCTTCAGGTGACTCTGTTAGCCTCTATGAGCAGACCTGGAGGGTAGCACTCTCCTTAGTTTCAGTGGGCAGAGTATTCTCTGCAGGCAAGCTCTCTTCTTGCAAGGCAGGTACCCAGATATCTGGTGTTCGAACCAGACTCCTGGCAGAAGTTGTGTTCCACTCACTAGAGGTCTTAGGATCACGTGTGGAATCCTGTGTGGGCCCTTGCGGGTGTCAGGCGACTCAGCTGGCAAGGTAGCCCAGGGCTCGAGTGGAGTGGAAGGGGTTTGTGCCCCAGATCAAGCCCGGGTAGCCTGCTTCCCTATGTACCGCAGTCTCGAGTTCCGCGCGATTGGATTGGGGCAGGCACTGTGGTCCACTCACCAGAGGTCTTAGGGTCCCGTGGGGAGTCCCGTGTGGGCCCTTGCGGGTGTTGGGCAAGACTCTGCTGGCAAGGTAGCCCGGGGCTCGAGTCTCGAGTCGAGCCGAAGGGACTTGTGCCCCAGATCAGGCCCGGGTAGCCTGCTTCCCTATGTACCGCAGTCTCAAGTTCCGCGCGATTGGATTGGGGCAGGCACTGTGGTCCACTCACTAGAGGTCTTAGGGTCCCGTGGGGAGTCCCGTGTGGGCCCTTGCGGGTGTTGGGCAAGACTCTGCTGGCAAGGTAGCCCGGGGCTCGAGTCTCGAGTCGAGCGGAAGGGACTTGTGCCCCAGATCAGGCCCGGGTAGCCTGCTTTCCTATGTACCGCAGTCTCAAGTTCCGCGTGATTGGATTGGGGCAGGCACTGTGGTCCACTCACCAGAGGTCTTAGGGTCCCGTGGGGAGTCCCGTGTGGGCCCTTGCGGGTGTTGGGCAAGACTCTGCTGGCAAGGTAGCCCGGGGCTCGAGTCTCGAGTCGAGCGGAAGGGACTTGTGCCCCAGATCAGGCCCGGGTAGCCTGCTTCCCTATGTACCGCAGTCTCGAGTTCCGCGCGATTGGATTGGGGCAGGCACTGTGGTCCACTCACCAGAGGTCTTAGGGTCCCGTGGGGAGTCCCGTGTGGGCCCTTGCGGGTGTTGGGCAAGACTCTGCTGGCAAGGTAGCCTGGGGCTCGAGTCTCGAGTCGAGCGGAAGGGCCATATGTATTTTTTAAAAAGCTTATAAAATAATGTCCCCTGTGTCCCTTTCCAAGCACCTAGAGTATTGTTTGCCCACACTTTCTCTTTCTACATGACTCTCTCCACCCTGACCCAAGTTAGGTTTTCCTGCCCCCCCCTTCCTTCCATAGCATCTGTGTTCTATGGTCTCCCTCCCAAAATCTCTTTCTTCATCCCTCCTCAATGGCCCCTTTCTACTTTGTTGGCTTCTGCAGTTACTCAGAGTGATAAAATCAACCCAAAAGATCCCATTAGATCTAGGATCCCCCAAATAAAAAAGATCATAAAACATTTGCAATTCTGGGTTTGAGCTACCTCACTCAGTGTTATATTTTCCAGTTTCATTCTGCAATGAACATTCTTACCCACATCTTCTTTCTGTACATAACTGAGTTTCTCTTCCATGGAGACCTAGAAGGAAGGTGGCTGTGTTGATTTATGGTCATTACTGAAGACCAGTAGTGAAATGTTTCTGAAGGAATATCAGAGTCCCTCTACAATGTATACTCAGGCCTACCTGGTTCAGCACTTTTCTTATGGCTTTTCACTTCTGCGAGTTGCAGATGAGCTTACAATGAAGAAAGTGCTTAGAAGAGCATCTGTCTGTCTGCTTGTTGCTTGGAATAAGGTCTTCAGGGCCCTTTGTGCTTCTTTCTTAGATGATCACAGCTGTATCCTTGACTCTACTTTGTCTAACTTCCTACCAGTCTAATCATCCAAAACTTTTCTTAATTTTGTTACGCTGATGCTTAAAACCCACTTGAATTTGTCTATAGGACACAGTACGAAGTAGCACACTGATGCTTTTCCCAGCTAGATTCCAGGCAGGTGTCTATCTTACTTCCCAGATTTCTCCCTACATTGAATTATTAAACAATTCTCTGTTGCGGAACGTTGTCTTCTGCTCTAAGAAGCCATCGTACCCATGAGATAACTGTGACTCCTTGCAAGAGTCATCACTATCAGGTTTTGGACTGTTGACACTTGCCCATAAGAGAGGAGATGTAGGTGAGGCTCACTGGGGTCTCATCAGAGCTTTCAGCCATTTGTTGGACTCTTGTCATAGCTCCGTGTGGCCTTGGTGCTTCCAGTAAGAGATTAAAGCATATAGGATTAAAGTTAACTGAGAGCAGCTCCATCTATGCAGATATGTGGTCACCAGTTCGATCACCTGTGCTCTGTAAGTAAGTTAATAAATTCACTGGGTCCCCAGGGTAAATTTCGGTGGACTTGAACTCCAGTTTATTGTTGGAATCTTATGAGGAGGGGCAGATGTTGTTTATGTTTCTCCAGAGGAAAAGTTTTCACAGGATCCTATGATCGAATAATTAACTGTCCATATTTCCATATAACTCTTTAGCATTTTGAATTTATGCATCCCTTTAATGGACTTTTTCCAGTTTCAGTTAACCAAATATTTATTTCTTTTCTTCAATGAATTTCTTTTTTTTCCATTTTTTATTAGGTATTTAGCTCATTTACATTTCCAATGCTATACCAAAAGTCCCCCATACCCACCCACCCCCACTCCCCTACCCACCCACTCCCCCTTTTTGGCCCTGGCGTTCCCCTGTACTGGGGCATATAAAGTTTGCAAGTCCAATGGGCCTCTCTTTCCAGTGATGGCCGACTAGGCCATCTTTTGATACATATGCAGCTAGAGTCAAGAGCTCCGGGGTACTGGTTAGTTCATAATGTTGTTCCACCTATAGGGTTGCAGATCCCTTTAGCTCCTTGGGTACTTTCTCTAGCTCCTCCATTGGGAGCCCTGTGATCCATCCATTAGCTGACTGTGAGCATCCACTTCTGTGTTTGCTAGTTTGTGTCTCACAAGAGACAGCTACATCTGGGTCCTTTCAATAAAATCTTGCTAGTGTATGCAATGGTGTTAGCGTTTGGATGCTGATTATGGGGTGGATCCCTGGATATGGCAGTCTCTACATGGTCCATCCTTTCATCTCAGCTCCAAACTTTGTCTCTGTAACTCCTTCCATGGGTGTTTTGTTCCCAATTCTAAGGAGGGGCATAGTGCCCACACTTCAGTCTTCATTCTTCTTGAGTTTCATGTGTTTAGCAAATTGTATCTTATATCTTAGGTATCCTAGGTTTGGGGCTAATATCCACTTATCAGTGAGTACAAAATGTGTGAGTTCCTTTGTGAATGTGTTACCTCACTCAGGATGATGCCCTCCAGGTCCATCCATTTGGCTAGGAATTTCATAAATTCATTCTTTTTAATAGCTGAGTAGTACTCCATTGTGTAGATGTACCACATTTTCTGTATCCATTCCTCTGTTGAGGGGCATCTGGGTTCTTTCCAGCTTCTGGCTATTATAAATAAGGCTGCTATGAACATAGTGGAGCATGCTTCAATGAATTTCTATTCCATCATTTCTGATAGCTCTGTCTTTATCACCCTCACATTGGTCCATAAAGGATGAGCGAACTGTTCCAGGACTCAGCCAATTCTGTCATTGCAGTTGGAGTGCAGTTGTTCTAGGGATTCTCCCAGAGCATGTTTTCATTGTTCTCTCAATACTGATTTTATTTCAACTTTAAGATGATTATCTGTATAATTTCTTCTGCGGATGTCTTAAATTCCATTTTAAATTCTGTTTAAAATTTTATTTTAATTTGTTCATTGACAGTTTCATATGCGCGTGGAGTTCAGTCTGATTACCATCACCCTCCACCCTTCTAATATTACTGTACCACTGCTATCCCCTCCCCCTCCTTACAAGTCCATTTCTAATATTAACATCTTTCCCCTCTGAGACCCATTGAGTTTAAACAGGATTGCTTGTCTGACAATGGGTTTAGAACTGTCCATTGAAGCCTAGTGTCTCTTCAGTGAGTACATAACTGAGGACAAGGAATCCCCCATTCCCATCCCCCATCCCCAATAATAGAAAATAGTTCAGCTTAGAGGAGCAGGAACAGGTGATCCCAGCTGGAGCTATGATTGACTGTTCATAAGTCCCGTCTTGTACAGGCCCATTGCAGGCAGCCACAGACATTTTGAAGACATAACTGCTTGCTGCCTTGCCAGAACTAGTTGATAGAACTCCATTGACAAAGACAGTATATACTTGGTGGTAAGATATAGAGGCATCAAACCGGAACTCTCTAGAAGTTTCTTCCTTGATGGCTAGCTTTCATAGTTACAGGAAATACCACACAGGCTTTTGGGAAAGAAAAGGAAAAACCATCAAGGGTCTTACTCAGCTATGGATCCTAGGATTACAACACCAAACTGTTAATCAAGAGAAGCCACTTGTGCAATAGTGGCACAGCTGTTATGGGGTGACCAACTGCTCTGTGTTTGGATCTGAAGACATTCCACATAAATCTATGTCTAGTACAATGTAAGCCTCGTTTAAAAAACAAAACAAAACAAACGAAACAAAAAACATGGCTAAGGCACAATGCGTGAACTTAGTTCAGCTGTTTAGTTAAACCATCATTGTGCCAAACTGCTTTCTAAGCATGTATGTTTATATCCATAGACAATTGCTACTTTCATTCTTAATAAGAGACACTTCCCTTTGCAATGAGTAGTGGTGAATGCAGAGATAGATGGCTGCCAAGGTTCTGAGAATGGTGATGGTTAAGTATATAGCCTTAAACAGGATATTTATGCCACTCCTTCTACGGCTCTAGAACCATGACAGAAGAATTTAAGAGCCTTAAATGGTCAGAAATGCTGTGAAATGATGTCTTCTGTACACAACCACCCTTTTATTTAATTTTATGTCTTTTTAAACTTTTTTTTCTTTTTTTTTTGGTCTTTATTGGTCAGTGGTGACAAGAATTTCATTGAAGCAACACTATAGTATGAAGTTTATATACTTCTCAGGAATACTAATTTTCAGAAGCAGAACTAAAATTATTTTACATGTCTAGCAGTGTGTTTCTAAAGGATGGTCAGAGTAATATCTTCCATTCAATGTATTTTCAAGGAAGCCGGCCATTCTCCCATGAAGACATAAAACCTACACTGGTACTCTTGGGAATGTAGTGAGGCCTGTTTGGTGTGGTTTGGGGGACAAGTTTTTTCTCTGTAGCCAAGCTTGCTTCAAGCTCAGGATCACCCTACACCACCTTCATAGTGTTGAAAGGATAAGCCTATGCCACTGAACGTAGATTTCCCATGACTGATGTGAGCAAGAATTCCAAATGGTCTAAGTTCCACCTTTTTCTCTTAGAACCCCTTACCTGGGACCTATTGCTATGCTAGGAGAAACCCAAAGTGGACTGGTGTGGATAAAGTCCCAGAGAGAGGTTATGCTTGTCTTTATAGACTAGATGAGATAATAGTTAATAACAAGCATAAACTGCTGGAAATATAAAGGAAGATACCTCCAAACCCATCTTGTCCCCCTCTGTCGAGATGCCTCCATAAGTACTTGGTGGAGCATAGACTTTGCTTCTTGACCTTGCTTTAATTAATGACTCCTCAAATCTGAAAGCTTTGCATAATAGTGGGTTTGAATTGCTGAATTCGAGTGTGGTTTGTTAGGCAGCAAGAGAGCCTGGGACTGCCTGCCATTTCCACTTTACTTAAAACACCGTAGAAACTTCTAATTAAGCGTTGGAAATGAGTAACAATCAACGTGAGGAAGCCATACCTGGGTCTTCACTGGAATCACACTCAGCGTTTGTTACACACATGTATATTACGTGGTTTTCCCTGAAATAAAATTATCAAATGTTCTATGGGAAACACTTGCTGTCTCAAGGAATGTCAGCGTTTTAATTCTATCCGCTTCCAGCAAACAGCGTTCCCAATGTGTTAACACTGGCTCAAAGTTAGCATTTCTGCATTAGTATTATTATCTGTGAAATGTGCCTCCTCCCCAGGAGCTCAAAGAAACTGAATATTAGGCGCTGGTTCATTTTGTTTGCATATCTTGTGAGGGGGTCAAGCAGGGCATTTCTAAGCTGTCATGTATCGTGGAGCTTCATTGTGACAGAAGATAATATATTATGGCACACTATAATTGTCTTCTGAGGACACAAAGGCAAGAAAACAGCACCCTATGTGCAGAGTCCCTTCCTAAATCCTGGCATGGCTTTCATCACACTTGTTCCGTGTCTGTGACAATTACAAGGCCATTGTCTCAGTGATGGTTTCATGCTATAAATATTTACTTAATCAGAATCATTAAGTTAGCTGAGTGACACCCAGAAATCTTGTGGCTGCCAAGGAAAGTAATCATAGTGCTGAATTTGTCATCAATCTGTGAGTCTGTCAAACTTCATCCGACTTCTGCTTCTGTCTGCGTGGCCTAGAGCTGATGTGCAAAAAAATACACAATTATATTTGATATTGTTCACCTACAGCCAAAATAAAACGTGAAGGTAAAGTTTCCTTGAACTTTTTTTTTCTAGAAATATCTTTTTTTTAATAGAATATGTAACTTTGGTATATCTGTATATTATCTTACCTTCAACTATTTTTTAATAAAAATAATCCTTTAATAAATAAGATTAATGGATATAGTAATGTGACATTAATTCATAAAATGAATATATCTCATCGGTAACTGTTGAGTTGTGTACTTTGACATTTGATTTACAAAGATTTCAGAGGTTTAGAAATTAGACTCCTTCTACAGCCTGATGCTCATATGGGTAACTTAATGAGTATATTTTTCCTTATTTTTTTTATTGGATATTTTACATTTCAAATGTTTTCCCCTTTCCAAGTCTCCCCTTAAAAAAATACCCTATCCTTTCCCCCTCCCTTTCCTCTATTAGGTTGCTCCCCCACCCACCCGCCCACTCCTGTCTTCCTGCCCTGGCATTCCCTACACTGGGACATCAAACACCCTCAGGCCCAAGGGCCTCTCCTCCCACTGATGCCCAACAAGGCCATCCTCTGCCACATATGCAGCCAACGTCATGGGTCCCTCCATGTGTACTCTCCCTTCAACTATTAAAAATGGCTAGTAGATAACTTTAAAAATGCGTGTCTTTTCCCCTGTTGAGTTGCCACGTCCAAACTTGATATGATGGTTTTGCTTTATTTTATATTTTATTTTGTCATGTTTGGTTGTCATCTCTTAGAAGCCTGTTCTTTTCTAAGGAGAGACAGAAAAGAAGTAGATCTGGAGGGGAAAGGAGGTGGAGAGGAACACAGGGAGAGGAAACTGCAATTGGGATATAATGTATGAGAAAAGAACTATTTCCAAGAAAAGGGATTTTTTTTTTAAAAGAGAAAAATAATCAAAATGTTGGTCCTTAAAAGTAACATTAAAGACGAGGACTTATCTTCTTCTGATACTTCTTAAGTTTGACTAGTAAGACGTTGTGCAATTGGAGGCACTCATTTCGCACTAGCGACTCCTCATTCCCAGTGTTCTTCACTAGGTTGTGATCAGAGTTACTGGGAGCTGGCAGGTGCAATCCTTATGTTTTCTCCTCCTGGTTTCAGAGGGTTTTGTCCTTAGGTTCTTGGGGCATAGTGGCTTGAGCAGGAAGCCATAATGGTAGGAATGTGTAGAAAAGATCTGTCAGCATCACTTGGCAGAAAGGAGTCAATGAGAATACAAGAAGAGCCAGGACACAGCACTTAGGGACACGCCCCAGTGACATACTTTGTCCAGGTAGGATCCTCTCCCTACTGCTCACCATCACCCAGTAATGTCATTTTCTTTTTTTTTTTTTTAAATGAATCCAGCATTAGTTCTGGGTCCACCTGATCTCATCTTGGCAAATGCCTTCAGAGGTTTGCACCGCTGACCCATACATTTCTTAATCCAGTCAAGTTGACACTCAAAATCAAATACCACAGTAAGGCTGTTATTTTAGATTTCATTATCCTTGTGGCTTAAAAACAAAACTTTGTTTTAAATTTTGAATGATCAGGGGGTAACAAGCAGGGACAGTACAGGTGGATCTGTGAATGCCTCCTCTAGATCCTACCAGCATCCACACCGAACATATTGGATAGTAGCCATGGCGGGAATATACTATGCATAGTGTATGTATAGTTCATGTCTGTCTTTATACTGCTGTGTTTGGAAGTTCTTTATGTAGTCTAGTGCTTGCTAGATATGTTGTTTGTAAATACTTTCTTCCAGCCACCTCCCCACCTCTCTCCTTATCACTCTAGCCTGACTCTGTTTTTTTCTGAGACAGGGTTTCTCCATGTAGCGGTGGCTGTCCTGGAACTCACTCTGTATGTAGATCATGCTGGTCTTAAAATCTCAGAGATCCACCTGCCTATGCCCCCCCCCACAAGTGATAGGATTAGAGGTGTACACCACCAGCCCAGCTGTCTTTTCTCCTTTTAATAAAACATTTAATTTCAATCAAGTCCAGCATAACATACTTTGGTCTAATGGATTTTGCTTATGTTTTATGCCTACATGCAGTTCTTCAAGCCCTGAGTTTAGAAGACTTTCTGCTCTGCTATTTTTGAAAAATCATTGTATCGTTTATTTTTATCATGTTATGGTTTATTTGTTTTAGTTTAGGTGTATGAGTGTTTTGCGTGAATATATATCTGTGTATCATGAACATGCCTGGTGCTCCCAGGGATCAGAAAAGGGCATTGGGACTTGAATAATAAATGATTGTGAGCCTCTATATAGGTGCTGGGACTCAAACCTGGGTCCTCTGGAAGGGCAACAAGTGATCTAACCACTGAGCCATCACTCCAACCCCTCTAGTTTTCTGTTTTACACTACATTTATGATCATTTGAGTTGATGACTTAATTTTCAGATATCCTATTTAATTTATATGTTTTTAACCTATGGATGACTAATGGCTTCTATAACATTTATGAAAAACAACACCCTTCTTCCACCTATGTTTTAACCTTTGTTGAAACTCAGTTGGCTGCACTTCAGTGGCCATTTCTAGATTTTTAGAATTTGATCTGTATAAGGTTGATTACTATAACTAGTGGGTCTTGACTCAGAAAAGGCGACTCTTCTCCCTCTCCTCCTCCTCTTTCAACATGTTTTAGTTTCTCTTAACATTGAATATAAATTTTATGACAATTTGGTAAATATCTACCTCCCCTCAAGGTTTTTATAAAGCTTATGGTAAACATATATATCACTTTTGGGGGAGGGGTTGAAATCTTTACTATATATTGATTTTGAGAGATCTATCTACTATTAAATGTTTCTCTAACTACCTAGGTATTTTTAAATTTCACTCATTAGCATGAAAATCTGTTTTGGTTGTGAGGCCTCACTAAGGGTTTCTTTATTTTGAAAAGGTGCAAATAACACCATGCTTTTCGTCTGTCCTCGTGTACGCTGTTACTGGTTCATAGAAGCAGAAGTGACTTTTTGTGTCGCTTTGTTTTGTTTTATCAATGTCTCCAAATCTGAGTAATTTTGAAGAAAGGGTGTTAATTAGCTGACAGTTTTAGAGGCTAAACATGTAAAATCGGGCAGCTCTGTTTCTCTTTTGACGTTGGTGAGGACTCTGTTGGGTGACAGCCAAGTGGAGCAAAGGACAGAGGTCTGTGTTCCTAACTGACCAAGCATGCAGGGAGGACATGCTTGATTCTTCTAAAATAAATGACTTATTTTACTTTGCTTGTGTGGATGTTTCCCCTGCATGTATGTAAATGTCCCATGTGCATGTGGTCCCTGAGGAGGTCAGAAACCAGTGTCAGATCCCTGAGAACAGGTGATATAGATGGTTATGAGCTACCATGTGGGTGCTGGGAATTGAACCACGGTTCTCTGCAAGAGCAAAAAGGGCTCTTAGCTATGTAGTCATTTCTCTAGTCTGCATTCATATTGTAATAGCCTATTCTTTTAGAGCTAACTCACTTTATATAAGATCAGAGTTCATCTCTTTCAGAGGCAATGGCCTTCCAATCTAATTAGTTTTTCCTAGATGTTGTCTCTCAAAGGCTTTATGTTTTCTTACCATCACCATGCTGGGGATCATGCTACCAGCTCATGAAACTTTGGAGAACAAACCACACCCAAGGCAGAACATTTACATCCTGCTCCAGTTTCTAAACTATGTGTTACTTCTGTAGTAGTTGCTCTTGCTGTCAAAAAAAAAAAAACAAAAACAAAAACAAAACAAAACAAAACAAAAAAACACCTGGCATGCAGTTTAAGGAAGAAGGGTTCCGTTTGGCTTACAGGTGAGTGCACATCCCACCACGGAAGGAGAGACACAGTGGCAGGAGCTGGAGGTGGCTGGTTACATTAAATCCAAACTCAGGAAGCAGCGAGAAGTGGATGCTGGTGCTCAGCTCAAATTCAGCTTTGTATTTCATCCAGAGCCCCGTCCCATGGAATGATATGAGCCACAGTTAAACTGATACCCTCAGTTAAAGCCTTAAGACCTTTCTGAGAACACCCCCAGAGACATACCCACCTGTGGTTCGGTGGTGATTCTGAATCCAGGCAAGCTGACCACCCTGTTTAGCCGTCCAACTTCCATGGACACTTTTTAAAAAGAAGTGTTTAAACTTTTCATGTAGGCTACAGTGTCTTCTGTAAATAGGAACAGTCCGATTTCTCACTTTTAGACGTAGGTACCTTTTATTTCCTTTTGTTGTTTGACTTCAATGGCCAGAACTTCTAGTACTGTGCTGAAGGACACAGTAAGAACATGTATTCTTCCCTTGTCTGCAACTGTGGTGGTTGGAATGAGAATGGCTCCCACAAGCTCCTATGTTTGAATACTTGGTTCCCAGTTGGTGGAACTATTTGGGAAGGATTAGGAGGTGTGGTCTTGTTGGAGCAGGTGTGTCACTGGGGCTTTGACATTTGCATGTTTGCATGTCTAAATAGTTTTTTCCATATTTTTTCTCTTTATTTAGCTTGGGATGTTATATTTTACTCCTTTAGTTACTTGAAAATATTTAGTCCTCATTTTAAAATTTTACAAGATTTAATTTGCAAAATACATTTATTATCCATCCAAATAATATAAATATCTCACAATAGCTTATCTTTGATGATAGCTTACCCTGTGTCTTTGTAATAGAGCATTTGAGTATTATTTTTTTTTCTAGAATATGCAAGACACTACTATTGCTTATGCTCCCAATGTTTGTGTCAGTGCATACATTTATTAAATTCTCTTTTGGTTTTCTGCATCCAATACTTTCCATGTTAGAACATTGCTCTGCTAGAGATACAGGAAGGCTTCCTCTGGTTAAGTTGGTAGCTAGCACTCCGTTTTATTTTATGAAAATGTCTTTATTTTGTATTCACTTTGAAAGATAATTTCACTGGAAGTAAAATTCTAAGTTTGTAGTTATTTTCTCTAGTTCTTTTGAGGATACTCTGTCATTTGGTTTTCATTAGCATTGCCCAGAAGTCAGCTCTTCATCTGTTCTTTATCCCTTTGAAGGACAATTGTCAGCTCTCTCTACTTTCTTTGAAGAAGTTCCCTGACATAATTGTGTGTGCACCTAGCAATATAGTTTCAAGAGATACAAAGTAACAACATCAGAATGGCAGAGAAATAACAACCTGCAATTTTTGCTGGAAGTTTCAAAGTGTGTTATTCAGGAAATAACAGATCGAGGCTGGCTTTATAAAGCAGACATCTTTAAGATCTGAAAAACATAATTAGTAAGTTCAGGCTACTATAATGGCCTTTTGACCAGGAAGAAATTCGGGTTTTCTAGTATAAAGGCAGAATCTACGAAAGTTTATTTTGTAATAATCTGAGAGATCTCAACTTCATGTCAAAAGACCGATCTTAAAATATATTGCAGTGAAATCAGAAATTAGAAGCAAAAGATTAACTTACAAAAGCCTAGGTTTTAAAATGAAATAACCATTAGGGATAGAAAAGGAAGTTGCTTGCTTCTCTGTAAGAAGATCTCTCATCCCTGAATGGTGTAGCTGAGTGCGACAGGACCGAATCTTAAGTAGCCAATGATGGAGACCTTTGGCATGAGGCTCTCTGGGGCTTATAGTTGAAAGTAGGATGAGAATACTTTTCACGTTGCCTGCTGTGGGGCCAGGGCACAGAATAATTCTTTGCAGTGACTAATTTTCACTCCAAAATATCCTAATTTGATCACTGTACTTAAAGCTGGTGATTTCCCCCATCAATCTTCTTGCTACCTCAGAAATGTCCACCACTGGGAATCTCATGTCATTCTATTTGTTAGGGTTATTTACAACTACTTCCAAATTTTCTGAGAAACTGTCTGTTTCCTTTGGATGATCCTTTTGTAGCTCTAGAGTTATTCTTTCATAGCTTGTCCCTATATGCAGTCCATTTCTGATCCAGGAGAGACACCCACACATCCTTTCTCCAAATGCCTCTAAACCCACAAACCAACACTTGCTAGCAACTTCTGTTTCACATGTTACAGGGCATTCACACTCTTGGTGTGTTAATTACCAGTTCTCCATGCTCCCTCCAAATAAGGAATAACTACATGTCGCTGGGTGATCTCATGGAAGTCCAGCCTCACAGGGATCCCTGCCTAAGAGGAGCACATCAAACACTCCCCCTTAATGGACTAATGGCTGCTGTGCACTGGGTCTGTAAAGAAATACCCCTTTATCCAAGTGTGGCAATAGAACCTGTGATTCCAGCAACTGGGGACTGATACAGGAGAGAATTAGTTGAAGACTATCCAAAGCTCCATAGTGAGTCTCTGTATAGGAGACAAAAAGTCAGAGAAAATGATGAACAGTCAAGAAATGAAGAAGGGAAGGGAAAGGAGAAGAAAGACCATCAGGAGGACGTGGAGATTCTCTTGGCCTTTAGAATAATCTCAGTGTGAATGGATGGTCCCAGGATACATTACGAGGATACACAAACTGGGAATGTGGGCTTGACAAGTTCACTTCCAACAACAAAAAATGAGAAAAGCCTGCCTCACTCACATTCTGTGTTTATTCCATCAGAGCCCTCAATCACAGCTGACATGTTGACTTACAATATATACTCTACAACAAAAATGCTTATTGAGTAAGATAAAACCATCTGGGAGTAGTTCTTTGTGACTCACAGTTAATACTTCCAAGCTAAGGTCATTCATTACAGTAAGAGAGACAGAGAGAGAGAGAGAGAGAGAGAGAGGGAGAGAGAGAGAGAGAGAGAGAGAGAGAGAGAGAGAAAGAGAGAGAGAGAGAGAGAAAGAAAGAGAGAAAGAAAGAAACAGAGAGACAGAGACAGAGAAGCCTAGGAAATGTACCAGTTAAGGGAACCATTGTGTGAACATCATGGGGCATATTTAACCACACTGACATGACTCCAATGTTACCAGGCCATGATATCATATGGAACTGCCATCATGTAAGACATTCATCCCAGACGGGCCTTCTCATCTTATAGTGAGTATATTGTACAAATGAATAGGCACCTCTTTACATTTTCATTCATTTAACACAATTTCAGTAGCCTAGTCAATTCCAAAGTCATAAAATCTTTTCTTTGTCCATTAGCAAGGAGTCCTTGGCCAGATGTCCAGGCCAGAACAGCTGGTGACTGTGGTACATTTGCCTCAAACTCCAGCCTGGAATCTGTGTTCCTTGTGTGGTGCTCGTGTGCACGCTGCGTATTGATATAGTGTTCAGATGAGCCAGTTGCTATGGTCTAATCCACCCATCCATTGGCTTCGTATTCTGCTAAAATACTCAGGGGCGGGTCTGGGTGAGGTTTTGGGAAAGAGCGATGGGAACAAGGCTTGGAACATAGCTTTGTCAGTGTTAGCAGATTATTTGATGTTTTCGCTGCAGAAGAAAACCACACCTGTTTCTATGAAGAAAGAAGAGACTTACTGAACAAAATCTTGACCTGATAAAACACCCAGTGGAAATTTTTATTATTCTTCTGTTAAACTGTTCTTCTTCACAAAAAGCTGTGTGGACATTGGGTTTTAAAAAGAATGTATATCAGGTTTCATATTCTGAAACCCAGCTAGAGAGGTGTGCTTTGGAAATCTCAAAATAAAGACTTAAAATTGATGCCAAATCAACCAAGGAAGAAAAATGTATTTGGTTACATTTAGTTACATTAGATCATCTTGCCCACCCCACCCGATCTTGCACACACCCGGAATATCATTTACGGTCTGTTTCCTCATTCTGTCATATTTCCTAGCAACCGTTCACTCCAAAACCATGTGTAAAAGCCACCCTCCATGATAAAAAGCTTTGCTTGGACAAGTCACTTAATTTACTCACTTTCTGAGCCCTCCTATGGGTTCCCTCAGGAATGACTCGGGGAGATTTCTTCTCCTGGGTTCATTGGGTCTACAAAGAAAGAAAAAAGGTTGTATATACTTACCTTTCCCACTACTTTCTGCCTCCCCAGTTCCCCTCCTGAGACTTTGGTCTCACATCCTGTCTTCCTTGCTGAGACTAGACTGGCCCCATCTCCAGATCTCTCTGAAGGCCTTTCTATCAAGTTAGCATTGCTTATGGAACAGATGTGTTCGAGCTGAGCTGGTGAACTGGATGGTAATGAATCACCCTAGCTTTTTTGTTTGTTTGTTTGTTTTGTTTTTCACTAATCGCTCATTTGCTCCACCTCCAGGCATACTCCTCCTCTCCTCCTGGCTCTCAGAAAGTGCTGGGGTCATTGTTGAGTGACAGTCATCGACAGGATCTCATCTCATTCCGCAAGCCAGTGGGCAGTGGGCCTTTAACCACATGAGAAAGGCTCACGGGGTCCTCGACTCCCCTTCCTCCAGCATCTCTGAATGGTCAGAACTACATTTAGCTCACATTCCCCAGAAACTTTGGGGAAATGTACAAGAAATTTCACTTAATTTTCACCTCAGATTCACTAGGTAATTAAGAATATGGAAAGTTCTGAGTGTTAGTTCATGTGCTTTATTAACATAGGACTCTGCGACTATGTTTTTATAATTCTAACCCCACAAATCACCCAACACCCTCTGTTTAAGCTTACAAGCCGTGGTCGGTGATGAGTTATCTTTCTTTACATAAGAATATACTGCTTTTTCTAAATGAATTCCTTACAAGATTGTTTCCTTGTAATCCTTGTAGGCATGATGCTGGAAATTAGTTCTGTGGTCACACAGGCTCAGAAAAGGCTTTTAAAAATAAACTTAAATGGCTTTACAAAAGAGTTTCATAATGGTGCTCACTGTGTTGTGGTACCCGGTACATGTGTGGGGGTGCTAAGGAAATATGTAGCCCTTCTCAAGTTCCTGTAACTTTATTCTCTGAAGAGCCTTAGGGTATTAGTATGACATGGAGTGTGATTTGGGAAATATTATCTTGCAAAACTCTTATAGGAACAAAAAACCATGAGGATAAATACTCTTAAATAAAAATTACCTCACCTTACTGATATTACATGAGAGTGTCTTGAAAGTCTGAAAGTTATTATTTTCATAATGTTGATTCACTTTCTAAGAATTCTGATTTCAAGAACTTTTCATAGCATTTCCTCCTCTGTGGTCATGTGTGTATTCCCCTTAATGTGCAGGACAGAGAGGCAAGCTCATGTCCTAGAAGCAGGCTCTATGTTTCTCCTAATGAAATGCAAGCCACTGCCAGAGCCCAAGTTGCTTTTAAATAGAGTGGGTATGGCCATGCTTTCTTTAGCCCTGCAGGTCTGATTTGGTTGGCCTGTGCATTGGTATTTCATAAAACACCCATAAGTGTCATCTTTGAGCTCTGGAGTCTCTAGTTATGATGTTATTAAATTAATAACTCAGAACTCAATTCAGTAAGTAAAGTCAGTAAGCAAAAGGTCATTTATACTTTTTTAAAAAATAGTAGATAACTATCTATGGAAATGCAAAACAAGATAATTCAGAAATACTCATTTTTAAGAAACTTGTTTGGGGGGGAGATTATTTTCTATGTCTTAACACTAATTTTCCCCTTCAATGTTTCTCTGCCCCTTTCTGAGTCACTACCTATATTCCTATATTCCGCACGCACGCGCGCGCGCGCGCGCACACACACACACACACACACACACACACACACACGATTTCGTGAGCATGTGCGCATGTGTGAGAGCTTGTTGCTCTCTCTCTCTTTCTCTCTCTCACACACACACCTGCATGGCCCCCTGTGTCTCTGTCTCTGTATGACTTTGCCCCCTACTACCACATGCATGTGGTGTCTCCATTGGCTCAGCTGGGCTCCTCTCAGCTTCCTGCAGTTTACACAGGTGTCTGGCTCTTTGGCCTGGCCTGGTTGGCTTCCTCCAATCCTCGAGGGCGCCTCTGGCATGCATCGTCTCCTCCAGCCCATGCATTCTGTCTGTCTTCCTTCTGTCCCACAAGGACAGGAATACCGAAGGCCGTCCAGACAGATGGTTTGGAGTCCTGATAATGGGCGTGCCCCTGGGAGAAACCTCCTCCAAGGCTCTGTGGTACTTTTCACAGTAAAGGCAGGCAGAGGGGCCTGCATGCAGTTCTAGCATGGCTTCCTGTCAGCCAACCTTATCTCCCCCTCTCCACCTCCCTCCTGGCTCCTTTTGTGCTGGCCTCATTTCCAACAACTTCCTCCTACATTTTGCTAAATTTTTTCACTCCCTGACCCATGTTTTGAAAAATCATTCCTCTTTTCTTTCTCACTCAAAGTTTTTTGATGGGGAAATTGAAACTATGGATTGTAAAGTAGCTGGTGAAGATCTGAGATTATGAGATTTGCATAGGGGTGACTTCTATTAGTGTCCAACAGGATATGCAGATGTCTTTCTTGTCTTAAATCTATATACAAATACTAGGCATTTCAATGTGGCTCTTTTCAAGAATTTCACTCCAAACAATGGACAAATTTGAATGCATTCCCCAGGCCTTGGGTTTCATACTAGAAAGTTAGACATCCAAAGCGAAGGTGAAAAAAACAAAACAAACTAACCAACCAACCAAACAATAACCCTCTTCTTCCCCCCCCCAAAAAAAACCTTCTAATAATATTTCCAAGCAAAGATGTTATTTGAATGAATTCCACAAAATCTCTCAGGATTTCTTTTGGGGCATTGCTCTGTGATTAACACGATTGGACTCCCAGGAGACTCTAGGGTAGTGTGTGTGCTCACATTGCGTGGGGATCCTGTCAGACAGACAGATGTGGTAAGAGTGTAATGACAGCCTTGCACCTCTTGCTCTGCCCTTCCTGACCCAAGCTCAAACTCTGCCTGCCATGCAAAGCTCATGTCTCAGGCTCCCTCTGTCTCCACGCTTTCCTGTTCTCTCACAGCACTTGGGGCACCCATTTGCCTTCAGCCCAGCAAGCTTCACCTCTCTTTCATTATAACAAAATCATCTGTTTATTTCCTCAGCTGGACCACTTAGAGGATACTCCCCAAAGCACTGTACACAGGAGCATCTAGCAGTTTCCTTTTAACCCACCATGGTGAATTTGATGGGTGAGATCTGCTGGAGTTTGTGAAGTTCTTGGTTTAGATGCAACTGAGAGTGCCAGCCCTTGGCAGAGTATGAACAGAACAGGTCGGTCACAACTGTATCCATGACAAAACCTCCCCAGAAGCCTGGAGAACAGGAAAAGAAGATTCCTTGATGGAAATGTAAATCTTCAAGAAGAGAAACAATCTGTCCAATGGCAGCTTTGCTAAAGCATCCTTTCTGTAGCAATTATCTTCCTTCTCTCTTTTCTGAAGGAATGAACCCTCCCACCCCCAATGTGTTTGTGTTTGTGTGTCTGAGAGAGAAGAAAGACAGAGAGACACACACAGAGAGAGACAGAGAGACAGAGAGGCACAGAGAGACAGAAAAACAGAGACACACACAGAGAGAGAGACAGATAGACAGACAGACAGACAGACAGACAGACAGACAGACAGACTATTCCTGGTAAAGTCCTCAGCCTTAGGGGCATTGAGTTGTCAACATTGCTTTGTGTGGTAAGGTGGGTTTCTGTTCTTAATTAAATATCTTCCAGGTTGCACTGTATTGCAACTTGACTGTTGGAAAGTTCAGTGTTCCGTTTCCCATATTTGACGTTCATTTACTTAAGATTTCAGATGAAGGCTACCTTTGTGTGTTCTCTCCTCTAGAGGGCAGCTCAAGGGGGACTTCCTAATTCTGTCAGGATCCTGGAAAGCAGTCTATAAAGACAACAGACCCTCAGAGACTTCTAGAATCCTGCTGGGCTCAGTGGAAGCTTCTGAGGACCAGCAAGTGCCCGCTCTCAGTGGCTGCAGATAATGGTGTTGTTTAAACAGCGCTCTCACCCAGCAAAGCAGGCCTGGAGAGGTTCCCTGGTCTTTGCCCCTGTTCTGAGGGTTTTCTCTGCATAGCTTTGTGTTTCCCAGAAATGAAACTACCCATCTTTACCTGCCTTCTCAGGTCTAGACTTCTAGAGTGAATCTTAATTTCTATTGCTTCAATACTCCCAGGAAGTTGAAGAGGTCAGAGTGGGTCACGCAAGGATGTACCCACTAAAGCCCAGCCAACTGAGTGGGCAGGAAGACAGAGAGAGAGACAGAGAGAGAGAGAGAGAGAGAGAGAGAGAGAGAGAGAGAGAGAGAGAGAGAGAGAGAGAGAGGCAGTATGGTTGATCTACAGCAGTAATTCTCAATACTCACAGACCACTGAGTCAGAGTATCTCAGCATGGTGTCCAGGGAACCCACCTAAACATGCTCTCCAGGAGAGACAGGAACATTTTCTGCCACAGATGTTGAAAATTCTGATTAAAGGGCTCAGGGATCATCTGTTATTAATGCGGAGAGTTTCACCCATAGTCTCAGGTGACCTACTTACAATCTTTAAATAGCATCAACCACTTCCTGAGCCAAGCCTAGAACAGTTGGGAGTCTACATCCCAAGACCAGGGAAATGGGAAGTACACCAGTGAGTCCATCTCGGTTAGAGTTAAACACCACAGGGAAAGCAAGTGTGACCTCGAAGAGTTCTGGAGACCTCTTGGGATTCAGGGGTTCCTTTGGACCACACGAGAATATTATGGGCTTTTTGTACACTTTTTTTTTTGCCAAGTATTGAGACAGAATCACATGTTAATCAATTATTAACAATTTAATTTCTAATTCATACATTTGATCTTTTATTATGGACCACAAGTTCCTCATATATGTTGTATATAGGGCTAAGCTTTGTGCTGGAGAGGCACAGAAAGGCAGAAGTGATGGGGATGTTAGTAGTTCTGTTTGCTTGTTTGTTTTTCCAGACAAGGTTTCTCTGTAACTGAGTCCTGGCTGAACTGGAACTCACTCTGTACACCAGGTTGGCCTTGAACTCAGAGATCCACCTACCTGTTTCTCCCTAGAGATGAGATTAAAGACGTGTACCACCACTGCTCGGCAGGCTGATAGTTCCTAAGTGCAATTTCTTTATTTAAAGCAAAAACAAAAACAAAAACAAGAAAGAACATTGGTTTGTTTTCTGGTTATATGATAAAAAGAATTAAAGCTGAAGGTTTGTAAGTAGAATTTCTAAAAGTCACGTTTTTGTTTAAAAAGCAGAAATTTAAAAAATCTTTTACACACACACACACACACACACACACACACACACACATTTACTCCAATTCTTAATTTTTTTTGTCTTAGAGCCTAGATCTCACATGATCATATTTTACTGACTTAGCAGTCAGAATACCTTGGACTTGAATTCCAATTCTACCACAAATTATCTGTATAAGCTCACGTGGGTTACTATGCTTCTTATATTTATTTGGTTTTCGTTTGTACAAAACAAGGCCCACAGCAACACGTGCGTCTCTCTCATCACGTTCTGGTGGTGTTGGAATGAGAGTGCTTTTACATGCTTAGCACAGTCCTTTCTTGCATGAGACAGATGTTCATTCCATACCTGTTGAAGAAACTATTATTATACTGAAGTATGCTTTACAATGCATTACAAAAGTCCCCTTTAGGAAATAGGTTCTGTGTCTGTGCCTTCTTTTTATTTAACCATCTGCTATAAAATTGCTTCAGTTGCCTTTTCTATACTCTGTAAGTGTTTCACATCTGGGTCTTGGAATGTGTGTATGATGTGTTTTTCAGGTAAAAGCATCAGTTATTAGAGAAATGTATGCACTCACCCCATGTTCCCTGTGCTTATATTCTGTCTCCAGATTAGGTAAACATATTGTGATATTATTGTAGCTCCCTTTAAGTTATTGCTCTTGTATTAACCGTCATCTTTTGGGGATTGTGACCCAGGCTTTTCACAAAGCACCCATTTGGGGGATGTTTTTAGGTACTATGTTTGCCTTGAAATTTTTTCTCCAGTCTGTGTCTTCACTCTAAAAATGAAAATTAGCCAGCAGATGTCACGAGACCTTTTCCTCGTCTCTAACTGTTCTCACTCTCACCACACCTGACATTAGATGCATGTGCCTGCGAGTGACCCTTGGTTTCTTCTATGACTCATTGTTAATCATTATAAGGAATGGCTCCATCAGTTCATAAATTTGAAGGAAACTCAATTTCCCACACAGTCTGTTAAATGATCATCAGCAAGCTGCTTGAGTTGATTCATAAGCTCCCAAGCTCCCATTATTTGGCAGAGTTTTGAGGTAATATTGACAAACAAATTTACATATCCCTGGTTTGTCCAAACTGTACTTTTCTATTGGCTAGTGTGTATAACTGGACTTGGAAGCATCTTGCCCACAAACTAAATATTTAAAATCCAAGCCCATTAAGTAAGTGCGGGTTTTATCTACATCTCGTGTTGTAATGGGAATGAACTTCGAAGAATTCTACTCATTATGAGGTCAGCATCCCTTCCCAAGCATCTACTGTAAACCAAGATCACTTAGCTAACGGACTCTGTAAACAGACATCAATCCACCAAATGGGGGCTTGTCACTAAATCACAGAGCCCAGGACAGCTTCCAAAATTCACAACACCCTTGTTTTGTAAGGCAGAGGTCATCTCTCAGGAAATCGCAAGTTGTGTGCATACATACACGTGTGCATAAAACTGCATTTTACATTTCTGTGGGTACATACTAACTGTATCAGGAGACATGAATGTTTAAAAGAAGCCACCAACAATAGGCAAAGTGTCAACCCTATCTGACATTCTGTCAAGAAGAGAATTTTTGATGTGTTCTTAAACTTATGGGTGAGAATTGTAGTCCGGGAGTTTTGAGGGTAGCATGTTATTTTATTGCTGATATAAAGGGCACAGTTTATTGATCATATTCATGTGTGATGCAGATTAATTTGATAAGTTTGGTCTTTTTTTTCCCTTCATGTAAGAATCTGATGTCTTGAATGTCCATGGAAATAAATTTATAGAAATTCAAATAATAAGAAATGCTGTGCTCCTACCCACAAACTTATTTTCTTCAGTAATTTCTTGTATTCTTTTAGAATCAAGTTTTAGGGAAAACTTACATATGATGAAACTCACACATTTTTAAGTGCAAAAATTATCCTGTCTTGTTGACTATCTACAATCAAACAGTTGCCAATGTGATCATTATATAGAACGTCTCCATCACCCCAGGGTTGATTCTTTGTACCCCTTTATATTTAAGCTTTCCTTTCTTCCCCATCCTCGGTAATTGATGCTGTGTTTTTGTTTTTACTTTTTATTTTCTAATAATTGTACATAAAAGGAATTAGATACTTTTCATCTTTTGTATTGGGCTCTGTTTGCTCTGCATGATTTTAAGAGTTCTCCTATGGCATCATGTAAACCATTCATTCATACATTCATTCACTTTTATTGTTCAGTTGTATTTTATTGTGTGCACAAGCCATAGTTTGTTTACCCATCCACTAGTTGATGGACATCTGTGTTTTAAATGGCTTTTAGATTATGGCCGTGAGGCATTAGCTTACTGTACGACACTCTTGTACAAGTCTTTTGGTGAATCTGTGTTTTGCACCTTTGATTTTGGATCAAAAACTAAGTGAGAGTTTTCATTGTTCAGCATCTTTTCTTGAACTTGATCTGGCAGATAAGTTTACCTTTTGTACATCTGGTGTGTATGGTAATCCACATGGTTTTAATTTGTATTTTCCTAATGATAAAGGCAGTGGAAAACCTTTTCATTCTCTGAGGAAGTATCTATTAACATTTTTAACATTATTATTAGGTTGGGTTTTTTATTGTTGAATCATAGGGATTGTTTGTCTGCCCAGGACACAAGTTTACGACAAGATACGTAGTTTATAAGTTCTCTCAGCTTCTTCTTCTTCTTCTTCCTGCTCTTAACAATATGCTTCAATGGCTGAAATCTAATTTGGTTGAAAATTATTTATCATCTTTGTCTTTTATGATTGTGCTTTCTTGTGTTACTTCAAAGTTCGTCCCCCTAAATCAGGAGCACATTTTTTCTCATAGTCTCTTGCTTAGTTTCAGTTTTTAATGTGAAATCTAGGATTCACTGAGAGAAAATTTGGGGCCTAAGAAGAAAGCGCAACACTGTTTTAATACTTAGTTGTCTAATCACTTTAGGGATCTTGACAAAAATTACCTGTTGTTCATGGGATGGCTTGGAATCTCATGGAAAATCAACTGACCTCACGCCCACATAAGGCATTATACCTAGACTCTTCTGTTGTTTGCTTTTTGGGTTTCTTTTTGTTTTTGTTTTTGCATGTTTGATCTTATGTGAAGATCATGGTAACTTGATCTGTACAGAACTTCTCTCTTGATGTTATATTGGAGTCTTTTCTCCACCTCATGGCCATGATTTCTTTTGCTTTCTTGGACACACAGAGCCTATTTGTGGCATCTCTTTAACCTTCTCTGCTTAATCTCATCCTTTCTGTGATTTCTGTGGTCCCTCTCAGCTGGTTGGTTCCCTTTGGGCTGTGAATCCTGTATCACTCATTCTTCACATCTGAGGTAATTTTCAATTGGGTAACACGCAGAGTGGAGTTTTCACTATTGATTGCAGATTTGTTTGGTATTCATTTAAATAGCATTTTGAACACTTGGGATTATGCAGAGATGGGACTGTGTATTCAGATGCTGAGTTCTGTACCCCAAGATCAGGTTGCAGTCTGGATATGCACATCCTATTGACCAATGTGCTGTAAAGAATGTTCCCCAATAATCTCTGATTGGGTAATAAAAGGCTAGAGCCTGTGATTGGGCAGGGGAGGGAGGAAGGCCAGACTTGAGATAGAGTAGGCAGTCTCAGCTAAAGACCATGAAGGGAAGGAAGAGAGGAGAAGAGGAGAAGGTCACCATTAGGAGGGATGGGCCAAGAGTAAATGGCCAAGAGAAGAGCACCCTGAGGACACACAACTACAGCAGAAGCTGCCCAGGACACACGAATTTGGTGAGTAATGGGACGTTTATGTGAATTTTATCATAATGGATTGATCCTAAAGATCAGGATTTCTCAGGGCCTGCCCAGCATAGTGCCAATAGCTTATTAATAAATTACAGTGTTTCTTGATAGCAAAACCGGCAAGAGTGGGGAAGGAACTCCCCATAAAGTTGCTTGAATAATGCAGATTACTATGCATCTTTCGAGGCATTGTACAGTTTAGTTTGGGGATACAATGAGCGCAAGTTTATGTGAGCCCTGTCATCTACCTGATGTAGCAGGTATTACCCCTTCCACTGCAGCAGACAAAGAATAAAGATGACAGCTGAGGTCCCCACTCCAGGGACTGTTCTGGACACATCCTTCCGGTGACTCCTCTGCTTTGTGCCTGACAAGTAAGTATTCAGCTTGCTCTTTTAAGTGTACTTCAAAATGCAGCTGCTCATTACATTGTTATGCTTGAATGTACAAGGACCAAATATTCAAAGAAAATCTGAAATAGCCACAGTTCCTGTTTCATGATCTCTGTGGAAGTCCACTTTAATTGTGTGTGTGCCTTCATTCTTACAATATACATATATTTCTGTACTTTAAAAAAGTTTCTCTGTGTATGGGTGTGCACAGGAATTTACAGGTGGCCATGTGCATGTGTGGCAAAGGGAAACCTTGATTGTTGTTCTCAGGCATTATCTAACTCTTTTTGCTTTCTTGCTTTCTTTTCTTTTTCTTTGTTTTTGTTTTTAGACAAAGTCTCCCAGTGGTCTGGAGCTTGCAATGTGGCTAAGCCCGCTGGCTGTTGAGCCTTGCAGTGCACCTGCCTCTGGCTCTCTGGTTGAGACGGCAGTCCTCAGGCTTTAGAGGCAGGTATCTTGCAGACTCCGCTAGCTCCCTGTTCCCTCTGGTTTCAGGTCTTGGATTTACGGACACCAGACATGATCTGCCAAGTCGCCCCTATGATGGATATGAGCTTCTCTTTTCTAGCTTCATCGTCCTTTGGCCTCTTCTGATGACAGAGTTATGTTTCTGCAGTGTGTCCTTCTTCATCCATCCGCTGTCAACTGAACCTCTTGAGTCTGAACTTTTAAGAGGAAGGTGATCTTACCTTCGCCTGGTACCACACTTGCGGCCACAGTCTGCCTCCCACCTCCTCTTCTCCTACTTTTCTGTGTCAGGGCTGATAGTCACACTCTTCACTATGAGCATAAGTGTTTTCTATGAGTTTTGAAGACTCTATGTTTCAGAATACATATTTCTACATAAGCATTGTCTACCACAAAGCCTACATTATAACATAATTGGGTTTTACTTTTTGTGTTCTTTTCACTGTGTGACCCCAGTCCACTTCAACAACAATATTTTGGGGCTGGGAGATGTCTCAGCAGCTAAGAGCACTTACTGATATTATACAGGACCTGGGTTAAGTTCCTAGAACCCACATGGTGAATCTCAGGGTTGTTTTGATTTGCATTTCCTTGATAACTAAGGATGGTGAACATTTTTTTAGGTGTTTGCTGGCCAATCAAGTTTCCTCAGTTGAGAATTCTCTGTTTAGCTCTGTTCCCCATTTTTAATAGGATTATTTGGTTCTTTGGAGTCTAACTTCTTGTGTTCTTTGTATATATTGGATATTAGCCCTCTATCAGATGTTGGCTTGGTAAAGATCTTTTCCCAATTTGTTGGTGGCCTTTTTGTCCTATTGACAGTGTCCTTTGTCTTACAGAAGCTTTGCAATTTTATGAGGTCCCATTTGTTAATTCTTGATCTTAGAGCATAAGCCATTGGCGTTCTGTTGAGGAAATTTTCCCCTGTGCCCATGTGCTAGAGGCTCTTCCCCACTTTCTCTTCTATTAGATTCGGTGTATCTGGTTTTATGGGGAGTTCCTTGATCCACTTGAACTTGAGCTTTGTACAAGGAGATAAGAATGGATCAATTTGCATTCTTCTACCTGTTGACAGCCAGTTGAACCAGCACCATTTGTTGAATGTGCTGTGAGTTTTCCATTGGAATGTTTTAGCTCCTTTGTCAAAAATCAAGTGATGGTAGATGTGTGGGTTCATTTCTGGGTCTTCAGTTCTATTCCATTGATCTACCTGCCTGTCACTGTACCAATACCATCCAGTTTTTATCACTATTGCTCTGTAGTATAGCTTGAGGTCAGGGATGATGATTCCCCCAGAAGTTCTTTTATTATTGAGAATAATTTTTGCTATCTTGGGTTTTTTTTTATTCCAAATGAATTTGAGAATTGCTCTTTCTAACTCTATGAAGAATTGAGTTGGTATTTTGATTGGGATTGCATTGAATCTGTAGATTGCTTTTTGGCAAGATGGTCACTTTTGCTATATTAATCTTGCCAATCCACTAGTATGGAGTATGGGAGATCTTTCTATCTTCTGAGGTTTTCTTCGATTTCTTTCTTCAGAGACTTGAAATTCTCGTCATACAGATCTTTCACTTGGTTGGTTAGAGTCATACCAAGATATTCTATATTGTTTGTGACTATTGTGAAGGGTATCTTTTCCCTAATTTCTTTCTCAGCCCATTGATCCTTTGAGTATAATAAGGCTACTGATTTGTTTGAGTTAATGTTAAATCCAGCCATTTTGTTGAGGTTGTTTATCAGGTTAAGTTCTCTGGTGGAATTTTTTGTGGTCACTTAAGTATACTATCATATCATCAGCAAATAGTGATATTTTGCCTTCTTCCTTTCCAATTAGTATCCCTTTGACCTTTTGACTTTTTTTTTTCCATTTTTTATTAGGTATTTAACTCATTTACATTTCCGATGCTATACCAAAAGTCCCCCATATCCACCCACCCCCACTCCCCTGCCCACCCACTCCCCCTTTTTGGCCCTGGTATTCCCCTGTACTGGGGCATATAAAGTTTGCAAGTCCAATGGGCCTCTCTTTCCAGTGATGGCCGACTAGGCCATCTTTTGATATATATGCAGCTAGAGTCAAGAGCTCCGGGGTACTGGTTAGCTCATAATGTTGTTCCACCTATAGGGTTGCAGATCCCTTTAGCTCCTTGGCTACTTTCTCTAGCTCCTCCATTGGGAGCCCTATGATCCATCCATTAGCTGACTGTGAGCATCCACTTCTGTGTTTGCTGGGCCCCGGCATAGTCTCACAAGAGACAGCTACATCTGCGTCCTTTCAATAAAATCTTGCTAGTGTATGCAATGGTGTCAGCGTTTGGATGCTGATTATGGGGTGGATCCCTGGCTATGGCAGTCTCTACATGGTCCATCCTTTCATCTCAGCTCCAAACTCCGTCTCTGTAACTCCTTCCATGGGTGTTTTGTTCCCAAATCTAAGGAGGGGCATAGTATCCACACTTCAGTCTTCATTCTCCTTGAGTTTCATGTGTTTAGCAAATTATATCTTATATCTTGGGTATCCTAGGTTTGGGGCTAATATCCACTTATCAGTGAATACATATTGTGTGAGTTTCTTTGTGAATGTGTTACCTCACTCAGGATGATGCCCTCCAGGTCCATCCATTTGGCTAGGAATTTCATAAATTCATTCTTTTTAATAGCTGAGTAGTACTCCATTGTGTAGATGTACCACATTTTCTGTATCCATTCCTCTGTTGAGGGGCATCTAGGTTCTTTCCAGCTTCTGGCTATTATAAATAAGGCTGCTGTGAACATAGTGGAGCATGTGTCCTTCTTACCTGTTGGGGCATCTTCTGGATATATGCCCAGGAGAGGTATTGCTGGATCCTCCGGTAGTACTATGTCCAGTTTTCTGAGGAACCGCCAGACTGATTTCCAGAGTGGTTGTACAAGCCTGCACTCCCACCAACAATGGAGGAGTGTTCCTCTTTCTCCACATCCTCGCCAGCATCTGAACTCAAGAAGGTGGACTTCAGAAAATCAAATAACCCCATTAAAAAATGGGGCTCAGAACTGAACAAAGAATTCTCACCTGAGGAATACCGAATGGCAGAGAAGCACTTGAAAAAATGTTCAACATCCTTAATCATCAGGGAAGTGCAAATCAAAACAACCCTGAGATTCCACCTCACACCAGTCAGAATGGCTAAGATCAAAAATTCAGGTGACCTTTTGACTTTTAACATGAGTGGATTTTGAATTCTGTCAAATGCTTTCTCAGCATCTAATGAAATGATCATGCAGGTTTTCCCCCTTTGAGTCTGTTTATGTCGTGGATGATGTTGATGGATTTCTATATATTGAACCACCCCTGCATCCCCGGAATGAAGAGGTGGATGATAGTTTTGATGTGTTCTTGGATTTGGTTTGCAAGATTTTTTTTTCCATTTTTTATTAGGTATTTAGCTCATTTACATTTCCAATGCTATACCAAAAGTCCCCCATACCCACCCACCCC
This sequence comes from Mus musculus, assembly GCF_000001635.26. Classification (NCBI taxonomy): domain Eukaryota; kingdom Metazoa; phylum Chordata; class Mammalia; order Rodentia; family Muridae; genus Mus; species Mus musculus. The sequence goes on along the minus strand of NC_000080.6, from coordinate 46,184,952 downwards.
CACTCCCCTACCCACCCACTCCCCCTTTTTGGCCCTGGCGTTCCCCTGTACTGGGGCATACAAAGTTTGCGTGTCCAATGGGCCTCTCTTTCCAGTGATGGCCGATTAGGCCATCTTTTGATACATATGCAGCTAGAGTCAAGAGCTCCGGGGTACTGGTTAGTTCATAATGTTGTTCCACCTATAGGGTTGCAGATCCCTTTAGCTCCTTGGGTTCTTTCTCTAGCTCCTCCATTGGGAGCCCTGTGATACATCCATTAGCTGACTGTGAGCATCCACTTCTGTGTTTGCTAGGCCCCGGCATAGTCTCACAAGAGATAGCTACATCTGGGTCCTTTCAATAAAATCTTGCTAGGGTATGCAATGGTGTCAGCGTTTGGATGCTGATTATGGGGTGGATCCCTGGCTATGGCAGTCTCTACATGGTCCATCCTTTCATCTCAGCTCCAAACTTTGTCTCTGTAACTCCTTCCATGGGTGTTTTGTTCCCAATTCTAAGGAGGGGCATAGTGTACATACTTCAGTCTTCATTCTTCTTGAGTTTCATGTGTTTAGCAAATTGTACCTTATATCTTGGGAATCCTAGGTTTGGGGCTAATATCCACTTATCAGTGAGTACATATTGTGTGAGTTCCTTTGTGAATGTGTTACCTCACTCAGGATGATGCTCTCCAGGTCCATCCATTTGGCTAGGAATTTCATAAATTCATTCTTTTTAATAGCTGAGTAGTACTCCATTGTGTAGATGTACCACATTTTCTGTATCCATTCCTCTGTTGAGGGGCATCTGGGTTCTTTCCAGCTTCTGGCTATTATAAATAAGGCTGCTATGAACATAGTGGAGCATGTGTCCTTCTTACCAGTTGGGGCATCTTCTGGATAAATGCCCAGGTTTGCAAGAATTTTATTGAGTATTTTTGCATTGATATTTATAAGGGAAATTGGTCTGAAGTTCTCTTTCTTTGTTGGGTCTTTGTGTGGTTTTGGTATCAGAGTAATTGTGGCTTCATAGAATGAATTGGGTAGTGCTCCTTTTGTTTCTATTTTGTGGAATAGTTTGAAGAGTGTTGTTATTAGGTCTTCTTTGAAGGTATGATAGAATTGTGCACTAAACCCATCTGGTCCTGGGCTTTTTTTTTCCTTTGGTTGGGAGAATTTTAATGACTGCTTCTATTTCTTTAGGAGTTATGGGACTGTTTAGATGGTTTATCTGGTCCTGATTGAATTTTAGAACTGTGTATCTGTCTAGAAAATTGTCCATTTCATCCAGATTTTCCAGTTTTGTTGAGTATAGACTTTTATAGTAGAATATGATCTTTTTTAAAAATTTCATCAGTTTCTGTTATGTCTCCCTTTTCATTTCTGATTCTGTTAATTAGGATACTTTCTGTGCCCTCTGGTTAGTCTGGCTAAGGGTTTATCTATCTTGTTAATTTTCTCAAAGAACCAGCTCCTGAATTTGTTGATTCTTTGTATAGTTCTTTTTGTTTCTACTTGGTTGATTTCAGCTGAGTTTGATTATTTCCTGCCATCTATTCCTCTTGGGTTATTTGCTTCTTTTTGTTCTAGAGCTTTCAGGTGTGCTGTCAAGCTGCTAGTGTAAGCTCTCACCAGTTTCTTTGTGGAGGCACACAGAGCTATGACTTTTCCTCTTAGCACTGCTTTCATTGTGTTCCATAAGTTTGGGTATTCTGTGCCTTCATTTTCATTAGACTCTAAAAAGTGCTCAGCTTCTTTTTGTATTTATTTCTTGACCAAGTTATCACTGAGTAGAGTGTTGTTCAGGTTCCATGTGTATGTGGGCTTTCTGTTGTCTTTTTTGTTATTGAAGACCAGCCTTAGATCGTGGTAATCTGATAGGATGCATGGGATTACTTCAATCTTCTTGTATCTGTTGAGGCCTGTTTTGTGACTGATTATATGGTCAGTTTTGGCGAAGGTACCATGAGGTGTTGAGGAGAAGGTATATTTTTTTTCTTTTAGGATGAAATGTTCTATAGATGTCTGTTAAATCCATTTGGTCTATAACTTCTGTTAATTTCATTGTGTCGCTTTTAGTTTCTGTTTTCATGATCTGTCCGTTGTTGATAGTGGGGTGTACTGTGTGAGATGCAATGTGTGCTTTGAGCTTTAGTAAAGTTTGTTTTATGAATGTGGGTGCCCTTGCATTTGCAATATAGATGTTTGAATTGAGAGTTCATCTTGGTAGATTTTTCCTTTGATGAGTATGAAGTGTCCTTCTTTATCCTTTTTTGATAATTTTGGTTGAAAGTTAATGTTATTCATTATCAGAATGGCTACTCCAGCTTGTTTCTTGAGACCACTTGCTTGGAAAATTGTTTTCCAACCTTTTACTCTGAAGTAAAAGACAGGTGTCTGTCTTTGTCACTTAGGTGCATTTCCTGTAGGCAGCAAAATGCTGGGTCCTGTTTAAGTATCCAGTCTGTTAGTTTATGTATTTTTATTGGAGGATTGAGTCAATTGGTGTTAAGAGATACTAAGGAGTAGTGATTACTGCTTCCTGTTATTTTTGTTGTTATATGTGGAATTATGTTTATGTGGCTATCTTTTGTGTCGGTTGGAAAAAGATTATTTTCTTGCTTTTTCTAGGGTGTAGTTTCCCTCCCTGTGTTGGAGTTTTCCACCTATTATCCTTTGTAGGGCTGTATTTGTGGAAATATATTGTGTAAATTTGTTTTTATCATGGTATATCTTGGTTTCTCCAGCTATGGTAACTGAGAATTTTTCTGGGTATAGTAGCCTGGGCTGGCATTTGTGTTCTCTTAGGGTCTGTATGACATCTGCCCAGGATCTTCTGGCTTTCATAGTCTCTGGTGAGAAGTCTGATGTAATTCTGATAGGTCTGCCTTCACATATTACTTGACCTTTTTCCCTTACTGCTTTTAATATTCTTTATTTTGTGTATTTGGTGCTTTGACTATTATGTGATGGGAGAAATTTCTTTTCTGGTAGAGTCTTTTAGTAGTTATGTAGGCTTCTTGTATATTCATGAGCATCTCTTTCTTTAGGTTAGGGAAGTTTTCTTCTATAATTTTGTTGAAGATATTTACTAGCCCTTTAAATTGGGAATCTTCACTCTCTTCTAGACCTATTATCCTTAGGTTTGGGCTTCTCATTGTGTCCTGGATTTCTTGGATGTTTTGGGTTAAGAGCTTTTTGCATTTTGCATTTTCTTTGACTGTTGTGTCAATGTTTTTTATGATATCTTCTGCACCTGAGATTCTTTCTTCTATCTCTTGTATTCTTTTGGTGATGCTTGCATCTATGACTCCTGATCTCTTTCCTAGGTTTTCTCTCTCCAGGGTTGTCTCACTTTGTGATTTCTTTATTGTTTCCATTTTTAGATCTTGGATGGTTTTGTTCAGTTCCTTGACCTGTTTGGTTGTTTTCCTGTAATTCTTTAAGGGATTTTTGTGTTTCCTTTTTAAGGGCTTCTAGCCAGTTACCTTTGTTCTCCTGTATTTCTTTAAGGGAGTTATTTATGTCCTTCTTAAAATCACCATGAGATGTGATTTTATATCAGAGTCTTGCTTTTCTGGTGTGTTGGTGTATCCAGAGCGCACTGTGTTGGGAGAACTGAATTCTGATGATGTCAAGTAGCCTTTGTTTCTGTCGCTTGTGTTCTTGCCCTTGCCACTCACCATCTGGTTTTATATATATATATATATATATATATATATATATATATATATATATATATATATATATATATACACACACACACATATCTGCATGGACACACATTTTCACATGCACACTATACACACACACACACACACACACACACATATATATATATACATGCAAAACTTTATATACATATAGAACCTTGTAAATATTAAAAGTGGTTTTATAAATGGGAAACATAAAGTTCAGTTTCTAATATAAACCAAAATAGGCCTAGGTCATGGGTCACACAGGTCTGAGATCACAGTCAATAGAGATGATTATTTGAAATTCACTGGTAACATCTTTGGTAAAGTGACTAGATAAAATTCAACTATCCTGATAACAAGGTGCAAACTAAGTATAAATTAAATTATATAGAGGCTCCAACGTCCTGGCTCAACCTTTCTTTTCTCTAGGTAAAAACTTCAACTTTGTTAGTTATTCAAACAAAGGGTTGTGTCAACAATTATTTTCTGCTTACAAGCATCTAGCTTAAATGCCATTTAGCCTAATGTCATGCAGTCTCCCCAATACTTTTAAACAAGTCAAAATATTTGGGGCTTCAAGTTTCCTGTTTATGTGGAGCCAACTGCTCCACTGCGAATGATCGCTTCCCAGGTTGGTTATCCCTCAGCCATGTGGCTTTCTGCTGGTCTTGGTTGTCAGACCATCCTCCTTTTCAGTGTTAACTCTGAATTTCTTGTAAGAAAGTACACAGTTTCCCCTTGCTTGTAGTAGTTCATCTTGGTGTAGAAGTTTAACTTAAAACCCCCAATTTCACATGCTTATTTGCTTGGGTATTGCAAATAATTGTTAGGTTTGTTTCACTGTGACTAAAGCACATAGGATATAATTGCTTATTTTAAAAATTAAAGCTTTCTTTGCATACTCAAAGAAAGAGAGGTCCTATTTCCTGGAAAATGGGGCATCTCTCTAGCCATTAGTATAACCTTAAAGAAAAATAAGAGCTAATTAATTTAAGTTTGTGTATATCTCAAAAAGCCTTCATTTCTAAATGTAAAATCTTGAGTCAGAATCAAATGCTGTAGCTCACTAGTGTGTGTGTGATTAACCGCAAGGCAAAGCCTAATCTTTTATAATATTTTCTGCTTTAATGATTTTAATAAGGCTCTCTATTATTTTAAAAATTTATAATTTCATCATGCTTGGCTTTTCTCACTACTAAATTTATTTGACTCAAAATATGTTTTTAATTGTGCAATTCCCACTGCTTTTTTTTTCAATAAAGTTTTCTTTTTGTGCATCTTTGATAGTTTATTCTATTCCATTTTTCTTGTGCACTGGTTAGATTTCCTTGGCCAATTTTTCTGTCCATAGTCTTTACTCTTGTCAACTTAATCTCTTTCTCATTCTTCTCTATCCATGGAGGCTTCTTAGTCCTGTCTTTTATAGCACAGATTTTATTTTTAGTGGGTTACTTCAGGTGTTTTTTTTTTTTTTTTAACAGTGTCTGTGCTATTCTGAAACAATGCTGGCTTTACTTGTGTGCATTGGGAGTCTGCATGCCTCCTAACCCCCTACGCTTTCTATTCAGCCAACTGTCTTGTTGGATCACCATTTCTCTGTTTCAGAGACACCACATCTTCCTGAATCCTCCAGGAGGGGATTACATAGACTCTGTTGTAAATTATCTTGGCTTACTTTATTTTGTTTTATTTACTTTATTTTGACTGGGTTTCTGTATGTAACCTAAGCTCTACCCTGGACTCACTATCCTCTCACCTCGACCTCGTGACTACTGAACATGTGTAGTATCCAGTATCCTAGTGTACCAGCAATCTTGGCTTATTTGTTCCTAACTGTTTCCAAAATTTAGCTCTTTACACTATTATATTAATGTCATAATTTTAGGACAAGGAACTATCCAAATATTATTTGTAAACCTCCCCCCTTTGAATCACCCTCTTTTTCTTTTTTTTTCTTTTTCTTTTTATAAATCTGAGATTCTGCTTAACTTAGGTGTACATCACCAGTTCAGTGATTCAGCAGAAAAGAAAAGCAGAAGCTTGGGTTGAACAGGAAGTGAGTTTTCTTTCCTCTATTTACTGAAACCTACTGTGTTATTTTAATCTTATCGCTGAGTTTGTCTACCTTTCATTTCCTTTTGGATTTCTTACTTGGACTTATGTGCAGAAGTTAGGTCTGAGGTTCTTGCTCCCAGAAATAAGAATCAGACTCAAAATCTATTTGCAAATACTTTGGCCATATAGCTAGGTTCTTCTCTGACTAGATCATAACTAAAGATAGCCCATTTATATGAATCTACATTCTGTCATGTGGCTGTTTACCTGTGTTCAGGTATCATACATTCCTCTAGTTACATGTTTCCAGCCCAGTCAATCTCCCTCCTGGCTCTATTTCATACATTGTTCCCTCCTGGATGTCCTACCTTTCATTTCCTGCCTAAACCACAGACCGTAGGCTTTTTAATTGACAGGTGGTGCATCCATACAACACATGAGATATTCTCTCTACACTTTTGTCTGCATCACCATATTATTTATTTTCTAAGACAGAATAATTTTGAGAACGGTAGCAGAATGCTTACTATCAATCTAGCCTGACTGGTTCAAGCTGAGACTGTCTTAGTGGTGTGGTCCATGTAGTCATCCTCTATGTACTTGCTGTTGTTCTTAACTACCCAGACTTCACATTACCAAGTCTTGGTAGGGCTCCCTGGAGCAGTTCCATAACCGATATATAAATCAATCCAATAACAATTCCCAGGGAAGCAATGCGACCAACATTTATATACTCATTGAACGCTCACCGAGCACTTGCTATAATGATAATCTACTGCATGGATCCACGGGAAAATTGCATCTGCCTGGAGATTTCAATCACATCTCTAAAGCCAGTTTCCACATGTACTTTCCAAGACTCATCTCCCAATTTGGAGACCCAATGACAAAAGACAAAAGCTGCTTTGTCACTTTATCTTTCCTTTCTTCTTGTTCACTTCTCCTTTAAGAGGATTCCTTTGGTTAATTCATTGGTAAAGCTCTTGCTCTCAGATGCTGGTATATTCTGGGAAGGTGAATCTTGCTCTTGAACTTTGGTAAGTCTAATTCTTCCCAAGGTGCTGGCTACAAAGCTCCTTCCCATGCTGAGAATTCCTGAATAGCGTCTAGAGTTCTGCAGATGGGAAATGGGTTTTCTAATGATGACTATTTTGAACCTTCATTGTCTGGGTTCTCATTAGCACTCAGCTTCTGGAGTGATATCACGGTTACAGATGCCTTTTCAAAAGCTCTCATTTCATCTTAAAACAAAGACTGACCAGATAGCCAGAGTCATCTGTTTTCCCTTTCTTAAAAAAAAAAGTGAAATTCTAAGTTTCTCAAGGCAGATTCTAAATTTAGAAGAGCGCTTGTGATGGCATAGTTTATTTAAAATTTTTTTTAGTCTTGAAGAAACAAGCCATAATATGAGAAGATCCACTTGGCCATCACAAGTCATCCTTTACCAGATCTGTATCCCTCCAGTACGTTCTGGTTTTTTGTTTGTTTGATTTGTTTTGTTTTTAAAATTGTGCAGCTACTATTTGATTATGATCAAACTACATTAGGTTGATCAGTTCCAATTTCAAAAGGAAACCATCTCCTTATGTGGAAAGAAAGGTGTGGCATGTGGTACATGAAAGGAAAAATGGACAGCAGAATTTGAAAAGATTGCTTTAAAATTAAATCCAATTCTTAAAATAAATGTTTGACTTACAGCCTATAGAAAGACTCAAGACTCTTGGTTCAGGACCCTGTCCATTCAGACACAACCATTAACGTTCACTATTGTTATGGGCTGGATAAACTGATCAAGATGGATCTGATGGTGCCTATTGCGTCTCTCTAACTAGAAAAGAGAAGAAATGTCAGCAGACTTTAAAAAATCAGCTTTCTAGCTCCCCTAGCTCAGCACACACATCTCAACTTCTTGACACCTCTTTGCACCTCATACAATTCTTGGGTAGTAGCCCGTGCTTATTATGAATTTCAGAAGTTGAACTGAACTTTAATTACCAATTCTATCAGACTTAAACTTGGTGTTTGCTGAATTTTGAGAAAAACCTCTTGTCCCAAATCTACTTCAAGTTCAGTTCATATCCAGATGCTTTCCTCTCTTCTTAAAGATCATATTTAACTTCAAGATGCCCTCTGAAAAAACAAAAAAGTTAAATTAATCGATAAGTCTCAACTTCATGTCTTTTAACCAGATATATCTTTCAAGATATACCATATATTACCTAAACCTGATTTTCAGAAAAGTTGTATTGGTGATGGTGTAGGACTTTATTCAGTCAGCACTATTGTTATGCATTTCTCACTTTAAATTATTATCTTGTATGGGCCTTTATTTCCTTTTTATGTACAGAAGCTCAGTAAATTACTAATGAAGTAACTAGAAAAATATCATTTGCAAGCACACTCCTTGACTATCAAATTAATTACACATTGGGAAGTTCTTAGGCTAGTATTCCAGGGCAAATGAGATGGTTCAGTGGGTAAAGCACTTGCCATGCAAGCATGAAGCCCTAAGTTCAAATCTCAGAGCCCATGCAAAGCCAGATGAGCTAGCTTGTGCTTGTTGTCTCAATGCTACTGTGGTGGGATGAGAAACAGAGACAGGAGAATCCCAGAAGCTCATGGACCAGCTAGGCTGGATTATGTGAGCAGTGCACAAAAAAGAGACCCTGCATCAAACAAGGTAGAAGGTGACACCTAATACCGGAGGTTGATTCATTTCATATGTAAATGAAGACTCTATTTCAATGCTCTCACAGGTGAGACTGAATATATTTGCAAATACCTACTAAGTAGGTGAGGCCGATAGCAAATGTCAGCTCAGGATCTCTTCCTCACAATGATCCTTGCCCATGAAGCACACTCACGGCATGTAGTAGATACTCAGTGTTCACTCAACGAGTGTGGATAAAGAAACCGGGGTGGAACATTTTTTCCAAGTGTTTGGGGTGGGGTCACCTCATCGCACCACTACTTAGACTTATTTGCCATGTGCAGAAGCGTCTCCTGGCTAGCACTCTGGTTTGCGTCCCTTATGCTTACTCTTCCTGGCAATGTTGTGTCTTCTTGCACCCTCTCTGCCTTGGTACCCTATCACATGCAGCTCACCCAGCAAAAGGGATTCTGGTCCAGCCTCCAGGAGCAGCATAGCATCCAAGGAAGCATTGCTTGCGTGTGTTCTAAAGATGGAAATGATTATCATAGAAGACGTAAGCAGGATTGTGTCAGGCATTCGCTCCAGAGCGGCCCATTTAGCAAGCCATCCTGTTTTCTATTACAAAATCACATTCTGTTCTGCAGTTCCTCTGGGGCTGTTTGGTGTTGGTCATGGATTTGTGAGAGACGGGGGGGGGGGGGGGGGTCAAAGTCAGCAATGTTTACAAACACAGGAGGAATGTCAGCAAGATATGGCCAAATCCAAATATGATCTTTGTGATTTTTTCTTAAAGGCTCATCATTTGACTTGCAAACACAAAGCACGGGTCCTGGCTTGGCAAGGTGTTCCTTCCACTTGGAGCCCGAAGTAGCGTAACCAAATCAAACCGTTCCTCTGGAACTCCAAGAGCTGGCAGACTCGCCCCATCCCGATGCCAGAGACTCTGCCTAATACCTGGGACAGTTTTCTATGAAATTTTACAAGGAACCACAAGGGCCTGGTACATCTCTTAGCTCATGATGAACTGAGAGCCTGGAAATACACATGAACCATTAGAATGGGGCTGCTGGAGTCTTCAGGCAGTTTCAGCTTTGTGAGTATGCTGGGCAGGAAGAAGCTGACAGTGGCTTCATAAGTAGATCATGAGGTCGAGTTTCCTGTCTGAGGGAACTGTGTTCAGTATATATCTCCACGGTGTTTCCCTCTTCGGAGCCAGCATCCTTTATGATGGTCATGTGGGAATTTTGTGGCAATTTTCACTTTTCAAATGGAGCCATTTTAAGAAGTACACACACACACACACACACAAATCTTTGTGCTCTAAGTAGGAGAGTGAGAGGAGAGGGTCTTTTTTTTTTTTTAACTTTGTGGTTTGATGGAGATTTGTGGGCATGTGACTGAGTCTAGCCTCGAGGAAGCAGGATGCTTTTTACAACAGTTTTATTGAGATTACTTTTTGCAGTTTCTGGTCAGAGTTCTGCTTTGGAATCCAGAAGAGCAGCCTGAGGAGGAATTTTGGTTACATTGCATGCTTGCTGCTTTTCTTTAGAAAGAAAGAAAGAAAGAAAGAAAGAAAGAAAGAAAGAAAGAAAGAAAGACAGACAGACAGACAGACAGACAGACAGAAAGAAAGAAAGAAAGAAAGAAAGAAAGAAAGAAAGAAAGAAAGAAAGAAAGGGAGGAAGGAAGGAAGGAAGGAAGAAAAAGAAAAAGAAATATAAAATGCAATAGTTTTGGCATTACATTATGGACCTGGATAGAGAGCAATGTGACTATAATTCAATCTCTGTAGCAGCGCTAAAACATTCATTCTGCTAAGATTCCCACTGGGCAGAGGACTGACATGCACATGAACCAGAAAGAGAAGCTTTTGGAGCAGATCACATCCTTAAAGGGGTCCTGAGACCCATGTCGAGGCTGGGGTGTCAGTTTTATGTCTTGGAGCTGAGAAGTGAGTGTCCCACTGCTGGGTGTGTGGTTCAGTCGACTGACTCACCTCAAGGCACTTCCTCAAAGGCTTTCTTAGCCTCTCTGTTTATCACCCACTCGGGCTTCTGTGTTTTTCCCACAGCTGCTTCAGATAGGGGAGCAGAGGGAGAGCCAAGGAGTGCAGAGAGGAGCAGGGACCTAGCAGCTGTATCCTGGCTAAGAATGGGATCCGTAGAAAGAGTGTTTCAGCTATACGCCAGTCTTCTCCATATGGATTTCTGCATCACCTTCATCTAAGCCAAAAGGAGAGGAGAGAGAGACAGAGACAGACAGACAGACAGACAGACACACACACACACACACACACAGAGAGAGAGAGAGAGAGAGAGAGAGAGAGAGAGAGAGAGAGAGAATTGCCTTATGCAAATGTCTCTGATTTAGGGAAGAACAGACCAGATCACCATGTGCCTCAGAAATTCATTTCTGTAGGGTTGTGATAAGATCCAAGTCAAAGCCCATCCAGGGTATATAAAGGACTCAGGAAACAATGTTGAGTTTTATGGGGTCTTTGTGTGGGTTGGGGTGAAACCTTCAGAAAAATAATTGGGGTGGCAGAGCAGTTACTAACTTGAAACTTAACCCTACAGAGCTCACAGTATTCTTTCCTTTGTGGAAGGGTTGTGCTACTTCCAATGGCTTCATGGGCATCATGGCCTCTCTCCAACCATGTGGGTACATGGGTTCCTCATATCATTAAGTCCATGCAGCAGACATATAAGGGGCTCTTTTACTCTTAACTCAAAGGCCCCAAAGAGTCAGTACTTAAAGATACAAAAGTTGAAGATGCTAACAACATTTTCTGTGGAGGCATCTTTGTCTTGGAACCAGAGCTTAGAAACTCAGCCTAGTGGGAGAAAGGGTGATGAGTCTTACTGGCTAATAGTTGTGCATGAAGCAGAATTATTGGGAGAGACACAAATGGGAAACGGGAGATGGACAATGTGGTGTGGAAGCCACCACCAAGTTACACAGTTAAGCATTTTAGTTATGTTTAATGGTCTGGGGCTTGAAAAATGTTGGGTATTTGTAAATCATAGTTTTTGAATTTTAACATTTCTCAAGCCACTTTTTATTATGCTATATCCCAAATCCTGAAAGTGGGCAGATTGTATTTCACTCACTCGGGTATCTGAAATAACTGTGGTGGGTGATACTGATGCTTTGAAATCTCCAAGGAACTATATTTGAGAATTGTTCTTTCTAGTTGTTACAACCAATTTCCCCATCAAGTCTATAGGACCTCTTTGAAGCCCTCTAGCTCTCTGATGCCAGAAATGTATGCTAAGCCATTCACCCTGGTGTTAATCGCAGTGATTTATGAGGTCTTTCAAGCTTTAATTCTCTGTCTGTCAGGACTCTTCCTTGGGAGTGAGTTGACAGTTTAAATTAGTGTGTAGACACGGCTTTTATAATGTCAGCTTCGTTTTGTCTCATGAGCCTTTTGAAATTCCTTCCATTGTACCTCAAGTGACTCATGGCAGTAAACGACTCCCTCTCCTTTTGTTCTTAATCAGGGAAGAATGGAATGAACCACAAAATGTTTGTAAGAGAGCAGCCTTAATTAGTTTTCAGTTGTAGCCAGAGATTCTTGTCTTGACTCTTCAGCACATCGATGTAGGAGGTGGTGCACTCAGGTGAATACACACCACTTTCCTGGAAAGCTTCGCTGGCTTCTCTTCCACAAAAAGGAAACACTTGTGCAGCAGAAACATTTTAAAGCCGCCTTCCCAAGCTGGCAAGGGAAGCTACCTTCCAAGCTGTGTTAGCTTCAGCTCTGAAGCTGACTCTTGGAATTGAATGACTCAACCACAAAACGAATGAAGGTCTTCTGCAGGGAGTTTCCCTGCTCACCCTAAGCCCCTCCTACCCTCTGGAGAATGGTTCCAGCATGTGCCCAAGGCTAAGGATGCCTTGTTTGCCAACTGCCGGCCAACTCCTCATCATTTTAACTATAAGAGTAAATCCCAGATTCTCAAGGGTCCAAGCTTGTTTATTCGCAACAACGTCTGACTCACTAAGAAAAATGGTGAAGGAAAGTATAAAATTGCATTCAAAAACCCTCAAGGATTCTTGAACATCAAACACCCCTATGACACAGGCCTTTCATGAGCTCAATATAAATGAATCAGAAGCATATGGACAGTGCCTGTGCTCGGATGCACATGCGTTTAAAACTCTCAGGAGAAGTTAGCTTAGTGACCTCTCCCTGGATCAGTTCCAGCGTCAGAAAGAATTTGGAAAATCACTTCTCATGAGTCAAGACGTGGAAGGAATGATTGAGCACTTCTTGAACTGAAAATTGGGCACTTTTGGCAGTCCATTCCATGTGCATGTCATAAACACAGTAGCAGAGGGAATGGGGTTGCTTGGGGCTACTGATGGAGACAGAGAGTTCCTGTCTCTTATTTGTTACCTGCCTGTACCTGTGTACGACTGTTTCACACTTGAGAAAACATGCTCCCTGGACTCACTGAAACCTTCTTAAATCACATTTTGTTCTAGGATATTGTAATATCGGTTTTGTAGTCACGTAGTAAATGTACCACGCAGTCATGGGCCCTATCTCTGATTGTACCAATGGTGTGCTTGTGTGTGAAGAGCAAGAGCATTTCCATATGATATGACCTAAAGGCCATAGCATTTGTCCCCGTTAGTGAAGCCAAAAAATATGCCATTTTGAAGGAACTCTTTTTTTTTTTTGCCCCGAATATATGGAGTCATTTGTTGAAGAAGCAAATGATAGAAGCACCTAGGTCTTCATACATATTTTGGTTTTATTTCTGTGGCTGCAATAAAATATCTTGATAAAAAGCAACTTGTGAGCAAGGAGTTGGTTTCAGCTCAGAGTCCAAGGTTCCTGTCCATCAAAGCATGGGGGTGACAGCAGCAGGAGCTCAAAACACCTATAGTCACATTGTTTCAGTCTCTACCACTGTGACCAAACACCATGTCCAAAAGCTACTTAGGGAGAGAAGGGTTTGCTTGGCTTATACTTCCACAGCATGGTCACTGAGGGAAGTCAGGGCAGGGGTCTGGAGACAGGAATGAAATAGGATCCATGGAGGAGCCCTACTTACCAGTTTGTTCCTCATGGGTTGCCTGTCCCGCTTTCGTACCATGCTCAAGGCTGTCAACCCAGCTCTGGCATGACCTTCGGAGAGCTGGGCCCACCCATGTCAACCATCAATCAAGACAATGTTCCAGGCTTGCCCATAGACCAATCTGGTAGGGACATTTTCCAATTGAGGCTCCCACTTCCCAGATGACTCTAGCTGGTGTCAAGTTGATATAAAAAGTACCCTATCTGCAGTCAAGAGCAGACAGAATGAATGCATTCATCTCTACTCTTCAGTTACTATACTGCTACTTTTATAAAGTCCAGGGCCCCAAACCAGGAAATGTTGCTATCCCCCAACACTCAAATTGGGTCTTCCCACATCACTTAAAGCCATCAAGACAATCTCCCATGCATAGGCCCTTTGGTCAACCTGATCTAGCCATTCCCTCATCAAGACTGTCTTTCCCGGTGATTCTAAGGTAAGATGACTCTTTTGGAAGTGCGAGCCTTCTCAGTATCTCTTCATAGCTTCATATTGTGGGAGGAAGCAATCATGCCTTGTTCACTGTGATCAGCACACTAAAGGAGCTAAATATTTGCTACTCTGTAACACTGCACAGGCTGCTGAGAGTATAAACTAGACAAATGGCGTACAACGTCTATCTGCAAAGAAGTTAAAATTGAGTGGAGGTTACAAAAGATGTAAAATAATATCATTGGCAATATGACAGTGAAGGTGCTTCGTCACTAAGCTGGTGACAAACAGCACTGGTGGAATGAATTGAGGTATTTAGAGCAAAGGTAAGTCATGCAGGCTCGTGAGCAATTTGAACACACTAACAAAATGGTGTGCACGGTGTTTGCTAAATCCTTTTGAGATGAGTAGGTACTGTGTGTGTTGGAATGCCTTCAAAGGTCCCTTAGTTGGTTAAATGAAAAGAAGGCAAAAGAGTTAAAAATGCCTGCTATGTCATGAACCAGTTTTGCATCTGTCCAAATCGACAATTTTGAGCTGATGCAGCTGTGAAAAAGATATTGATATGTTAGTATTTGCTGTGTCTTCTCTTATCAGCCCTTTGGGTGTCTGTCATATGCCAAGTCCAAAGAAGAAAATGGAAATACAAAATTTTGCAAAGCACTGTTGTTCAGCCTGGTAGAGCTGGTGGACCCAACAGGATCGGGCAAGACTGAAGTAGAAGTGGGATGTAAGTTAATGCTATATTCTAGACAATTTTTACTTCACCTCAAAGAATGAATTGTACAGTTATACTTTTAAAATGCTTTAAAATAGGATGTCCAACCTAAACTTCCCCCATAACATATTGTGAATATTGGGTTTTTTTTTTCCCTGAATTAAGATCTCTACATTTAACTCACTTAATTCTTGGTTTAGTTCTTTTCTTTTAATTTTTGAGATTATAATTGTAATATTTCTCCATTCCTTTTCCCCTTCTACAAACTCCCAGATGCCCCTCCCCCTTCTACAAATTCATGGTGTTTTTTTTTCACTAATTGCATGTGTATATGTTTATGTATATCCAGATTTATTCCTGATTCTAACCTGTTCAGAACATAGAGTATCTGTCTCCAGGGTTGACCATTCGAGACTGGATGACTGTATGGTGTTCTCTTCTCTGGAGAAATCCACCTTGCCCAATCTTGGTTTTCTTCAATTGGCTTTGGTTCTTTGTGTCAGATTGGGGGCTGGGGCCTCTTGGGATTTCCTCCATCCACAGTGGGGGCATGTCTATTGTAGTCTTTGCTCAGCTCACATTTGGGCAGTCATGTTGGTGAGATTTTATGGGTATGGCTTCTGAAATAGAGATACAGTCTCACAGCAACCTCCTTGATTCTCTAGCTCTTACAATCTTTCTGCCTTGTCTTCCACAATGTTCCCAGAGCCCTAGGTATGAGAACGTTTGGGAGAGGTCTATGGGAGATGTCTATGTTGGGACTGGGCTCCACAGCTCTGTACTTGATTGTTGTGTATTTCTGTAATGGTTTCTATATGTTACAAAGAGAAGTTTTCATGGCGAGAAGTAAGGACTGCGCTTGTCTGTGGATACAAGGATAAATATTTAGAGATTGCTGGTAGAGATTTTTAGTGTTCATCGATTCTGCTCCAATAGCCATGGTTTCACTTTCTTCACCTCTTGTTTTTCCACGTCTTCTCAGATCTGTGACATGATGGGGAGAGATAGGTAATGCTGCCGACTGTAGCCACTTGCATTTATTCACAGGCTTGGTTCTCAAATGGAACCTAGTTTAAACATGGCCTTATGGGATGCTATGCTGCTGCTCTGCCATAAGTGTCGTGAGTGACTTTGTGAATGCCAGCATTTCTCTATGTGTCGACATCTCTTCGTTTTCTTTTACACTTTATTACCCTGGTCTTTGTATGATACCTGTCTTGCCTTGTGATACCAGAGGCATAGGGTACAGCAAAGAGAACTGACACCTTTTGAAGCAGGTCAGAGTGGGGCTCTGGTGTGGAGTAAAGAAATTGGAAGGACTTTGATAACACTATTTCAAATATGGTAACCACACACACATACATATAGGGCCAATGTAACTCAAGTACCAAATTATTAGAAAGGGGCAAGAAATCAAATATTTTCATTCGTTCTGTTATAGTCCATTAAATCACCTGCTCTAAGTGAATATGAGATTACTAAGAGGGCGAAAGGCCTGCTCATAGTGGAGTAGCTGCATACTAAAGAAGCCATACTCTAAAGATTAATTAATTAATTAATTAATTAAATTATTAGTTACAGATAATAGTGAAAGAATCAAAGTGAGAGAAGAGGGACAATAAAGACTATCGTGTGGGGCTGGAGAGATGCTTCAGCGGTTAAGAGCACTGAGTGCTCTTCCAAAGGTCCTGAGTTCAAATCCCAGCAACCACATGGTGGCTCACAACCATCTGTACAGCTACAGTGTACTCAAATACATAAAAATAAATAAATAAATAAATCTTTTTAAAAAAGACTTTCATGCAAATTATCCAAAGATTCACATACACAGGTCTGTATCATAACCTCAACTAGAAACTGTTTATCAGAATAAATGGCCGATAAAATAGTAATGTTAATTGAGGTTCCACTCCACCCATGCTACTTCCTTTTTTCTTTTTTTTTTTTTTGACTTTTTAAAAAAATTTTTTATTAGGTATCTTCCTCATTTATATTTCCAATGCTATCCCAAAAGTCCCCCATACCCACCCCCCCACTCCCCTACCCACCCACTCCCCCTTTTTGGCCCTGGCGTTCCCCTGTACTAGGGCATATAAAGTTTGCAAGTCCAATGGGCCTCTCTTTCCAGTGATGGCCGACTAGGCCATCTTTTGATACATATGCAGCTAGAGACAAGAGCTCCGGGGTACTGGTTAGTTCATAATGTTGTTCCACCTATAGGGTTGCAGATCCCTTTAGCTCCTTGGGTACTTTCTCTAGCTCCTCCATTGGGGGCCCTGTGATCCATCCAATAGCTGATCCTTTTTTCAATCTAAATAGGTTCCCCAGTGTTCTTAGGACCATGAAAAAGCTGAAGGGCCACAGGTCTTATTTTTCTTCCTTTTCTTGCATTGAACTGTTCCTTTAGATCGTGGGAAACATACTCAAAGACTGTCACCTTGAAAGGTGTCACATGATTAGCCTTACAGGAGACAGGTGAAGCTCTGGAAGAGTCCTCATGAGGGCTGAGCCCCCTCAGCACTGTGTGAAGAGGATATGCAGAGCAATTGGATGCTGCACCACTCACAATGCTTGGTATCTAGTGTTATTCAGTCCTTAATAATGGAATTTTGTGGGTGCATTCAGTCAGGGTAAATATAAGAGGATATCTAGGCAATTGGCTTGTCTGAGAGAGAGAAAGAGAAAGAGAGAGGGAGAGAGAGAGGGAGGGAGGGAGAGGGAGAGAGAGGGGGGTGTTTAAGCAGTAATATTCAGTCCTCAGGAAATATAACAGCTCTCCAAAAGAACAGGGAAGTGGAAACTTAAGTGAGTTGTGTTGGATGGTTTTGCTGGAACCAACATGTAAATGAGCGTTTTCCTGAAGTGGACACAGGTGAAAGACTAAGATAGACTTGTAAAGGGATATTTAGCTGATGCAGACACAGGAGAAAGGATGTTCTGCTAAAGCAGACATGTGAAAGGACACATGATGAAGGATTCTTCACTAACTATACACATGTATTGGTCCACCTTATTGCTCTGTCTTACTGCATAGTTGAGCTCCACTTGTAGGGACTCAACAGACACTGGCTGGGGAGCTTGTCTCATTACTGGCTGTGTAATGTTTGTGGGTCTTGAGTTGTCATTGATCTTTGCTCCCCTGAGAAAATTACAGCTGAGAACTTCTCCTGGCATTCCTATTGGTCCCTCCTGCTGACTTAGGCTGAGGCTGAAGCCTGGCTGTCTCTTCTAGGTCATGTCACCACTGTTGCTAATCAGACTCTAGCAAACTTGACTGCTGGTGTATGCGTGAAGTGTTTATGAGGGAGTCTAGCTGCCACTGCTAACCTGTGAACCAGAGTGCTGATTTCCAGACAACCTTTGCAAACAGGTCCGCCCCCCTACATCCTTTGTCTTTCACTATCTCTTGTGGGTTGTGGGCTCAAAGGGAGGTTAAATCGTTTTTACAAGCCACCATTAAAAATACGTGTTGAAAACTTAAAGTTACAAATAGGCTCCATCTTCTCCGCTACCTCTCATTGTCTTTCATTAAGGAATATATCAAGAGCATGTCAGTATAAATATTTTTTGATTTAATTTTATTTTTAACGTCATTAAAATATAACTACTTCTCTCTTGACAAACAACATGTTGAAATGACAGGCCACTCCATTCAGGCCTGTGAGCCTATATCATGCAGTCCTCAGAGAGTCTCCGTCTCTCTAGAGCTCTGGTTCCCAGTCCGTGCACTGGGGTGTGAGGACAGTTCTATTCCTCATGTTCTCTGCCATTGTCTGAGCTGAGATAAATGGTAACGTATTCCATCATAATTTCTTCAGCCTATTTGCATGTCATTTTTTTCTCTTCAAAGCCCATACATATATTTTCCTATTCATGGGAACTAAGTAAGTACTATGGCTTCTTAGATATGAATTTCCACATATTTGCACATTCAATTATTTCTACATTTAGGCCAGAGAAATGCCAGGGTTTCAACATTGCATCAGGAAAATTTACTGTTAAGCATACAAAAGACCTTCAGGTGCTATTTTCCTTCCTTTCTGTTTGACCTCCTGTTTAAGTGCGCTGAAGAGTGACAGTGGACCGTGAAGACTACAAGTCGCTGCTTGTTATTAAAAAGTTGGAATACAGATCTATCTAAGCTATGTCAAGGAAGCTTACTAAGAAATGTATTTCATCTCAGTACACGGAAGTGTACAATTATTATCATCAATGGTCATTCTGTACAATGTATCTAATTCTTTTCCCCGCCCAATTTCTATTTCTCTCCCCAGAGCTCTTATTTCTGACTTTCTGAAAGTGGAGGAATTGGTATAATCCTGATAAGTGTATTAATCTACAGCATGAACAATGACTTCTGTTATATTGTCCACCGTCACGCCCAATGTTTTTAAAAAAGTATTCTAGTTCTTAAATGACGTTTTGACAGCAGTGCTGTAAACATTATTAACTAAAGCCATAAGAAATTTCACAATTTTAGCCAAAATTCAATTTAAAATTAACCGTGTGGGCTGGAGGAATGGCTCAGCAGTTAAAAGCACTTGATTTTCGGAGGATTTGAATTGGGTTCCCAACACCCACATGGCAGCTCACAATTTCTTTTGACTCATGCTCAAGGCTACCTGACACTCTTATCTGACTTCTGGGGATACCTGTGCCCACTGTGCACACACACACACACACACACACACACACACACACAAACACACACACACACACACACACACACTCTTACACTTTTTAAAGTAACTATGAATTTGCTACTTAAAACACAGTTCTTTATAATGCTAAACAATTTCGGTACTGAATTTTAAAAACATCCTTGTTTCTGGGTTGTTGCTCAGGGCAACATGAATAACTAGTCCCATCCCTGGCTAGCTACATTTGTACTGTTAGTGATGCTTTCAATCAGGGACTTTGCATTAAAGGACATGTTTACTGTTTTCGTCCATCTTGTGCAAATGGATATTATCATGAGTGAAGTCACATATCTGGATAGAGCAAGGTCTCAATGGCTTGAAATCCACAGTAATACCTATGTCTGCAGCCTCCTGATCTAGGATTGCCTGATTAGGCTTTGTCTATGGTATATACCACACAAGGTACAGTATAGGCCTCCTTGTCAATCTATGCATTCAAAATAATGGAAGATAAAACACATATAAAATACCAGCAGAGATTCTAGAGTATTTATGTGCCTGATGGATCATCTCATTACTGTTTTAGGAGTAGCCTTTGAGAGTGTTGACAAAAATTTATTAATGCTTGTGGTCACTAAGTATGACCTCTGTTAAATATTACATCATTTCCTGTCCCCATTCCAGATCTTCACATCCTTCTGGGATGGACATTCCTAGACTGGCTTAGCATTCATTAATATCTGGTTTCCATAATGACTCTGTCCACTTCAGGGTGTGGTGGTGGCAATTCATTGGTGTGTAAGGCTTCCCTCTGATGCCTTTGATGTCTGTCGATGCCACTGAGAAGCTATAGTTGGCATGAACGCTGACTGACAGGTTACTGGCTCGAGAGAAGCAAACAGGAGGCTTCCCAGTGGTGATATGCAGCAGAGTTTCATTCTCAGTGAGGCCATGCTAGCAACAGTTTACCAGGCCAATAAAAGAGATTTGGAGGTAAAAATGTATGCTTATAACATGGCCAGAAGAATGCTGCTTTAAGCAGTGTTCTCCTGATTCTCCCTACTTACTCTATATTCTGTAGGCATTGGCATTAGCTAGTAATGATTGCCACAGGTAAATCTTGCAACTTTGTAACACCTGACTTCTGTTTTGATGCCTTTTTTTGGTTATTGTTGTTCTTTTCGAGACAGGGTTTCTCTGTGTAGCCCTGGCTGTCCTGGAACTCACTTTGTAGACCAGGCTGGCCTCAAACTCAGAAATCCACCTGCCTCTGCCTCCCAAGAACTGGCATTAAAGGCGTGTATCACCACTGCCCGGCTGCCTTTTTTTTTTTCTTTTTTAAATCCCACAATGTCACAGGCGATGATGTGACAACAATGTAATATTGCAAGAAATGTCACAGTTAAATAAAGTTGAGTCTGTTAATATTCTCACCCTTCTTGTCTGTTATCCGAAAGAATCCTGTTTTAGTTTCTACAATCTTAGACAGTCTCAGACACTCGGGAAGGTTTTCATATTGCTTAATAAGCAAGACTAGGTGGCTTCTTGAAACTTGCCTTACTTGGGCAACTGGCAAGTCTTAGAGCTTTGAGTTATTGGCTCAGCCTTACTGGGTATGTTTCAAGCACCTGGTATTCTTCATAACTACAACCTCTCTTTCCAACACAGAATGGAAATGGCTAGTTTAGTCAATGAGTCTCCAAAAACAGAGGGAACACCATGGAGAGGTATCATGCCATTGATTACTTCCTACTAGGCACATCCTTTTCTTCCTACTGAAGTGTCTCCTGGAACCGCGGGCACTGGTACAGCAGTGCTCACTGCTACAGATACTAAAGTTCTCAGTGCCAACCCTGTGCAGGCAAAAGCCTTCCTGGAAAGCCTACTTCAACCTCCCTCTGCAGTTGCTTTCTACTGTGGGTTTCTGGAGCAAGCGCTGGAGGACAAAATGGAGTGTCAGGTACTAGGCTTCTCCTACTTGCCCAGTTCCTCTCACTGCTGGAACCTTTCTGAACCAACTGCTATGTTTGGCCCCATCTTTCCCTCAAGAGTTCCTCCCCAGAGCCCCTGGGACTCCTTTTTACCATTCACAAGGTGGGCAGCCTTGCATAAGCTTGTTTGTAGTATTTTAAACACAACTGTTGGTGTGTGTTGGGGCATGGTGGTGATGGGAACACCTTATTCACACAGCTTTAATAGCTAGAATCAATTACTAATAAGTTCCTTATTTGCTAGTTTATTTTCATATTTTCAGATATGTTCAGCTTGTTTCAGATTTGTTGAATTTTGTTAAAGTCTGACAGAAAAAAAAAAATGGTACAATGGCAAAAAAAATTTATAGCTCTTATTTTAATTACTCCCAGATGCTTTTTTTTTTTTTTCCGGAACTAGCTGGCTGGCTGATTCAATGTAAATGTCCAGAAGGGTGGGACAGTTTATAACCATAGAAACAAACACCAGACATTTACCATCAGCTCCACTGGGCAGATAAACAAACATGGGGAGGGACAGCTGGTACCTTTTTAGTCCTTTAGTAGTTGTTTCTAAAGAACTCTGCAGAGAGAACTCCAAGCTCTTTATCCTGCAGCAGACTGGTCTTTTGTCAGGCAATCGTGTTACGTGGAATTTTTCAAAAATTTTATAGAGCATATTAAATAGATGGGCTAATGTCAAAATCAATTATTTTTATAACTCAGTCTTGAGAACTGAAACATTATTTATTATAGTAACTATGAAACAGATGTTGTAATATATGTCCTAATTCAATAAAAGAAAAAAAAACTTAAAGCAGTCATTTTATAATTTCTCCAAGAACACCATGTTAAGGTTGATGTATGAGGCTTAAAATAAAAATTCACATGAAGTATGCGACAATAAACTTAGGCTGAGAAATACGCAAGTTTTAGATCCAAAAGAGGGTATGAAAATAAAACATCTGATAGTTCATAGAAATCTAGAGAGCCTGGGTTGCAGGGGATTCATAATCCAGAGAGCATCATTCAACAGAGAGGGTTACAGGTGAGGCACAGCCCATGAGAAGAGTGCCCAGCCCAGCTGTGTTCCACCAAGACAGACAATGGGGATCTGGCATTGCTGAGGGTGGAGTTAGAAAAACACCTGCTTATGGCTATTGCTAGCGTGAGAGTGAAGTAATGCGTTAGGTATGAAGGTGAGCCATTTCTTCTCAGCCTTCATTGCTTTCTCTTCTCTTAAGCTGTCTGCATTTTGCCATTAACCTCAGCAAGACTGATGTTCAAGGGCTGAGGGTTTTAGATTGGCAGAATTTCCCATTTCAAGACTCAACATAACTATGGTGGCACACATATGTAGTCTCAGCATTTGAGGGGCTGAGGGAGGAAGCTGATGGGACTGATGTCAGCCTGAGCATCATAGCAAAACCCTGTGTTCAAAAACAAAACAAGAAAGGTTGAAGAGATGGCTTTGTGGTCCAAATTTGGACAGCCTAACACCGAGTTCAGTAAGAGAGCCTTTCTCAAAGGGTCAGGGTGAAAAAGAGAGCAGGAGTCCTGGGGTCCTCCTCAGAACTCTTCAGCTGTGTGCACGGTACACACACCTGCACAAGTATACCTCTTTTCTGTCTTCCTTCCTTCCTTCCTTCCTTCCTTCCTTCCTTCCTTCCTTCCTTCCCTCCCTCCCTTCCTTTTTTGACTCCTCTCTCTCTTTCTCTCTCTCTTTCTCTCTCTCTCTCTCTCTCACACACACACACACATCCCCACACCCCCACACTTATACACATGAGTCATGATTAATTTCATGATACTGAAAAGGACTTTGTTCTGCCTAAATATAAAAAGGAGAGCATGTGTGTTTCAAATGGTGTACACCAAAATAACAAGAAAATGAAGAATTCATAAAAAACAAAAAAACTTCTTGATCAGTGGTTCTCAAACTTTTGGGTCCTGTGACCCTTTCATAGGGATCGTATGCCAAAAATTCCAAATATCAGATATTTATATCTATACTACAATTCATAACAGTAACAAAATTATAGTTATGAAGAAGCATGAGGAACTTTTTTTTTTACTTATTCACGTTACATCCTGCTCACTGTCCCTCCCCTCCCCCAATTCTTCCCCCTCCTTCATCCTCTTCCCCAAGGTATCTGTCTACCCTGGCACATCAAGTCTCTGTGAGATTAGGTACATCCTCTCCCACTGAGGCCAAACAAGGCAGCTCAGCAAGAAGAACATATCCCACGTGCAGGCAAAAGCCGTTGGGATAGGCCCCCTCCAGTTGTTCAGGACCCACAAGAAGGTCAAGCTATACATCTGCTACATATGTGTGGGAAGGCCTCCAGTCAGTGAATGTTTTTAGCTGGTGGTTCAGACTCTGAGACCCCCAAGGGTACAGGTTAGTTGACTCTGTTGGTCTTCTTGTGGAGTTCCTATCCCATTTGGGGACACAATCTTTCCCCTGTTCTTCCATAAAAAGTCCTCAGGCTCCATCCACTGTTTGGCAGTAGGTGTTTGTATCTGTCTGAGTCAACTGCTGGATGGGACATCTCAGAGGGCAGCCTTGCTGGACTCCTGTCTGCAAGCATAACAGAGTATCCTTAATAGTGTCAGGGATCGGTGCTTACCCATGAGATAGATCTCAAGTTGGGTCAGTTATTGGTTGGCCTTACCCATGGGATGGATCTCAAGTTGGGCCAGTTATTGGTTGGCTATTCCCTCAGTCCCTGCTCTATCCCCTGTGCCTTCGTTTCTTGTAGACAGGATAAATTTTGGGTCAAAAGTTTTGTGGGTGGGTTGGCATTCCTATTGCTCCACTGGGGTTTCTGCCTGACTAGAGTAGCCTCTTCATGTTCCATATCCCCAGTGCTTTGAATTACAGATAAGGTTGCCCCCATTGATTCTTGGGCACCCCCTTATCACAGGCCCCTGCCTTGTCCTGGAGATACTTTCTACCTCCCCATCCCCATCAGTTGCAGATTTCCATTCATCTCTCTTGTCCCTCCCTATACCTGATCCTGAATCCCCCCTTCCCATCACCATCCCCACTTCTACCCAGTTCCTTCCCTTCACCTGCCTCACATGACTATGTTATTCCCTCTTCTAAGTGAGATTCAAGCATCCTCATCTGTGCCTTCCTTCTTTTTTAGCTTCTTTGGGTCTGTGGAGAATAGCATGGGTATCCTGTATTTTCTGGCTAATATCCACTTATAAGTGAGTACATACATGCATATCCTTTGGGAACTGAGTTACCTCACTCAGGACAATATTCTCAAGATCCATCCATTTGCTGAAAGATTCATTATATCTTTGTTTTTAATAGCTGAGTAGTATTCTATTGTGTAGATGTACCACATTTTCTTTATCCATTATTCAATTGAGGGACATCTAGGTTGTTTCCTCTTTCTGGTTACTATGAATAAAGCTGCTATGAACACAGTTGAACATGTATTTTTGTGGGATGGTAGAGCATCTTTTGGGTATATACACAGGAATGATATATCTAGCTCTTGAGGTAGATCAATTCCCTGTTTTCTGAGAAACAGCTAACTTGATTTCTGAAGTATTTTTGCAAGTTTAGACTCCCACTGGCAATGGAGGAGTATTCCCCTTGCTCCATATTTTTGACAGCATAAGCTATCTCTTGAGTTTTTTATCTTAGCCATTCTAACCAGTATAAGCTGGAACCTCAGAGTTGTTTTGATTTGCATTTCTGTGATGACTAAAAATTTTGAACATTTCTTTAAGTGCTTCTTGGCCATGCGAGATTGCATGAGGAGCTATTTTAAAGAAAGCATTCAGGTTGGGAACTACCGCTCTAGACCCCTTTTTTTGCTGTGACTCATCAGATGTTGGTTCCCATTTAACTAGTTACTAACAGTCTCATCCTATTTTATAAAATATGTTCCTAAAATATCAGAATGAATACTGAAATGTAAAGGGAAGAATCTATGAGCAATTGTAGATTCACAATTACATTGGACATTTAGAGCTGAGCTCTGCTCATGGTTTGATGTACAAACTGAATAATCAGACATGGGTTTGGGGGCAAACCCCCATCACAAGGCAAGATGTCCACCTCTTTGTGGGGTCCAGGTAAGGGAATTGCACAATTTTCTTGGTCTGTTATGTCCATAAGTTCTTGGGCCTGGTTTGCCTGATAGGATTTTAATATGCATGTGTGGCCGCAGTCACAGTTCACCTTGAAAATTAAAAGGCATCCCTCTCTTTACTTCCAGAAATAATGTCATTATTAGTATGTGTCACATAGGGTGTACAGAAAGACGTGGTCAGTCATGTGCCCACCCACTGCACAGTCATCTTCTGTCCTTAAAATGTCAATCAAAAGCTGCTCATAGGATGGAATCTCTTAGGATAAGGCATGATTGTAAGAACTACATTTTTTTTTTGTTTTTTAAACAATGTGAAATAGCTTGGGGGTGGGGTAAAATCTGGTCCCAACAAATACTTTGCCCTCACTTCTCCTGTTTTTCTGTATTTCTTGAGCTCTTGCTTCTCCAAGCATTGTGAGTGTACCTCACAAGACTCTGATGAACAGCTCCAGAGCCTTTCCCTCAAGGGGCTCCCCTAGGCTACCAACTTCAAAGGTTTGGAATAATGCAAATACCCTCAATGGAAAAAAAATCATATTGAATCAATTAGTCTACAATGATTCATGAGATACTTCCTGATCTTGCAGTAATCAAGGTCATATTATGAGCACCATTTATCATGGAAGAAGCAGAGCCCTGCTGTTCTAGCTAATAAGATCCAATTTGGGAGGCTGCAGCAGAGAGAACACTGGCTTTAGTACATTTTGCTTTAAAGCAGAATCTCAGAGCCAAGGACACACGAGGACAAGGGCTTTCAGAGCTGTTCTAGAGAAAGGAATGGAACATTCCTTTATAAATAGGAAAGAGGTTCGTATCCAACAGAATGTGAGAGCTTCTTGTTCAAAGCAAGATATCAAAGTCAGCCCCCCCCCTAAATGGCAATATTTTAAAATGTCTTAAATGATGACCGGGGGCCAGAGTAGGAAGGACTGACCCTGACTGAGTAAACAAAAGGGTTACTATTATGTAAACAAAAACCTAAACATTTCTCATGAATCTCATGAGGCAAGGTTTCAGTTTAGGAAAGCCACCACTTCCTCTATCTGCCCCCAGTAGACAACTACCTCATGCAAAGGGCATCTAGGTCCTGATTAAGCCAAACAGCCTGCATGAGCTCAAAGGCTAACTAACCCCCAGGCTTCCCTGGTTCCCAAGCCTTGTCCCACCACTACCATCCCAATAAAACTGGCTTTTCTGCCAGGTGCAACCTGGTAGTTTGTGTCCTCCAATCAATTGTCTTTCTACCCATAGGGTGATCTAGGTTAGTGGGTTTACTGCACCTTGACTACTGACATTTGTTGCTGAAACCCAAGAGGGATGCTTAGACCCTCTAAACCCCCATCCTTACTATAACAGAACCAAACTGCTGACTTTGTCCTCCTGGGTACAGATCATTTGTCTCTTTTGACTTCTTCCACTTACCATATTTGACTCCAAATTTAGAGTCCATCTCTTCAACTGCTTTTCTCGTCTACCTTCTCAACTCACCTATCTGTCCTCACAGACATGGGTAAGTGTGCTTATGGAGCTACCTTCTCTGCCTCTCTCTGCTCATTCATCAAAGTCATGCTGGTAGGTTAGGCAGCCTCCTCACACCCTTTGGGCACCCCATCAATGGGAGAAGGATGCCTGTTCATTGAGATACTAAGCATCATTTTGAAAAGTCTCCATTCCCTGAAGATTCCCTTGGATTTAGACTCTGTCCTACAACCCTTACTCCTTACTGTGTTGCTTTCTATGTGTCTCTCTTTCTTCCCACCAAAACACTCCTTCTGGTGAAACTTCTTTTGATATCCCCTAATACCTGGATTTGAAGGAAACTTTCTCAAATCTCTCCTACCTCCTCTTGACTCTGCTACTCGAAATTCCTTATTACTGCTCTTTCTTCAAGGGAAGTCTTCCTCCTCCCTCTAACCAAATCATGAGCTTTTCCCATTCAGAATCAGACTCCTTGACTCCTCTGGCCTGCCTTCTTCAATCTCTTTAACTTCTTTGACTTAGGGAAACCATTAAGCCATCTAATTTCTTACTGCAATATGACTTAGCCACAAAACAAGCGCAACCATTAGACTCAATGGCCAGAAAATGGCAATTCAATTTCTAATTTCTCATGAATTCAGACAACATCTGCCACTGCACAAGCAATATTCTGAAATATCTTATCTCTAAGCCTTTTTTGCTCTCCACTCTTGTCCTTCCCTCTGATCACTGGGCTTAATCTTAAGGAGATCCAAATGTCTTTTGGGTATGGATAGTATTGGAAAATTGTCATGTGATTTATATGCTAATTGAAAAGCTGACTATGGAGATGAGATTTGGCCTGCCAGTTTTGTCTAAAAGTTTCCTCCAAAGACACTATCCTGGGTCCTGCTGGTCCCCTAGTTCCATAAAAGGGAAAACACCAGAACAGACTAGGAAAACGACACTACATGCTTAAGAACAGCTAAGAGCCTCTACCGGTGTCTGACAAATACAGAGGAGGATGCTCTCAGCCAACCACTGGACTGAGCACAGGGTCCCCAATCGAGGAGCTAGAGAAAGGACCCAAGGAGCTGAAGGGGTTTGTAGCCCCATAGGAGGAACAACAATATGAACCAACCAGTACCTCCAGAGCTCCCAGGGACTAAACCAAAGAGTACATGTGGAGGGACTCATGGCTCCAGCTGTGTATGTAGCAGAGGATGGCCTTGTCGGTCATCAGAGGGAGGAGAAGCCCTTGGTCCTGTGAAGGCTCTATGCCCCAGTGTAGGGGGATTCCAGGGCCAGGAAGTGGGAGTGGATGGGTTGGTGAGCAGGGAGAGGGGGAGGGAGGAGGAGGTTTTTGGAGAGGAAACCAGGGAAGGGGATAACATTTGAAATGTAAATAAAGAAAATAATTTTTTAAAAAAGAAAAACTAAGAGGTAAACTATTTCCAGTAGAAGTTACTATTGTTTATTTCACAATACATAAAATTTTTAATCAAGAAAATTTTATGTATAAAACTAAAATAGCTAAATATAATCATAGATGTTTAAATTTTTTAATATCCTTCCCTCATTTTCTTGTTTTTGTTTGCTAAAATGTTCCTTCATTCAAGGTTATCAATATTTTTGAAAATTTTGCTGAAATGTAAAGTTTCTTTATTTCAGGATTTATAAGACCTGTGGGAGAGGAATTCTTTTATTATTTTATTCTATTTTATTTTATTTTAAATCTGTAAAATCCCAAAAAGAAAATGTTAGCTTAAAACTTAGAAAAGGATTGAAAGTTAGACACTCTTTGTATAGGTGATCTTAATTTGCTACAGGATGTTACTTGGATATATATGTAACTTGTATTCAACTCTTGGTTAGAAAAATAGTTTTTGTTTGTTTTGTTTGTTTGTTTGACTATGGAGGTAACAGCAGAAACTCAAGATGTTGTTTTCTTTTTTTATTTTGCTTTCCCTAGACTAAGGAGGTTACAACAGGCCTTTAAAACACTTTGGATAAGAATAGATACTGTGTGATGACTGTTGTCCTAAAAGTAAAACATAACAGATGAGTATGAAACCACAAATAGGTGTATGGAAAATCAGACTTTCCAACAACATAGACTTGATGATTAAGATTTATAAACTCCCAAGGTTATAGTGTCTATTCAGGCTAACCATATGCTTGATGATTAAGGTTTATAAATTCCTAAGGTTTTAATGTCTATTCAGGCTAACAAGGTTATAATGTCTATTCAGGCTAACAGAAACTGGCCTACATACATATGTCTAACCGTGTATGTCTTTGGTAAGCATATGTTTGGTATGCTTAGCTATTTGTAGAAACTGAGTCATATAAATAAACTGTGATATTTTGTAAAAGTATGCTATAAAGAGATTGGAGAAATGAGGTTCCTAGTCTTTCTATCAACTGTATGTATGGCCAAAGAATCTCCAATGCAAACATTATAAATTTTAAGGCTCAAACTTAACAGGGATAAAGTTATGAAATCCTAAACCTCTAAAAGTTACTCACTTACTGTAAACTGTTGAAGATAATTAAGATATACAAGGTAGTGGCCAGTCATCTCATAAATAATCAAAAAATTGAATGTGCTCAGAACTATGTTTATTGTCATGCTACACACAAATGCAATTTTTTTACAGGGTCAAGCTTGATTGGAGGGGTCAATTTGTATTTCCCATTAAACAGTCCTCTGTATCTGCTGTCAAAGCTAGGCCTAAAGCAAGTAACTGAAAACAAGTTTAAGGTAAACTTGAAGTTTGTATCGTGTAAATTAATATTTAAAATCAGATATATTAAAAGACTAGGCTATGGTACTCAAACCCTCCAGAAATATCTGTTGAAAATGGCACTTAAGGTGAGGGTAGAGTAGGGAAAGGCTTCCCATGATAGACAGTTTCCGGTAGAAGACTGAGGCAACCTTCAAAGAAGATGGGCACCAAGGACTCCACCTGGAACCTGCTTCAAATGTGGTGACATTCGTCACTGATTGAAGAACTGCGCTTCATCTCAGCTGCTGCCACGACCTTGCACAAACTGTGGACAGGCTGGACACTGGAGGGTCAACTGCCCCCTCTACCTTGTCAAGGTAGATCAACCCCCCAATTTTTGTCTTTACAGGAAAATCTCATGAATCTTCTGGACTTGGCAGCTGAAGACAGATGCCATCCTGGACTTTAGCCCTCAAGAAAACCATCAATATTACCACGTAGGATCCCGGAATAGCTGTACTGACAGAGGTTACTTGGTCCATACTTCATGCTTACTCTGGTAAGATGTATCTTTCCCAGATCTCTATGATGAGTGTTGACAGCTAGCCCCTGTGTGTCCCAAGCCTGTCTTCATCAGACAGTTTAGCTCCTCTGCCATCTGCTGTTATGGGAGCAGGCAGGCCTCAGCCAGCTCCTCCCTGAAGGCTGCCTAGCCACTGCATATAACTAAAACACTCTGGCTTTTGATAACTTTGGGTGTAAAGGATGAACATGTTGCTTGCTGCTGATACACTTGAGAACCTTAACACAAAGTTTGAATAAAACGAGCCTCCTAAATAGAAAAAAAAATCTCTGAAACAGAGGCTCAATTACCTGCCAGCATAAATTGGTTAACAAGCAAATCAATGGAGCTTTCCAACGGGCTCATAGACTTGGTCACAAGAGTTTGAAATACAGGAGTAAATAAAGTCCCCAGTTGGTAGAAGTTGTCATGAAGGTTAAATGGTAAAATATTTTCAGGTGGAAAGGTGAAAGGTTTATAAAAATTTTGGTAAAAATTAAGGTGGCTGAATATTTCCAGAGTGAAAAGGCAAAATAGATTTATACAATTTGTGATGGCCTGAGGAAGTGATTTAAGATATGTTAAAAATGAGACTTAGAATGATATATTAAAATTGCAAAGTTCAAGATAGAATCCATAATGTTAAAACCTCAGTTTAAATCAGTATAGTTGTCATGTAATTCATCTACTTTTAGTAACAGGTATAAGTACTGGCTACTAAAACTTAAAAAAAATGATTAAAATCATAGTCACAGGCTCAAAAAAGCTTACATTTCCTTTGTTCATTTTAAACTTGTTTACATTTATGCTGATAGCTTTTCAGACTTTATTTTTGCTGTGGCTCAAAACCAGGAGCCTGCTCAAGCAGTTTGTAGGCATGTATTAACTGCTTCCTCTACAACAATGATTTCAATATGGCTTAAAATAAACAACGATCCTACTAATATATCTAAAATTCTTATCTTTTGTCAATAGTTTAACATTCACATCTCCCGTGGCATTCTCTCTAACCCCTAAGAACAAGTTCTAACATGTCACTTCTCTAGAGGCTGTGAGACCTGCAAGAACCAAGTCAGTAAATGAGACAGACTAAAGTCTCGCACTATAGCCAACTTTATTCTGAGCATCAGACAATTTATACTGAGGGCTAAGAAGAGTCACATGAGTAAAATTCTCATGAGTTCAAGCTGTATACAATCACAAGGATGTGATTTTTTTCATGGAGGCATATATAAGCATTTAATTGAATTAAAAGTGCAAGCAATATTGAATAATCTGAAGTACAGTCACTTTTACCTGCTATCCCCGGGAAGAACACAAAAACACATTCCAAGAACAATTCCATATTTTGAAGAAGTTGAAACCACAAGACTTGTCTTGTTTTCTTGGAGTTTTCTCACAAGCACTCAGAATTCTCATACATCTCCATTACTGGCCATCACTGACCAAGCTCTATTGATGCATGATACATCAACCCAAAGCCCAAGCTATCCCATTCTTTTTTGCTATACTTAGCTGGCAGACACTATCCAGGAGTCAGCCTATGCACTATAAACTTCTAAAACCAGCTCGCCTTCATCTGTCTAGTTTTAGTGCTCCCACAAAACTGAGAGCCCTCAACTTGCTGACCACTGAAAGGGTCTTTCTTTTGCTTCTTCCTCAATGAAGTGTATTGCTACTATATGAACCAATCCAGCTAAGTGGAAGAGAGAATAAAAGGCTTACATGAACTGACACTGAGTTGACCCTCTTACTTCATGGAGAATCCGTTCCTAAATTAGGGAGAAAACAGAAGCACATCAGCATTGACTGGGCCCCTATTTTGTTGCAACATCATTTCAGCATGCTACAAAATTTTCTCCTGGTTCTTGCCAAGGGTACAGAAATGCTGTATATGTCTGAAAATTCTCATTTGTAGAGGTAAATTCAAAGTGGTCCTGACAAGCTTCCTTTGCAACTCTCCAGTATTGAATCAATGTTGGAGTACAGGATCATCTGAGTCAATGTTGGAGTGCAGGATCATCTGAATTTATTTTGATGACTATGTTTAAATATTATAAGAGAAAGGAGAATTGTCAGCTCAAGTGGTTTAACTTCCTTTAAGATATGTGTATGTATATACACATATATACATGTATATATACATACAATGCATATTCATATTTATATGAATATATAAGCACTTGTATCTCTACCTATTGTGTGTAATTTTCTGTAAATTTAAAATAATATGACTCCTTGAGGTTTTACCAAGCAACCTTGGTTTTATTTGTCTCTCCTGCTTCTGTATTGACCCTATTGACCCCCCTCAATTGGAGCCCCCTTGTTGTTATTCCACATCCCATGTCATATCACCTGTATCCTATTTGCTACCCAAGCCTCCCTCTCAATGTTTCTTTATACTTTCCTGGTTTCTGTAGTTCCTCAATGCTGTATACTTATATCTAAGAATTTGGAGCTAGGAACCTCAGATGGAGAGACCATGTGGTGTTTGTCTTTCTGGATCTGGACTGTCTCTTTCAATATAGTATTTTCTGGGTCCATCTGTAAATCATGTAAATTTGCAAAATTTCATGATTCCATTTTCTTTTCAATTGATTAGTATTCTCTTGTGTACATGTACTACACTTTTGTTACCCATCTACTGAATGATACTTGGGTTGCTTCCATTTCCTATCGGTTTTGACTAGAGCAGCAATGAACTTGGCTGAACATGGAGTATCTGTGGAGTAGATGTCAAGTCCTTTGCTCATATCCTCATACAGCACTAACAACTGGGGACCATATGTTTAAATACATGAGCCTACAGGAGACATCGTCATCCAAACCCCATAGTGAGCTTGTCAAAGGGTTTCCAGCCTCACGTGCAGGGATTCAGAAAATAAACTCTGAGGTAGAGCTGTTGAGTTTGTTTTGTTACACAAGTCTTGCATCAACCACTGAAAGATTTCCTAGTCTCTGTCCATCCTTCAAGACCAACCTTCAGTCTTTATCTAAAGTTAGCAAGTACTCTCAGTTAAGAAGATGGCCAAAGGGGGCTGCTCACCCAGGAGAACCTGCCCCTCCTTCCTTTAGCTCATCCAGTTCTTTGTTCACCACTTCTATTCAATATCCCCCAAGCCACATATGTTCATATAATGATAAGGAAAGCTATGCAAAATACACAAAATGTAAAGTGAATATATACATAAGTAAAAGTCACATATATATATGTGTACATATATATATATCTATACATATATATATGCAAAGTCAATTTTTATTATGTAAAGTATTTAACTTCCTTAAAGTCACCATGAAGTGTACATTAAAGAATACTGTATCTCTGTCCTTGGGGAAATGTAGGATTACAGTATACATATTTTTGACCCTTTTGTTTGGAACTACCAGGTAATACTGATACTCCTATTGCTCCTAATTAGATGAGGCTTGTTGAACATATCTAATTTTCTCCTTAAAGCACATAGTGCATTCTTGCATTTAGAAATACTAGCCAACACCTCAGACCTGTATTTGGGAACATTTTGAACAGTAAAACAATGTAAAAAGAAATCACAAAATACTAACAAAGTCCCAGTAAAGACCTTGAAAGGGACACTTTGTAGTTGAGCACCAAAATGAGAGAAAGCAGACACAACCTTCACTCGACCCCCTGGGAATGTCAAACCTTAGAGCAGCAGTTCTCAACCTTCCTAATACTGTCTCTTCAGTACAGTTCTTCATGTTGTGATGACCCACAGCAACAAAGTTATTTTTGCTGCTACTTCATAACTCTAATTTTGCCAGTGTTATGAATCATAATGTAAATATCTGTGTTTTCTGATAGTCTTTGGTGACCCCCGTGAAAGAGTTGCTTGACTGCCAAGTGGGTCATGACCTTAAGAGTAAGGTGCAGGTTTCCACTCTGTACATACGTATGTCAGATTTTAAGCTTTTATTTTGACGTTAGAAATTTTGACAAGTAGGAAACTTTAAAAATAAGAAATTCATGAAAGATCTGTATAAATACAGTGCACCATAGTATTAATATAAATACAACATTTATTTTAAAGTGTTTACATGTAAAGATGTGTTTCATACATTAGATATGTTCAAAAATAAATCACACATGTGCATTCCACACTCTTTGTCTCTTTTAGCTCCTATGTTGAGACTTCCTGCTTCTGACTCTGTCCTGGTTAGAAATAGGAGCCCTCAATTAACATGACAAGTTTTCATTCAATTTTCCGTTAGTACCATGAGCTACCCAAGCATTTCTTTCTAGATCCTATGGGAACTTTCTGCTGAATTCACACTTGGTCACAAGCAGTGAATAATTTATGGCACTATTGAATTATTTCTTCTGATGATCAGTGTCACCTGCCCAGCCAGCTTCATCCTAACCTGGGTAACTCTTATCTCTTTACCAAATCTGCTTTTAGAAGGGTGATAGTACCTTCATTTTTACTGGTGTGTTTGGACAGTTATTAAAATGGGTACTGTTAGTCTCAGTTTCCCTGTCATTTCCAAGAACGCTCTATTACAGTTGCTGGGAAGAAGGTTCTTATAGAATTGTCATCTCCAAACTAGGTTACAAATTAGCCCTGCATGGGAGAGGATCTACCCCCCAATGGAAGATGAGTGCGCGTCTCCACACCTGGTCTACTGAAGACAATGGGAAGCAAATGGCAGAGCAGAAGGAGAAGTGTTGTAGTTTGATTATGAAACATCTCAGCAGGCTCGTGTGTTTGAAGATTCAATTCTCAGACGGTCTGCTTAGGGACCTTCATAGCACCCACCGTTCACACTGTGGACTAGCTAGCTGAAGTGTGTGGCTGAGGTACAGGCCTGGAAGATGATTTCTGGTTCTGGTTCTGCTCTTTGCTTCCTGGTCCATCAAGATATGAACCATCCATACCACTAGTTTCTATTGCCCCGGACCTATGCCATCTTACCATTTGTCTTCCCTCCCATGACAGACATGAGACAAACAAGAGAAAACCTTCTCTTACAAGACACTTCATCTGGGTATTTTCTCACAGTGGTGAGGAAAGTAAGGAACAATTTTTTTCTGAAGTCATTTCCATCTCAACTCTACCTCCTTCCTAGCCCCACAGGCCTATAATAGATTTTCAGACATGGAAGTGGACAAAGCTTAAAGAAGATGGAATAGATAGGAGAAAACCTGGCTAGTCAAGGTGACCCAAAGCTTGTCAGAAGCTACCATAAGAGCCCCAGGTAGAGGAGGGTCTTCTTGGAGTATTCATTCGCTGATCTCTTGTGGGCCCCAGGACAAATGGAGATGCCCCTCCACTACAGTAAAATCAAAGAGCTTCTGAGATCATGCCCATCCCCCAAATGGGGAATGCCTAGAAGATGCAGCCACCATATGCTGATGCTGCTACTGAACAAGCTGTCTATTCCATGTTCAAGTGTGGAGCTCAGCTTATCCAATGGGCCCTGTTTCTTTCTCCGCCAACTCAGGATTGCAAAGGAGGCGTTAACCAGAGCTCCCGACACAAAGCTGCAACCTGGGAACTGTGGCCGGGTGATTCTCTCTCTCTACCATGTAAAAGGCTTTTGTTGCCCCACTAAAACTCTGGCCTACATTATTTCCCTTCAAGAGTTCTTATAAAGCAGAGCAGATGGAGAGATGAATCATTTCAAGATGATAAAATGGCACCAAGCCCACGATGGCAGGGGAAAGATTTTCCCCTTAATCAGATGCAAAAACAGTAACATTAACCATAACATAAGTAACCTGTTTATAACCACTCTGTACTCACACAGACACACAGAGTGAGACACAGACACAGACAGACAGACAGATAATAATAATAATAAATTTTTAAAACTTTGAAAGAAGCAAAGGGGAGAAAAAGATCTCATATGCCCCCAAAGGAATGATTTCCAGGTATGAGAATCTGGGAATCTGGAATCTAAAACAGAACTGAAAGCCCATTTACTCTGAATTCTCAGAATTTGGCCCATACTTTGTGCACACTGTAACAAAGGTCTGCTTGCATGTCAGTCTGCACTGTGGATTTCTTTTTTCTAGGAAAATAGGTTCTTCCTTCCCACCCCACTTTTTTTTTCCAGCTTCAATATGGCTGGAGCACAGCACATGCCTGTTGAAACAGTCCCAGGAATCTCATTACATCACCCTAATTGAGGGTGAGTTAATCCTAACCCGAATGTTTTCAGTGAGTAAGGGCACTCTCTCCTTTTTTGAGGCAGCCCATTCCAAATCTGGCACACTGTAATTATTGCAAAAATCATCTTCATATTGAGAGTTAAGTATTCTTCCCTGTAATGCTCACTTCTGACCCGAGCCCCACCTTACAGAACATGCAAATGGAGACGATTCTGTCTCTAATACAATGACTCAACAATGTCACTTCCCATTATATTCTTATATATGTACCCCTCTGCCCTCACCCCATCACACTTGAGACAAAGACGGTTACTCTTCCTTAGGCTAAATACCTATTTCCACAAGGCATTCTTCATTTAAAGAGGCTCTGGGTCTGCTGTGGCCCAAAGTTAACTTAGGGATGCTTTCTATTGTGTTGTGCCCATGTCCAGTGGCTTCTGTGATCAGGACCCGCGCTCCTGGCCATGAAGCATTCTTCTGAAGCCCACGCAAGCACAGCTCTGAAGCTTCCGAGATTTTCTCAGGGGCTTTGCTGTGTGTTCAGCCTCCCCTTCCATTACCGGCCTTACTGTTCAAGGACTGAAGAAACGGAAACTCGAGGTAAGCAGAGAGTTGTTAGAGGGAAGGCAGAAGGGCAATGTGGATGTTTTTGTTGTTTGGTCATTTCACCAAAGCTTCATCTTGGTCCATTCACTTTTCTATGGCGAGGAGCATTGCTTTCTGATTTAGCATTGCATCGCTGCAAGTGGGACAGAGACCGTCACCTCACAGGCACTCAGTGAATGTTTGTAAATGACAGACACAATGTGTGGGCTCTTCCATGGCCAGGCTACAGGAATATTGACTATATGCTACTCACAATGAGTTCAGAAGCTCCTAAATGATAGATCCTAATAGCAGAGAAATAAGGGGTTTTCTATAATGCCTTAAAATCAGGTTTGCAAGAGTGAGTGGGTCTTGGGCAATCATTCAAACTACCAGTAGATATTTTGAATATTGGGTCTCCTTACAAAATTTCTTTTTGAAGATACAGCTCTTTGACTAAGCCTGACTTTGTTTTATGGAGTAGTGATGTTGATTCGGGCAGCTTCCACAGTTCACATTAACCTCATGGTGGGGAATTACAAGTGATTCTCTTGTGCAGCAGAGATGCAGGCAGTTATCTGCTGAGTGCATGCTCCCAGGGACAGGGAACTAGCTCCATGCTGTCCTGCTGGCTCACGTCTTCATTGCCAGCAAAGTCATATAAAGCTATTCTCTTTAATGAAGAAGAAAAACATATTTTTTTTCTGAGCTCTGCTGGGAGAGTACTGGTGCACATGAGCCGGTCAGGTCTTTAATTTATTTTATTTTATTTTAACAATTTCTTATTCCTTAGAACCAAGAAATCCCTTCTTCCATGCAGCTACCCCCAGACTACTTTGTGTTCTTGCTCTGCTTTAACTATATTATCTGCTTCCTTGCCTAAATTGTTGCCTTTTTTCAAGCCCACTTCATCCTGTATCAAGAGAGCACCATTTTCAGTTGCTAAAATAGTTGTGAAAAAGCACAGGATTGAAGTCAGGAACGTAACATGGAGAGATGAGATGCTTCTGCAAGACTCTTTGATAAAGTAAATGAAAAACAAAACAAAACAAAACAAAACAAAAAAACCCACATACCCCATGTGGTGGTTTGAGTGAAAATGTTTCCCATAGGCTCATAAAGGAGTGGCACTATTAGGAGGTGTGGCCTTGTTGGAGGAGGTGTGGCCTTGTTAGAGGGTGTGTGTTACTGGGGGCTTTGAGGTCTAAGATGCCCAAGTCAGGCTTAGTGGCTTACTCTCTCTTCCTGTCCACTTCACATTCAGATGTGGAACTCTCAGCCGCCTCTCCAGCACCATGCCTGCCATGCTTCTTGCCATGACAATAATGGACTAAACCTCTGAACTGCAAGCCAGACCCATTAAAATGTTTTTTTCTTTATAAGAGTTGCCATGGTCATGGCGTTTCTTCACAGCAATGAAAACCCTAACCAAGACCCTAGAAAAAGAAAGAGACTTCCCTTTCTTTTGAGACACTCTTGAGAACAGCTGAAGAAGTGGAATTACTAAACACCATCTTCCTCCACCTGCCCTCAGAGCCGCTATTGCTCTCTACTGGGGCTCCTGGTTAGAGACGACCTCACACCAGAGCACACACAGTAGCTCAGTAAATACATGAAGCCTCCAATCAGGTCTCTCAAAACAAAAGAAAGCAATGGCTTCTCCAGATGTAGCACAACCCTTTTATTTAGGGCAAGTCTTAATTTTCCAATTTTTGCACCTCCTCCAAGCATTGTGGTCTTGAAAGAGGCCATCTAGAAAGATGCTAATTTGAGAGTTCCAGGCATCTCCTCAGCAGCCTGTGACAGTTTATTCCTAGTCAAAGCTACATCTTTTCAAATGGAAACTCACATTTCAGTCCGAAATGACAACTCAGGCCCAAAGCACACACTTCACGTGGCACCAGGGTAAATACTGAACGCTTTCACAGACTTTGTCCAAATTAAACACTGAGAAATCCCCAGAGGCTTTAGTTTCCTGAAGTGAAGAAAAATCATACTTCTTCCAGCTTTCACTAGGAAATATCACACAAAATCCCATGTTTTCATCTCCCCGGATATGTGTGCAATTGATACACAATCGAAGGATCATTTTCATTTTTTAAGGTTGGAGAGCTAGTCACTCAGAAAGTGATGACGTCGAGTCCCAGCATTCACTCCAATCCCATACAGCTATAGATAAGCTTCTTGCTTTCCTCCCAGTTCAGGGTGATCTCGAAGTGCTGCTCACATAGCCAATCAAAAGCCAGAGAACCATCATTTGTTTTCACTTTCTGAAACCGTTTTCAGGAACACAGTGATCAGCATATGCTGACTTCTAGAAATATTAGCTGCAGAACTGGCAGCCAGCTTTGGCCTCCGTACCCATCCATATGCTTATTAGATCACTTGTACAAACGTTCAATTGTCGTTGCTCTCCTCTCCCGCTGCAGTGTTTGAAAGCAGTTCCTTTATGTTGCCTTCCCAAGGACTATGGGCTTCGGTCAAATTTTAATTGAAACATGACCCTGGCACTGCTTTGCTAAAATTAATTGAGATTAAGATTTATGAACATTCCTTGAGGTTTGAAAGAACTGTAGTAGTTGCAATTTAAAACATTAGTCAGCATTCAGGAGTGCTGTCCAATTTCTAAAATGCACAGGAACTGTGGTACTTTGCTGCTGTTTGAACATGAGAACGAACAGTGTGCACATTTGAGCAGATCTGCACGGCGTGATGAAGTCAGAGAACCTGATGGAACCTGGAAAGATTGTCCTGTCCCAGCACTTAGCTTCAGGTCTTTTAAGACCACCCAAGAGAAATGAGATTTATTGTATTGTGAAAGCTCATTCCCAAGAGATGTTTTCCTTCCTTAAAAATAAATCATTTGTCAACCTTTATTGACAAGAAATATTTGTATAAAAATACCGTGATGAAATCCATTGTTTTGTACAACAACAACAAAAAAACTTTCAGAATGAGATAAAAAGATTACAATACATATATATGTCCTTATTGCCTTATTTGTTTTGAAATACCTTCACACTCATTAGGTAACTTCAAAAATCCCCTGGTAGTTCATGTGGTGCTTACCATTCCCATTTTATAGATGAAACACTGAGACACAGGCGTTACACAGTTGCCCTCAAACCTCATTAGAGAGATGAGTCATAGCTGGGAGTGAGAACACAGAGCCGAAACCTTCATTCCTGAGTGCTTTGTCAACCCCACATTCTTCCCGAATACATCCAAAATAAAAAGCAATCACATGTGAGTGGCCAAACAATGGTAATCAGATCGTCACAAACCACTGGCTACTGCCAAAGGACCTGGCCACGAGCTGTGTCCCTCTGCATTTGGGCTTCCCTTTGTCTCCTTTCCGTAGAATGAAAAATGAATAGTGATTGTCAACAAAACAAATGCACTTTACTTCACAGTCTTCTAACCAAAGTCACAAACAAGTGGCTCTCAAATATGCCCGGAGACAAATTCTTTAGCTGACATGCAGTAAGCAACACAAATGAATCTGTGCTCCTATCTGACTGGCTACATTGCTATTGTTCTCCTATCAGGTCTCCTTGGTGAGCTTTAATTAATATCAGAAACAGCACAGGAAACATCCTTAATTATTCCTCTTGTGTTCAGAATAAATGTAGTCCACTCAAGGCAAAGTAAACGGCAAGTCTTTGAACTTGAGCGTTATCTTTGTCCTTTGGCTTACAAGGACTCTGTGTTATCAGACATGATAATTTGTTCTCTGTGATACCCTCACTGAAATTAATTTTGTTGTAGTCTAGCATACGTTTCCTCTTGCTGATACTTTCACTCTTGGCAAGGTCTTATCTGGGCAGTTAGGGCAGCCCTCGTCTGGCTCTGTCTGCTGAGGCTCAATAGCTGCAGGGGCAACAATGTTGTTGTTTTAAACAAAGATGTTTACTTTGTTATTAATGTAAAATTTAATTCATTTCCTCTTTTTAATCTTCTCATGGGGCAGACAGAAACCCCACCCTCCTTTCTTCTTCTTGTCAGAGATGATGGTCTGGGACTTCATTGCTAAGTTTCCTTGGAAACATCCTCTCAGATCCTTCCAAATACACTGTCATCACAAGGGAGGAGCCATTTTCAGACTCTGCTCCCTGCACCCTGGCTTAAACTCTCTACCATCCAGGGCTAAAAATGGCCTTTGCCCCTTTTTCTTTTTTTCTTTTTCATGGTGTCTCTCTCTCTCTCTCTCTCTCTCTCTCTCTCTCTCTCTCTCTCTCTCTCTGTGTGTGTGTGTGTGTGTGTATGTGTGTGTGTGTGTGTATGTGTGTGTGTTGTATACCTGTGTTCATATATGGGTATTGATATCAGGATATTGTCCACAGTTGCTTCTCTGCCTTATTTTTGAGACAGGCTTTCTCACTGAACCCAGGGCTCAGTGTTTCAGCTGCAGTGGCTGGCCAAGAGCGCCCAGAATCCTCCTGGTCTCTGCTCCCTAAGTGCTGAGGTTAAAGATACACAGCAGTGTCTGGTTTTCGTTTGTTTGTTTGTGTCTCTTCGCTTTTTAATAATGGATAGCAGGACTCTGAACTCGGATCCTCATGCTTGCCAACAGGTGCCTTGCCCAGGCAGTCATCTTTCCAGTCCTAGTTTCATCTTCAAATATTAAAGTTGCATAACACTTAGTGAAAAAAATCCTACAGATTAAAGTAATACACATCCCCCATCACTGCGGCTGAGTACATGCTGTGTATTGCAATGTGATTTTTGTTCCAAGAAAAGATTGGTATATGGACAACAGACTTTATGCAAATGAGCTCGTAGTGACTATTCTGCAGTTAACTCTAAAATTGTCTACTTAGTCTTTGAGAAGTTCATATATGCATGTAATGTTTTGATCATATTCACTACCCGTCCCTTCTTCTTCCCACCACTTCTCCTCCTTCCGTATTTGTGTATTTTATTTTTAATTCTCCACTGAGTGTTATTAGGGTTGCTTGCATGAGCATGAATGTGGGATTATTTATTAATTCATGGGCAAGAGGTTACACCCCTCAAGAAAAATTACTTTCCCCATTCCCCAGAAACCACTGTCAGTGGCTTCTCAGCCAGGGCGGAGCCTCACCTGCCTCTCCTGTATCAATCCTGGGGAGTTGTGGAGCTATGAAGGTCTTGTATGGGTAACTGCAGTTTCCCCGAGCTCAAGTGGGCAACAGCAATGCCATGGCCAGAAAACAATGTTTCAGTGCACTCTGCCCATCCTCCGGCTTTTACATCCATCCTGTCCTCATTGAGGACATTTTTGGAAGTGTGTGTGTGTGTGTGTGTGTGTGTGTGTGTGTGTGCATGCGTGCAGAAGCACATGTGTGTGTTTTTCTGTGCTCGTGTGTATGGGAGCCAGAAGATGACTGCAGGCGTTGGTGGCCAGGCACTGTGTACCTCAGGAAGTCTCGCTGGCTTGCAGCTCACAAAGTGATTTAAGCTAGCAGGCCAGTGACTCCTGCAGGTCCACATGTCTCTTCTTCCTCAGCACAGGGATTCACAGCTACAAGTGTGACCAGCATTTTAACTGCGGGTTTCAGGTATCAAACTCAGATCTTCATTCTTAATAAGACAAGAACTTTACCAACTATGTGATCTCTCTGACCTTTCCTCCACTATGTTAAAAGTTTAATTAGTGTTTTTCTATTTGCTCAATGGAAAATTTGGTGTTTTTCCAAATTTCCATGATTCTTTGAGGACAAGAAAGGTGTTTCAGCTTTGGGAGTTTTGTCTAAATTAAAAAATTATGTTTTATATAAACTTAATATGCACTAGTCTAAGGGTATTTTATACTATACTTAAAGCAATTTGGTGCACGAAACACAGTTAGGCACAGGAAGGAAGGGCATCTCTGGCTGTTCACTGTGTGGGTGGTCTGTGGCATTACCATTGTTCCTGACGAATCTTCTGAAGATCAGCAATGGTGTTCTTATGCTTTTACACACACACACACACACACACACACACACACACACACACACACACACACACACACAGAGAGAGAGAGAGAGAGAGAGAGAAAGAGAGAGAGAGAGACACGAGTACTTCACAGAGAAGAAAATTTGAAGTACCTCTGCTTTCCACGCATCATAAGGGCTTTGAGCAGCAAAACACAGTGTAGCCTCAGTCTATGCCTAGGAAGCTGCATTGCATGTTCATTGAAAGTCTAGGTCATGTTCATTGAAAGTCTAGGTCATCGAGAGCACTCAGAAGGTAGAAGATGCTTGCCTTGCATCCCTGACACCCTGATTTCAACCCCCCAGCAGTCTCACAGTGTCAGGAAATAAGTGACTCCTGCAAGTTTCACTATGCCCTCAACATAAAAACCATCACTCACACATGCCCAGACTCCCACATGTATGTACAAACATGCACACACAAGTGTCTGCATAAATATACATGAGTGTACACACACAAGTACACACACATACATACACAAACACACACATGAATGCACACACACACTTACAAAGCTCACTGTTGACTGTACCTGTACTTTCAGCTGAGAGAACATGAAGGACTTCCCTAGACCTGAGGAGACATCCTACTACATTATATTCTTTGTTTTATTTTTATTTACTTCTTTAAATTTTTTTATTTATGTATTTGTGTGCCTGCATGAATGTTGGTGCACCAAATGTGTGCAGTGCTCATGAAGTTCAGAAAAGGGCATCAGAACTCCCTTGTTTTGTTTTGTTTTGTTTTGTTTTGTGTCTGAGAAATCTATCAGATTTTGTAGCCTCACAGGATTGTTATGCAGGCATAGCACTCTTCTTTGGTAGCTCTATTACACACCTCCCCCATGTGGTTTAGAGGCACTTTCCTGTCATGTTAATAATGTTACCTTCATTGTCACATGATCACTTTGAGTTAGAATCAGCTAGTTCACTACCAGTCACTGAACAAACAGACAGAGCTTCATTAGTGATGTTGCAGCTTCTTTGCTATTCACTTGTCCACCTACTGAAGACTATTTTATTTGTGTATTTATTTATTTTGTATATGTAATGACATCAGACATTGTTTTTACCCCTTAGCTGAGATGGAATCTTTCAAATTCATCATCTTGCTCATAATCACTGAACATGGCTATAGGACAGAGATTGTGAGAGCAGAGGGAGAGTTGACCATGGATG
Source organism: Mus musculus (assembly GCF_000001635.26). NCBI lineage: Eukaryota > Metazoa > Chordata > Mammalia > Rodentia > Muridae > Mus > Mus musculus. The sequence continues at coordinate 46,140,999 of NC_000080.6, read as the reverse complement.
GCTTCAATCACTGTGATCCAAATAAGGACAACAGCATCCATGACATCCACACTAAACTCGACACTTTGTCCTTCTGTTTCTTCAAGACAGTTATGGTGGCTATTTCAAAACATTCCGTTAGATGTTTCACGCTTACATCACTATCTAGTTTATCCAAAAACTGAACTTCCTGTGCTATCTTCTTCCTGACCTTCTACCCATTCTTGTCATTGTTACTCCAGACCCTTTAGACCCGCTCAACTCCATCATTTTAATGCAGAACAGAGGATAAGCGAGCAAACAATGAAGCAAATTAGACAGTGATGCACAGGGGTCCTGCCCCCCATGGGGCATCGTGTGAAATCCCCTTACTGCAAAGCAATCATATCAATTATCACATCTACAAACAGCAAATCAAGATACTAGTTGTTCCATATCTTAGCTAAAATTCCTTCCCTCGGGAGATGTAATCAGTGTCTACCCTGGGTCCCAACAACAAAGGCAAGATTCTGTCTCTCTTTACATTTGTATATATTTTAGACAGTTTCTATAGTAGACAATTCCATATAGTGCTTTCAAAAGGCCTTTAGTATCCATTTACATTCTAATGCAATTGAATTTATTAATATTATTTTGTGGTAATGTTTTTATTACTTCTAAGATCTTTTCCCAACTTCAAATACTCCAGACTGTTTCCTGTACAGAGAAGTTTTCTGGATTTAACTTTCCAATCTGTATTGCTTTATCCTATTTGGAGTTCTTTTGAGGTATGAGTCTTATTTTTTTTAAAAGCATTGATATAAAATATTTTAGCACCAATTATTAGAAGTCTCTGTTTGAGCAGTCTTGCTTTCTACCCAGACCCTCAGGTTGATTGATCCTTTGTTTCTGAATAAGTACATTCCTAGTAGCTCTTTGGCAGATGGTGGTCATGGGTCCACTGCAAATTGCTTTGTCTGTATCCTTGGAGAACAATGGAACTATTGAGGAATTTACATCGCTTCAGGGTGACCCTTACAAACGATTGAAGGTGCCAATTTGTGAAGTCACATATCCCTGCTTTTCGAGGACAACACTGAAGTATAATTTACTTCTATTGCACCCACGGGGCCACAAACTCTGCTTCATGCATGAGTTGACAACTCGAGGTTTATCCCTGGGAAATTCAGCTGAAGACATTGTCCTTTCCCTATTGATCTTCTGTGGCAACTCATGTCTGACACCAAGGGCCCATGTATATATATCACCTTGTGTGGGAGCTTTATTCTCTATATGCATTTATTAATTTATGTACTTAACCCATGAAAAAAGTCTCATTATGAAGTTGTAGTCATTCTGTGAGAATGTTTATATCTAGTAGGACATCGATTTACATGGATTTTTCTTTTCAAGCCATTTAGATGTTTGATAACGTGACCTGTCTTTTATCAAAACGATTTATTATGTAGGAACTGGAGAGATGTCTCAGCAGTTTTTCTAGAGAGCCTGGATTTGATTCCCAGCACCTGCACGGTGGCTTGCAACTGTCTATAGCTCCAGTTCCAGGGAATCTGATGCCCTCTTCTGGCCAGTATAAATCATGATTGTCTTTTCAAGGTTTGAAAATGAAACATGACAATTTTGCTTTTCTGTATAAATAAAATTTGGAAGAATTAATGTCTTTGCAATACAAAGTAGCCTTTTACCTTATATTTCTGAGCATTTCTCTATAGTTTACATTTTCTTTAATGGATGGGGTTCACGTGCTTCCCATTTCTTATTTAACATCAGTTTTACCCTGTCCCACCCAAAGAAAAGGAAAGAAAAGAATTTTGACAAATTAGACATTGTTGCATAATTTCTTCAAGTAGGATATTGTTTCAAAGGGTATAGTACTTAGTATAAAGTGGGAACACTTTATGCTTCCAGGTAAGGCTATGGAAAATGCTATAAACTCTTTTCTTTTATCAAAAGAGCACTTTGGTCATTTAGTCTGGAGTTGGCCAAGAGGCATTTTTCCAATCATAAGCGTTCATCTTGTTGCAAGCACATTTCTTGGGATGAACTCAACCATGGGTAACCACCTAGACAAATGACCAGTGGCAGCAATGTTCAGACCACACAGGGACCACGAGAATTCTGGGGTCTGCCAATTTCACAGAGTGGCGAATTTGTTGTGAAATTTTGAGAGTTGTCATAACTCCAAAGATCTTCTGAACCAGGCTGGCAGAACTGAGAGTCACAGGCTAATAGTGTATTGCATGATATTAGTAGCAGCTACAGAATTGAGGGGTGGTGGGGGACACAGAGAGGGTTAGTCCACAATTTGAAAGTGGCTCAACACTTTCTAAAAACTGTGCAGACCGATGATGAATGCTCACCACATTTCACTCCGATTTTTACAGAGCTGTCCAAATGTTTCAACACCTGCTTTGTGAAGGGGAAATATTCTTGTTAACAGGAGTGAGTCACTACCTAAGGCCTGTGAGCAAGGGACTCTTGGGTATATGTACATTTTCTCCAGGTCTCCTTTGATGGACACTGACTGAAAATAGGGCATAACCTTCTTTGCCCTGGTAATGTTTGCTGGAAAGGGGGAAACTCTAGAGAGGAAAAGGCCCTGGATACATTGTTACACCTAAGCACATAAATAAAGCCATCCCTTTTGTATTTATATAGGTGGGAGACATGATAATTACATTTCCAAATGGTTTTTAAAAACTCCATAAATGTGTACTTAAAAAGTCATAGCAATGAACGGAGACTGGATGGCTCATTAGTCATGAGGTAAAGAAGCATTCCCTTTGGATCACCTAGTCCAAGAAAGATGAGGCCAGACACACAATTTGATTGAACAGCACAAAAAGTCTCCTTTGTGGATGGATACATGAGACCAAAAACCAATATTGCAGTTTTCAGAAGAATTATTCATTCACTCATACCTTCAGCCAATGTTTATTGAGTCTCTCTCATGTCCAGGGCACATTAGTAGGATAAAAGATTTGAAGAGTACGAGAAACAGAGCATTGCCAGACCTCAAAAAGCCCATCAGACATAGGAGGAAAGACAGGTAATCTGGAGTCACAGGGCAATGAATGGCATGAACACCACCATGGAGAATTAATAAATGGTTGTACAGGAAGAGAGAGAAAGCATAAACTGTACTGTTAGAAATGGCCTGCCCTCTGTCCTATGAAAGAGAACAAAGCTGAGCCCACAGAAATGGAGAGTAAAATTGTAGGTGGATACTAGAGGCCAGAGGAAGGGGTGTGAATGGGCACCAGGTTACAGATGGATAGGAGCATGAAGGAATATGGGTATGGTTAATGTACCATCTATTTCAAAATGCTGATAGGAAGGATTTTGAATATTTCTCCATAAAGAAATGACAGATGTTTGCTGAGATGTTTAAGTTAACTTAAATATTATACATTTTTGGAACATTATATTGGTTCCCTCTAATATGCATTTTAAAACATTTTATTTATTTTTAGAGAATTTCATATATATACATATATGTATATAATGTATTTTTATCATGTACATCCCCCAACTTCCTCTTCCAACTCCTCCAAAATATCCCTCTCCCAAGGTCATGCATTTTTCTTCTGTTTGGGTTTTTATAGCCCACTGAGTCCAACAAGTGCTTTTGGTATGTGCATGGAGTTAGGTCATGAGCAATTATGAGTGACCACATCGCCAAAGAAAAAACAAGTCTCTTTCAACCAGTAGCCATTAACTGTTAAAAGCTCCCTAGCTAAGTGGCCATGCGAGTAATGCTCTTCCCCCAACTTCACCCCTTGATACCTGAGGAAGTCGGAAGAGCTGGTACTGATCAGAGTGGGAGAACTAGCCATGCCTCTCACTGGTTGTAGCACTTGGAAAAGGGGGCCCTGTACCTCACCTGGGCACAAAGGCATGGGTGAGCTAGCCTCGAGGGTGTGGGAACAGGAGAACTAGCCCAGCCTTCACTGGCTGCAGCACTTGGGAGAGTGGGTCCTACACCAAGATAAAACAGCACAGTGGAGCTGGTTCTGAAGATGTGAGAGCAAGTGAGCCGGCCTGAGAGCATGAGAGCAAGATGGCTCACCCTGACTCCTGCTGATAGCATCACTGGGTGGCCTAACTGGAGCAGTGCTGAAGAGGTCACCCTGGTAGTATAAACACAGTAGAGTTGGAGGACTGATCCACTCAGCTACTACTACCCAAGCTTTGAGTTGGCCCACGCCAAAATCTATGCCATCTGTGAACTGTTGGAAGGGTCAGTTCTGCTGATTCAAAGCTTCAGGATCTTCATGACACAAGGCAACAACAACAGGATAACTGGAAGGAATCCCTTTGAAGATGCAATATTGATGCTGTCACAGAAGTCTCGAATCAGGCAAATGACTTCATTTGCAAATGAAGATGTGTGGACAGAGGGGTATACTATGAGACACACTGTGACATCCATACTACACAAGGGGATGGGGAGAGGATTGGGACTGGGGTGGTGCATGATATGAAACCCACAAAGAATCACTAAGAAACAAAACAAAACAAGCCACTCAGCAAGGTGTAGGGACTCAGGAGTCTCGCCCAATCTATGCTGGACTTTTAGCTGTTTTGATATCAAAAATGTACAATTTGTATATTTAATGTATCCACTAAAATAAAATTGAAAATGAAAAAAATCCAATTAAATAAATTAAATAACTAAAAATCCAATTAAATAACTAAATGATTTGGCCACAAAAATCCATTTTGGCTGAAATCATAGGAGATGGCCTGTCTTTTATCAAAATAATTCATTATGCAGGAGTTGGAGCTGGAGAGATGACTCAGCCACTAAGAGTACTGGTTGCTCTTCTAGAGAATCTGGATTTGATTCCCAGCACCTGCACGGTGGCTAGCCATGGGTCTACAGCCCCAGTTACAAGGAACCTGATGCCCTCTTCTAGCTTTCATGGGCACTGCATGCAGATATTGCACAGATTTCCATGTTGGCATGATACCCATACACATAAAATAAATAAATTTTCAAAATTAAAAACACACAATAGTTCAGTCAAAAGGATAATGCTTGTCTTTAAATGTTGTCAAGAGTGTGGTTTTCAGGCTTTGGTTTTAGTGTTGGTGTTGATGTTAAATTTACTCTATACAGAGCCCTTTCTTGCATGGTTTAAATTTCGAACTCGTGTTGTCCAACTCATGTAAAGAAGTACAATTTTTAAGTTGCCTGTTGAACCTTAGTATGCAGTAATAACAGGAGTCTGTGTCTCCCGGTCCAGATGCCCTGTTATATTCATACCTCCACATGCTCTGACCAATGTAGCGCTGGTGACGTTTTCTAGGATTTCCTAGACATCCAGTCCTAAGCTTCATTTTATTATTTACCTTAGTGTGTGTGTGTGTGTGTGTGTGTGTGTGTGTGTGTGTGTGTGTGTGCACATAGGTGTGTGTGAGACAGAGAGAGACAGAGAGAGACAGAGAGAGACAGAGAGAGACAGAGAGAGACAGACAGACAGACAGACAGACAGAGACAGATAGAGACAGAGACAGACAGACTGAGAGAGAATGTCACAGTGTATGTGTGGATGTCAGAAGGCAACTTGGGGGAGTCAGACTTATAACTGTTTGCTATAACAAATTCTCACTGTGCAAATTAGTTGGATTCATTGTGATTTCTCTATACATGCCCAGAACACACTTACCAGTAAGCATTCACCAGCAGTAGTCTCCCACACTCCTGCTCCACTGGTGTTTTTCTGAATTCCAAGTTGATGTGTTTTAGCTTCCATGTATGCAAGAGAGCACGATGCTTCTTTCCCCAAGTCTGATTTGTCTGACTTCCCCAAGTCAGTTTGCTTTGCATAATGATATATCTAGTTCTGTCCATTTCTGTGCAGACAAAATTATATATATATATATATATATATATATATATATATATATATATATATTCTATATATACATATATATTCTATATATAGTCAAATATATATGCACACATATATATGTATATACATATACATAGTGTGTGTATTATGAATAGGGCTTCTCCTATAATTTTTATTTGTTATTAGATACTGATTATTGTATGCTAACTTTATATGCTGCTACTTTTCCATAACCATTTATCAGATCTAGCAGTCTTCTGGTGGAGTCATGCAATTTTTATGTGTATGGAATCATATTTCCTGCAAACAGAGACAATTTGACTTCTCTTACCATCTATATGGAGTTTTCTTCCCTTTCTCTCCTTCCTAATCTCTCTGGATAGTATTTCTCTTTTTCCATGAAGAAAGCTGGTGACTATCGCCACACTTGCCATGTTCCTGATCACAGAAGCTATGCCCTGTTTTACTTTCTCCGGTGTAATTTGGCCATGGGCCGGTCACATCGCCTTTGAGACACAATCCTATTATACCTAATCAGGTCATGGATTTGGAGTGTTTTCCTGCATCCAATGTGGAGTCTGCATGTACTGAGATGGCCATGTACCATCATACCTTCTATGACAGGATGAGCCCCAGCTCTGGCTCTCTGGAGATTGCACCATGCTTGCCTGCCTTCCCCAGAACGAAACCAAGTAGATCATGGTTGTGGGCATTTTGATGTATTATTGAATTATATTTGCCTGTATTTACTCTTTCCTTATGTATCCCTGCATTTGTTCTCGGCAGGGGCTTTGGCCTATAACTTTCATTTTTGCTGTTTCTGTCTGATGTTGATCACAGGAGAATGCTGGCCTCAGAGGAAGAGTCCAGAAAGGTTTTCTTCCAACCACTCCTGTGAGCCTGAGCAGTGGTGTTTTTTGTTGTTGTTTTGTTTTGTGTTTTTCTTTTCAAAATCCCAGTAAGATGATTGGTCCCAGGCTGTTTTTTGTTTGTTTGTTTGTGTTGTGTTGTTGTTGTTGTTGTTGTTGTTGAGAGACATTATTACTGATTTAGTCTTATTACTTGTTAATGATATTTTCATGTTTTGAAAGCTTCCTCTTGTTTCAATTTTTCTGGGTCAAGTGTGGCCATAGATCTTTCCATTTCTTTTAGATATCATAATTTTTCAAATAAAATTTTCAATTTGACACTCATGAGGTGTTTGCCTGATTGTTCCTACTGTACTGATTATGTATTATCTCCATCCATTTTCATGAAAGCATTTGGATTTTATTTTCCTAACCGCATAAAATTTCATAGTTATGTGTTCCGTCTTCTCTTTATCACTCCATTCATTGGTAGACACCTGGGCTGGTTGCATTTCCTAGTACTGTGAATAGTGCAGCAATGATCTTAGATTTACAAGCATCCCTGTGGTGTGTTGAACTAGAATTTTCAGTTTTTTGGAGAATGCCAATACTGATTTCCATGGTAACCGCATCGATTTATATTCCCATCAGCCGTGTGTCTTTCACCGCATCCTCACCATTGAGACTAGACTGAGATAAAATCTCAAAGGAATCTTAATTTTTGCTTTTTCTAATATGTATTGGACATCTCTTTTGAGAACTGTCTAGCTAGTTCGTTAGTCTGTTAGAGGATTTTCTTCCTTTCTTATGGTTAAGTTCCAAGTTCTTTATGTATTTACCCCATGCTGCCTTTTATTTGAGTGATTGTTTCCATTAAAGTACAAAAGCTTTTAAGTTCATACGATCCCATTTGTCAACTCCTAGGACCACTTCTGGGATCCTTTTCATAAGATCCTGGTTTATACTTATAACTACCCTTTTGCCTCTTTGTCTCTGGCAGTTTCAAAGTTTCATGTCTTCCACATGGGTTTTTGATCTATTGTGAGTTGATTTTTTTCGGGGGAGGGGGCAGTGGTTAGACATACAGATCTAGTTTCCTTCTTTGTATATGGCTACCCAGTTTCCCCAGCACTACTCATGAAACAAGTTGTCTTCTTCCTGATGTGCAATTCTGATACTCTCATAGACAATGAAAAGCTTGTGACCCCAGGGGCCTATCACAGTCACAAGTCATTATGCTGGCTGTGTGTGTGATATTCTGAAAAATCTGTCTTCAAGTTCTGAATTTTTCCCCCTTGATCTAGTAGATTTTTGAGACTTTCAATTGAATTTTTGTATTTGACATATTGAGATTTTTCACTTTTAAGATTTTTGTTGGTTCATTTTCAAGTTCCTTTTCTTTGCAGGAATTTTCATTTATTTCTTGTTCTATTTAACATTCATTTCTATTCTCTTGGACCTCAATAACTTTTTTTCTTATTATTTTCTTTACTTACATGTCAAATGTTGTCTCCTTTCCTAGTTTCCCCTCCAAAAATCCCCTATCCCTTCCCCTCTCCCCCTGCTCCCCAACCCACCCACTCCTGCTTCCTGGCCCTGGCATTCCCTTACAATGGGGCACAGAGCCCTCACAGGACCACTGGCCTCTCCTCCCATTGATGACCAACTAGTCCATTCTCTGCTACATATGCAGCTAGAGCCATGAGTTCCACCATGTGTTTTCTTTGATTTGTGGTTTAATAACTTTTAAAAACCATTTTTGAGTTCCTTATTAGACATCTCACCTCTTCAAAATGCTTGGAATCTGAGAGATGATGTTAAGAGGTATCATATTACTTTGTTTTTAAATGTTTCTGATGTTCATGCATTTGATTTGATTTGACCATCTGGTGGTTTGGTGGAGTGGATGTCTACTACTTTTATAAAATAGCCCTTTTACATGTTTTTATTCTTTGAAAATTTCATATATGGACATACTGTTCCTTGATCACATTCTTCCCCTCTTTCTCGTCAGCATTCTGTAGTGCCTGCAGCACATTTTCTTTCCATTTCTTCCCTTAACCACATACACACATAACCTCTAAAGTTTCTGGGAACTATTGGTGCCTGTTCCAGAAAGAAAGTAGCAAGCACACTTTAAATGTGAGTAATACATCGGGCTGTTAACTTATTTATTTTCACTGCAAGTGATTGAAAAACAAAAACCGAGTACTTCCAAGTCAAATTTCAGATATTCTATCTATGCTATTTCTGACTTTTGCTTGTGGGCTCTGCAGAGAAGCCTGGGAAGGAAGCACAGTGCCTTCGATGCAGAGTTCTTGGCTCCAACAAGATCCTAACAGCTGACCACTATACCATCCTTCCTTCTCCACATCACTGGTCTTTGTAAAGAGTTGGAGGTCATTGTTATTGGTTTGATATTTACTTTATTAAAAACACTCCAGTTCAAATAATCAGTTAGATTTAAACTTTCCAAGGGTATTAGGAATTTCCATGGTACCCTTTGGAAATTTTGAAGTTTCTAAGCCAAGCTATGAAGGGGGTTCTAAAAGACCAGCACTAATGCTTGGCTGTAACCCTTGCTTTACATGAGGGGTGAACAGCTCATGTCTAGATATGCTGGTTTTTATCAAATTTTTGACAAATCAGAGCAGAACATGGAATCTTGTATTTTGAAGTTGGAAAGAAATCTGTTTTGAGGGGCTTCAGTTTTACTGGCTGGTCATAAAATGTAAAGGTTTGAGGTTAAATCTGGGTTTCTATATTGACCTGTGTCTTAGTCAGGGTTTCTACTCCTGCACAAACATTATGACCACAAAGCAAGTTGGGGAGGAAAGGGTTTATTCAGCTTACATTTCCACATTGCTGTTCATCACTGAAGGAAGTCAGGACTGGAACTCAAGCAGGTCAGAAAGCAGGAGCTGATGCAGAGGCCATGAAGGGCTGTTTCTTACTGGCTTGCTTCCACTGGCTTGCTCAGCTTGCTTTCTTATAGAACCAAGACTACCAGCTCAGAGATGGTCCCACCCACAAGGGGCCCTCCCCCTTGATCACTAATTGAGAAAATGCCTTACAGCTGGATCTTATGGAGGCATTTCCCCAACTGAAGCTCCTTTCTCTGTGATAACTCCAGCCTGTGTCAAGTTGACACACAAAACCAGCCAGTACAACCTGTATTGATATATGTTGGACTTGAGTCCTTCTGGAATTGCTCTTGGAAGCCAGAGTTCTTTGTGAATTAATGAATTTTCTAGAGCTGACCAACCAATTTGTCACCTCAACTGGGTGATTTGCTTTGAAGTACATATATGACTAACCCTGCAAGTGAATCAAATGTTTTCTTCAAAATAGAAAGTCAGACATATTTTCAGTTTACAGAAGTTCAGACACTCCATTTAGGGTACTATTACATTCAGGAGAACTAAGTATAGTTGGATCAATGGGGTTAAGGCTTGGGCTCTAAAGTAATCAATGGTATCAAGAAGTAGTTCTCCCAGTGGGATTTTCTTTTTTTCTCAGTGCTAGAGACAGAGCTCGCTGCTTTGTCCAGACCAGGCAAGTGCTCCACACACAGTGGCATGTCCATCCTGAGAAGTGAGCCGTGATGGAGTTTACGAATGGGTCTCTAGTATTTACTGAGGAATACTAATTACTTTCTTTATTTAACATGTATGCATTAACACCATTATATCATTAGCACTGTCACAGATGCCAGAAAATCAGAGACACAGAAGAACTTCTCAACCTATGGCAAGAGAAACATCTCTAGGGTGTGCCCCTAATAGAAGGTTACTTTTTAATTCTACACACCGAAGTGACATATCACTCTAAATTCCTTCACTGTGATAACAGTGCTTAAATCTTACCAACAAGGTCCTTTAATACACATAAAGACTTTCTGAAAAATTTCTAGTTTATCCAATATTAAAGGTTATGTTGAACTTTTGGTTTCTTTATCCAAACTTCTGTTGCTAGTTAGTGGTACTCACTATGTAGACTACAACTGTAGCACTCCTCTGGCCAAGGGTTTTCCTGTCTCTCCTCTCAAAGTTCATTTCTCTTCTCTGTGTTAAATAACCAACAAAAATCAATATTTTTAAAGTTCCTTTTTATTATTCTCTCCTACCTATTTTTTAACACGTTCATTGTCTTGCTTTTTTTTTTTTAATTTCATAAGTAGTGCATGCTTATTTAGGAAACTTAGGAACTGGAAAAACACAGAGAAAAATAAGTTTTACTTTGGTAGTTTCTTGTTCTCTCTGTGGTAGCACTTGTCAGTTGAATTTGAAATTAGCGTGAGTCAATGTATCTAGTCTCCCAGACTTGGCACTCCTCCAGAGAAGATTGATGATTCAGCATTATATCTCAGTGCTAACCAGTGTTTAATGCATCAGAGCCGGCATAGGTTTGAGTAAGTCTTGGGGCAAACTCTTGTCCTAAGAGATGATAGTTTACACTTTTATCTCAAGTGTATTTCCTTGGCATCCAGGTCCTCGTTTCCTTGATGTGACTATTAAAGAACAAACAAACAACAAAACAACTTCTTGACAAAAACAAATTTACAAGAAAGTTTTCTTCAGCTCACAGTTCCAGGTCACATTCTATCACCGTGAAGAAGTCAAGGAAGAAACAGGGAAGTGCTAGCCATAACCCTAGTTCAGAGCAGACGAGGGTAAGTGCATGCTTAAAATGCAGCTCACTTACTCCACTCTAGTGTGGATGTGTCAGGAATCAAATGGAGGGACTAGTATGACCTACAGTGGGCTGGATCTTACCATATCAATTAAGGTAACAAAAACAGTCCTGCAAAGACATGATCCAACAGCTCCTCACTGAGACTCTCTTCCTGAGTGATTTTATATTATGTTGAAAATTAAAACCATGCATTACAATGAAAATGCATATACTAAATATATACAATGATGTTTTATAATAATTAAATTAGTTTCCTAAAACATAGGTGGTATGAATAGCAGATGATCTAAACTGATAATAACATTAAAAAGATTGGCAGAATTTGAAACTGGGTTATAAAATATTTGGAGTAAAGTTTATTTGGTGTAAAAATACCCAAGATACAATCTGCAAAACACAAAAAAAAAAATCAAGAAGAAAAAAGACCAATACGTAAATACTTCATTCCTCCTTAGAATAGGGAAGAAAATATCCATGGAAGGAGTTACAGAGACAAAGTTTGGAGCTGAGACCAAAGGGTGGACCATCCAGAGACTGCCCCAAGTGGAGATCCATCCCATAATCAGCCACCAAACCCAGACACTATTGCATATGCCAGCAAGATTTTGCTGAAAGGACCCTGATATAGCTGTCTCATGTGAGGTTATGCCAGTGCCTGGCAAGTACAGAAGTGGATGCTCATAGCTATAGGATGGAACACAGGGCCCCCAATGGAGGAGCTAGAGAAAGTACCCAAGGAGCTGAAGAGGTCTGCTACCCTATATAGTTGGAACAACAATATGAACTAACCAGTACCCCCAGAGCTCGAGTCTCTAGCTGCATATGTAGCAGAAGATGGCCTAGTCTGCCATCATTGGGAAGAGAGGCTCCTTGGTCTTGCAAACTTTATATGCCCCAGTACAGGGGAACGCCAGGGCCAAGAAGTGGGAGTGAGTGGGTAGGGGAGCAGGGCAAGGGGACGATATAGGAAACTTTTGGGATGGCATTTGAGAAGAAAATATCTAATAAAAAATTGAAAAAAATATTAGAGAATAAGACTGTAAAATGATATTGTCTGGGTGATAAGTTGGTTGAGTGCAAGTTTTCTCAATGCCTTTTGAGTTCTAGGAAGGACCAGAAATTAAATTCAGCACAAAGCCATAACTATTCCACATGGTTTTAAGGAGTGAAGATTTTAGTTAAAAAAAAAAAGTCTTAAGTTGAAACACTTGATAGAAATCAAAGTGAAATTTCTATCTCTCTTCCTTTCTCTCTCCCCCTCTTGTGTGCATGTGTGTGCATACATGCATAGTGTGGGGGACACATTTTCCCTTGTCAAGCAGAGGTATTCTTCCTTTATTGCTCTCCACTTTACATTTTTTTTTGCTTTTGGAAGGAGTGGATTTTTAGAAATATTTTTAATTGAAATAGAATTGCATCAATGCCCCCTTCCTCTGTCATCCCTTCCAAGATATACTTCCTTCAACCTTTCCCATGACCCCACCCCCACTCTCAAATTGATAGCCTCTTTTTATATTATTGTTATATACTTACAGATAGACATACAGACAGACATTATATACATATATGTGTACACACACATATATAAATACAACCTGCTGAATCAATTTTTTGTTGTTTATGTATAGATGGTTTCAGGATGACCACTCTGCAATGGACAACCAATAAGGGGCTCATCCCTAGGAAAGGTAGATTCTCCTTCTCCAAGCATCCGTGGAGAAGTATAGCTACCACCTTTCAGCAAAGAAGCCTCTATAGTGAGTGGAGATTGCTACAGAAAACCACACTAGACCCAATACAGAGATCAGTGGACTATGAGGAGCCCTTCCCCAACTGATATATCTGTATCACAACACCTTCCTTTTGAAACAGGGTTTCTAATTGAACCCAGAGTTAGGCTGGCTGGTCAATGAGTTCTTGGGATCCATGTCTCCACCTCATCTCCCCAGTGTAGGGTTATAAACAAATACTACCATGCCTGGCCTTTAAAGAAGTCTGAGTTCAGGGATCTAAAATTAAGGACTCATTCATTATTCAATGACTTGACCACACAGAATTTATAGTTGAAGTCCTATCTTTCAATCTCCACAGAACCTGAGGTTAGCCTAATGGAAGTCTCCACAGAAACTGTGACAGAACAGAAAAAGAAAACCTGTTGACAGAAACATTTTATTGCACAGTGAAATTGAGTTCTCCTTTGTGAATTTATACATGTGTCAGTGCATTATTACTGTTTCTGGTACAATATAAGTTGCATAGTGAGAGGATATTTCTCGACATCACTATTTCCAAGCTATTTGGAAGAGCCTTGGCCATTACAAAGAAGTTAGAGACTCCAGGTGCCAACACATGCAAGCAAAGAATCATTCTAAAAGATTTCACAGATGTGATTTGCTTATCATTCTTTGCTTTTGCATTTTGTGGATGACGTGATAGCTTACTATTCTTGTCATCAAGCTGCCCTTTTAAGGGACTCACACAATGTGGAGCCTCTGAACAGAGGGCCATTTTGAAGTCTAGAGCTACAATGGTAAACACAAAGTCACATAAGATGAAGTAAACATGTCTGAGTCCACTGTTCACAGGGAAAGTATCCATGTGTTAAGCTGCCAAACTTAGTTTCGATGGTGAATTTGTTTCAGGGTTATCTTCTTTACAAGTAGCCAACAAATGGGCAAGAGATGGAAATTGCTGATGTCCAAGGAGACAAGAAGGTTTAAGGTAAGTTACATGGATGAGTAATTTGCATACTGAGTCATCTGATCTTGAATTGCCTTAGCCACACCAAAGTGAATTTTCTAGCTACCAAGGAGGAACCTAATTATCTAATGTGTCCAGTGTTGTGTTTCCATTCTGTGAAATTCAATACACAATGCAGTTAAGAAACTCATTAATTGAGAGTGAAAAGGGAAATGGGGTATTTTGGAGTAATTAATGGTTCTGGGTGCTGAACAACTAATTCAAAGCACTCAGCCAAGTGGAAAGACAACACTCACCTAGGCCATTGGCCAAAGAATCCCAGGGCATACAACCAGGATGGCTGGGGCGTTATCTACTTTTCATCCATATTTTGGTTGCTCTGTTTAGGTCTTTACAAGAAAAAGGGAAAATGAGAACACTTGGTTTACATCCCCTCATACAAGGACAACACTTGGCAGCTCTCAGGATGGTTTAAGTGGGGACCAGCTGCCAGGTCTGCCTTTGAGGGAACTGCTTTCTCTGGGTGCTCATTGCATTCTCTTAGCAACTATGCAATGCTATTGCAAGGAAGGGAAGGAAGAGATGCAAGAAAACTATTGCTGCTTTCTAAGCAATAAGAGTGATTTTAGATTTAACCTTAAAAACCATGGGCAGCAAATAGCCCACATTATTTCCACCTACAAGAAAAACCTCCATGCTTCACTGAGAGCAGGTAGATGTGGTACTAGTGACATTACACATCTCTCAGTTGGGTGGTAAATAACGTCAACCGTTATTTCAAGGACAATGTTTTATAAAGTCAGCAAACTCTACAATCAACCAGCTGAATCTTTCCAGAGATAAATCTAAAAGACTTTAGTCCCAAATATTCATCCACAAATCAAAAATGCTTCCTAGTTTCATATTAAAGGGAAGAAATGCATGTGTCAAGACTTAAAAATATGTTATGAAGTTATACACCGTGTTTTGAGAGAAAAGAGGATTAAAGATGAACCCTATAAAATAATGTAATTAACACTTAAAAAATAAGCCAATTCATACTAATATGAAAAAAATGGCCACAAGACATGCTCATGCTGAAGCAGCAAGCTCTTGGTATTTCTTAGGCTATAGGCAATGCAATTTCTTTTAGACCAGGTGTGGTAGAGTGCACAGGCTGGTTCTGAAAACCCGCTGAAGAAATGTACATACAGAAGAATTAGTTCATCTGCACCTTCCACCTTTGTGAGGAGAAAGCCTGTATCATCCTCCTGTCCCAGCTACAGATGACTAATTCCAAAGCTTTAATTACCAGCTGAATTCTTCTACCCTGGAATAATTTAAATTTGAGAGTCTTAGCTCCAGCTTAAGTTGCCCAATGGGATTTGGTGATGGCAGACAGATCTAAGAGTTAATTCAGAGGGATACCTGACTTCAAATATCTGAAAGATCACCTCAAAACAGCATGTCACCCATAACAGTCCATGTGCCTCGGAACCCAAGGAGACTTTTACAGAAGTAATTTTGGGACTCACAGAAATTCGAGAAGCCACATGGTGGCTCATCACAGTAGGAGACCATTCTCTGTTCAGATGAGGAACTTGCATTCTGTGGCCCTCTGGGAGGGTAGAAACACACAGTGATAGCACAGTTTGAAGATGACCTTCCAGATATAATGTACATGTCATGTTGTAACTATCAGCTTTCTGGGACACAAGGGCAGCATATTTGAATACCATTGTGGGCAAAGTTGCCAAGTCTGGGACTTTGATTTAGAATTAAAGCATGTCCGGACAGGAAAAAAAAAAAGCTTAGACACTCTTATCAGTTTCTCTTCTGTGGCTGTGAGATAATTTATTGAAAAGAAAACCTAAAAGGAGAAAAGCTTTATTTCGGTCTAAAGTTCCAGAGTGGGTAACATCCGTTACGGCAAGAGAGGTGTGGCAGTGGAGGCCTGAGATGGGTCTGCCACATTTCATCAGGAGGCTGGAAGATCAGAAAGAACTGGAAGCAGGGACTTGCTGCAAAGCTTCAAAGCCTGCCAACATGAAAGAGCTTTCTCTACCTCACAAATGGTACCTAACGTTCCCATACTGTGTACCAGCTGGGGACAAGTGAATTCACATGAGCCTATGAAGGGTTACACGAGTCCCCCCGGATTACTCATTCCCAAACCTTAAGAACCATTTAGGGCACTGAGCCACATTGCAATCTCCTGAGTCCCACCTTGAAGGCACCTGACTTGGGGAATCTGCTTTGTAACATCATTGGAAAACCAGTTCTTTGCCAACCCCAGTAATTCACAGAGGAGAAGTTGAGAGACAGAGGGAGAAAGTGTCAGATACCAGTGACATAGTAAAAGCCCTTGCTATATAGCTATACCTTTCTCATCTGCGCCCTCTCCCTTGGAGATGCCTGCCCTTATGCACTATTGCCTTGATGGGAACACCCTGCTTGTTATCAATAGCTACTGTTGTTGTTACAAGCAAAGGGAATCAGATTCTGTATGTGGCTAGAGTGTCGAAGTAGGATGTGAAAGTCTTCTTCTCTCGTGGGAATGTCCTTCTCTACCTAGAATCAGGATGGCTGGTCTTGATACAGCAGCCAGTTTCTCTTAGGCAAGTGTTGTAGAACTTAGTCCTCTGGGCATGATGTGGCTGCATCTATCTTGAATGCAGAGAGGCTGTGATTAGCCATGGAAGACACAAGATTGGGTCCTCTGACATTCCATTGTGGGAGAGAGGAGGACTCCCAGAGAGTGTGAATATCCCAATCTGAGGATATATGCCCTACTAACAATTGTTGGAGGAGGAAGAGTCTTCTTGGGTGGTAAAGACGCCCTTAAGCTATTTGTGCTCTTGTACACCCACATGCCCGTAAGTAACCCCATTTAAGCTCATTGGTTGTCCAAGTGAGGCTTGGGTGGGATCATACCATTGGTCTCTCATTACCCTCTGGGGTGAATAGAAATAGAATCCCAAGAAAAAAGTCAACCACAGCAAGACACTCTGCTGAATATTTTTTTGTGTCTGGCTAATGATGAGGCTGGGCTGGGAGAAGTCTTATATCTCTCCTAGACCTCAAATTATATGTCTTGCCAATGTGTGTAGAAGAAAGATTGTGCTCTCACGATTTTAGTCACTTAATTATTATGTGACTCGTTATAATTACTCTAATCATTGGCAGTTAATTAGTACTAAGTACTAGATAATGTCCCAGAGAGAGAGAGAGAGAGAGAGAGAGAGAGAGAGAGAGAAGAGAGAGAGAGAAGAGAGAGAAGAGAGAGCTATTCCCATTTTTCAGATGTGAAGATGGGAAAGCAGAGTACATTTCCTAAGATCACTCTACTAATGAATGGTTGAGCTGGGAAGAAAAGAGATAAGGAAAAGAAAACAACAACAACAACACCCCCTCCCCAATAGAAAACGAGGCATCAGAGTGGCACTTTTCTATGTCAATTTTTCTCACATTTTGCCTTTCAACTTTCTTCACTTAAGGCACCTAGACTTATCTGTGTTATTTTAGACAATCATACAAAGGAGGCACTTCTTGAGTCGTGCTTTGCACTTGATTAGAATTTTAAAGGAAGTTAAAGGAGATATTTGATCAATAATTTAGGAGAAAACATT
Organism: Mus musculus; assembly: GCF_000001635.26. NCBI lineage: Eukaryota > Metazoa > Chordata > Mammalia > Rodentia > Muridae > Mus > Mus musculus. The sequence continues at coordinate 46,123,311 of NC_000080.6, read as the reverse complement.
GATGGATGTTTATGTAAATATGTATACAGAGAGAGAGGGGGAGAGGGAGTGGGTGCAGATAGAGTCTGAGCTTGCAGGAGAGAAGAGAGAGCATGAGGAGAGAGCATGAGGGCAAGCCACTGCTCTCTAGCACCTGTGTTTTGATTGCTAGTCTAAGGAGCATCCCTGTAAAACTCCCAAGAATCCGAGAACAGAGTGATTTATATTGTACTTCTCGGGAGTGGCCAGAGATGAGCAGTCAGAACACTGAGAAGAAATAGCCAGCATCTCATTCTTGTCCCTACAGACCAATGTGACAAGAAAGAAAAGCAATTATGTCTTCCCAGGAGCAGCATCAAACACTGCTGGACCTCGGAGAGCACATCTGCTATAGGCTTGTATGTAAGTGTCAGAAGTAGGCAAAGCCAGTAGGCTACACTGACTGTGTGTAGGGACCCTCGGCAAGAGGTAGTATGAACATTTCCCAACCCTAAGCACCATCACATGACTACAATGTATCGAGAAACCATGTGAAGCCCTATGATGATCCAACTGAGCTTCCTCCACCCTGACAAGTCCGAGTCCGTCATAGAAATCCATACAATTTTTATCTTCTGAATAGTTAAGTATGTGAAATGAGGTTTATGCCCAATACCGTGGCAATGGTTCCAAATTTGAATTTCATTGATTTGCTTTGGTTTTGTTCTCTGCAGTTCTATCCTTCTAGCATTTTGATAAAGGGTGGACATGGCTATAAAAAAAATCTGTTATTTATGCATTGAGAGAATAGCCACAGATCTATAAAATACAAGCAACAATATTGGCCATTCAGCAATAACACCTGCATTGGTAAGAGTTCAAAGCAGTCAGAAAGCATTTAGTGAGCTCAAGTAGAAGCGAGACGAGGTAACAATGCCTATCCCAGCACTGGGGAAGATCAGGAGTTCAAGGCCATCCCTGGATACATAATGAATTGGAGGCCATCCTGTGCTACACAAGTCTCTGTCTCAATAAAACTGAACAGGAAAAAACACAAACAACAAAAAAACAAACAAAAAACAAAAAAAAAAACAAAAAAAAAAGGCTCAGCAGCATGATGACAACTCTGTGTCCAGCCATGGGTGTCCCGGTTCCTGCAGTGAAGGACTAACTCAGAAGTGAGTAGCCTCGGCCTATGAACTGGGAGGAGGAACTGGGAGGAGATGGGAATGTGACAGTAGGGAGTAGGAAAAGCCTCTTCTGAGGTTGAACACTGGACAGCATTAGCAAAGAAGAGGGTAAGCTGGCTCACACTTGTCAGGGCTGTCTGAAGTGCCTGGTAGACCAGATTCCTGACAAAGAATGGTGCTAGCCAGCAAAGGAAGGTTATTAATAGGTAACAATTCTCAAAGACCTTTCTACTTTATTTCATGTTTTAATGATGGTGGTGGTGGTGGGAAATAGGAGAGGAGGATGGGGAGGGGGAAGGAGGAGGAGGTAGAGGGGGAGGGGGGGGGAAGAAAAACTTTCTATTTCCAATCAAATGGAGTAACAAAGACTGAATTTGCCTTCCTCTCTGAAACAACAATAAAACAGGACAAACCATAGAAAACGATGAGTGTTAAAACCCTGAGCATCAGGCAAGGACAGAGGCTAATTTGAATAATAAGAATCACAGGATATTGATGAGATAGAGTTCAGAGAACATAGCAGACTCCTTAAGTTGAAGGGAAGCTGACTAATACAGCTAAGGAGGAGGCAGGAAGGGAACAGACCAAACTCCAATATAGAATTTAGGCTTAATAAAAGTATGTTCCAAAACAGAAAACAGCTATTCCTGTAGACATAAAAAACTGAAAGACGTAGCAGACACAGTGTAAGCCACCCTCAGGCCAGGAGAAATGAGAGCCCAGAAGAGAAGGAAGTGTACTGAAGTGATAGCCACATGGGTAGCTATTTACTATTCCATTAATCTTATTTAATTTGCTTTCAACTTGTTTATTAAAAATAAACACATGATTTATTATATAACATATAAAATAATTAAATAACATATAAAAATAACACATGACAAAAATATCACACAGGCCAGTTTGGAAGAGGTGGAACTCCACCATTGTAAAATGTAAAGTGATCTCTAATTAAGTAAATTACTAAGCTAACTAAAGAGTGAAACTCTAGCTAGTTAGTGTCAGAGAGGTGCAGATAAAATAGATGTGATCTAAAAGAGGACAGAGAAACAGGGAGAGAAGAAGAAAGACCAAAATGGGAAAAGCAAAAAGCATCCCACACCATAGTTGTGATGATGGTTTCATGTGTGAGGACACATTGACACTTATCAAAGTGTCCTTAGAGAATCCTTTAAGGACTCTGTGCTTCTCGTTTACCTATAAGGAACTCACGGGCTCACTGTTGTCTTCAGCTATATCTATCTATATATACCCCAGATATAGATATAGGTATATAGACCCCAGATAGCCATATAGACAGTTATGTCGAAGTTCTCTGGAAGTTTTTTCTATCTTGAAAATCTCCCTCTCTAATCCATCTCTTCCACGTCCAAGACAGACATGTGTCTTGTGTCCATCACTCTTTATAGTAAGCCAACTTAACCTCAAGAAACAGTGGCAGTGAGCAGACACCTTCAAGACCATCACTAAAAGAAACTACTCATTGTAGGTTGGTTAAACAGCTGACTGCATTAAAAAGAATTCCAATGCCTTAAAAACAAACAAACAAACAAACAAACAAACAAACACCACCACTCCCAAAACAACAACAATAAAAAACCCATCACCTTGGTTTCTCTCTCACAAGATTCAGATATTTGTTTTCTAGGAGCTGCTTAGAGCGTTGTATCACATACCATAATCAGACACACTTCATATTGGCATTTCCCACCTGTCTGATTCTTTTGTTGGGCTCAGAAAATGTTCCCTGCTGACAAGATAAACTCAAAAACCTCTGAGTGCTACATCTTGTACAGAAAAACAGATAGCTGCGAAAGCTCTGGGGGGAAATTCCAGGCTGTACTAAAAGAAATAAAGGGAAATAGGAAAACTGGAAGGAAGGAGAACAAGGGGAGGGAGGGAAGGGGGAGATGGAGAGAATGGATTTTATCGTAACAGTCTTTGCACTCAGTGGGTGAGCATCATGTAGTTTTCTTTCTATTCCATTATGAAAGTATGTGTGAATAAGGAGTGTTTAATATCATATTAAGGAGGATAGAGGAGCAATGAGTGCCTTTGCCTCTGCTATTATATTCCTGCTCTTTACCCAGCATTCCCAAATGTACCGTACAGCTTGCTTTTTGCAGCAAATCTTGTGAGGTTTCATTAAATCTAGAGACCAAAGCCATTCTTAGGGACAGTGATCATTTGATCGATGCGATCATCTAACCAGCCAGTGCCGAGTGTGCTCAAGCTCAGATCTCCAAGTCCATGACCTTCTTGTCTCCGGGTTCCTCCCAGGCCATATGGAAGCCTATTTCTCCTACCGTATCTTTCAAGGGAGTTTGGTAAGTGGGTTTATGTTATAATCAAATATAACTTTCCTGTACTGTCCCTTGATCCTGGACTGTCGTTACCAACCAAAGCCCATTTTTGCCAGAATATTAATAAAGGCAAATAATATACTTTGATCTCATTACACATGATATGTTTCCAAAATTCCACTCCTGAGGAGTAAACAGCACCTAATATTAGAATGACAGGCAGATATTTCATTCCATTTGATTCCTTGCTCAGCTAGAATGGTTAAGAAACAGCAACTGAACTGCAGTAGCATTTATACTGAAAAAAATGTTATCACTGGGAAGTTGTCAGATTCGATACTATCATCTCTGTAATTACGAAAGAAATATCCACCCCACTGGCAGTTCCCACAATACAGGAGTAATTGCTCTGCTATTATGGAATAGTTGCACGATATGGTTATTCTTGTCATATAAACTATAAATTATGTGTTAAGCATAATATAATTTATAATGAAGAGCTTACTGTGCTCCGGTAGCTACCCAGCCAAAGTGGTGCTCTGTGGCTGTACAAAGTAATTACATAATTATTTAAGCCTCACAAACTTAGAAATTACAAAGCACTTACGATGAAAAGCATTACCACCAGACACTAAATGCAACTTAAAATAGTTAGCAACCCAGTTTGGGGAATTATTATTTTTTTTTTTTTTTGGTTATTGTTTCACCCAATGGCAATCCCATCATTATCTTTCTCTGAGATAGCATCTAAAATATTTCAAAAGTATTAGCCCAGAGAGTGGAAAAACTTAAGGTTACTACAGCTCTGGATGTGACATGGATGTGATGTTTTTAACAGATACAGAGGGCTGGGGATGTGGTTCAGTCAGCAACCTGTCTGGCAGGAAAGTGTGAAGACCTGTTCACTGCCCAGCACCTACAATAAAACTTTCTTAGTGTAGTGATTCGTTTGTGGTCTCAGAGCTTGGGAGGCAGAGTCAAGTGGATCCCTGGGGCTCAATAAGTAAACAACCTAACCTAACTGCAAAGCTCCAAGTCCCAGTGAAAGAGATCCTGTCTCAAAACACAGGGTGGTGAGTACCCAGGAACCACTGAAGTTTACCTGCAGTCTCCACACGCATACTTGCATTAACCCTACCACACATACTCACAGTGGTATATGTGCCTTTTAATCTTTCAAAAGATATCTGCTTAAATTTTCATCTGTTGTATTTGTTCTCAGATAACCCTCTACTTGTAATGTCCAAAAGCTCACCAGGAGACCCAGGTATGACTTCCATGGGGAGGAAACTTTTCTTCTCTAGAGGGTCAAGGGAGATCTAGACTGCTCAGACTCATGGGTTGGCTTGTCTGTGTCATATACTTTGCCCTGAACCAACTACCATATGCAGGTATTATGATCTAAATCTAGACCAGATGAGTGTTCCTAGGTCCAGCAGAGTTGGGTCATTCCGTAGGAATTCTGTATAGTATATGCTGTATAGAAATTCTGTGTAGTAATGGAAGAAAAATGAATACTGATCAGAGAAACAGAACAGATGGCTCAATAGGCTATGATCTTCCTTCAACACAGATACTTTGGCTTTGTTTATTTATTTGTTGATTGATTGATTGATTGATTGATTGATTGATTGATTGATTGATAGTAGAAACTTCAGGGAGATGAGTTCTAGTTGGGGTGGGGAAAAAACACATCGGGTGAACAAAAGGGCCAAGTGAGAAGCTGACACCTATACTATCAGCATTTTCCATGAACCTGTTTACAGAACTCTCATTTCTCATTCAAAACACGGCTCCTCTGGAGACAGCATTCTTTAGCCTTGATCCTCAGAACACTGATTCGCCAGCACTAGTGTTTCCAGAACACTGAAGTTTCTCTTCTGTCCTTTGAAATCCCAGTCAGGCATGAGTCAGCACCTCTGCTCACACTACTCACCATCCACAGGACATTTTAGTGAGCCACAAATCCCTGCCACATACACTGATGATCCTAGATCCACAGGCCTGAGGGTAAAGCGACCCTTCCACTTACCTGGAGCAAGGACTAAATTATATGGTGAGAGTTTGCCACTCCAGCCCTCAGATGCAGCAAGTTAGTCCTTCTAGATGCCCAGTCTGACCTTCATTCCCAGGGCATAATTATCCACCCATGGGTTTTGGTGGGAGGTACACAGACATTCGTCATCATAGAAGCTAAATATGATCTGGGCCAACCTCCCAGTCCTTCTTGTTGACAATGGATAACATCTTACCCAGCTCCAACAATTAAGCATGCCCACTCCAGTCTTTGAATAAAGAATCAGATTCAAGAAAGCAAGGATTGTGATGAACATTCTCTGACAGTGAAATCAGTTTACCATGAGGTCAAGTTTAGGGGCAACAGGAAAAGCAGAACAGAAACCATGCTCGGTGCCTGAGGTCAGTTGTACCATGGCCTCGGTGCATGTCTGCGGCCCAGTGTCAGTAGGTCCAGATTCAGCCTCCCTGGGTTCATTTTACACGGCAATTTTGATCTTGTTTTTACCTTCTGAACTTCCAGAGTGCCTGAAGTGTCTACATCCTCTGTATACTCTTTATATTTCTTTGAAATAATCCAGAATTAAATTCTATGTCATGGGTCCAAAACTCTAGGCAATAGAAAAGTTCTCATCATATGCACTGCCAAGGCTACAAATACCATCTCAAAAGATGTCACGGTAGAGGCTGCCTTGTCACTGTCACATAGTCACTCTGCAAATTTACCTCGGATCCATGACTTCTCTCTTGCACCGTCTCGTCTCTTTAATGGTAAAGTTGACTTAGTGGCATTCAGATCCAAGATGTCTGCAAGGTGAAGCCCAGCATGCTGTGTCTTGGAAGTGGAGCACAGCTTCAGTTTGCGATGTGTACATTACTGAAACAGTTTTGCGGTGCCGTGGCCTGCTTTGGGTGGGTTAGTACCATTGACTCCAGAGGAAAGAAATGAAGGGCTTGCATTTTAAAACCAAAACTCTGTCCTCAGGAACATGTAAATATTTAAATTTACTATCATTTTCTAACGTATGTAAATAAGCTTATGAATAGCAATAGCTTTGGCAATGAGTCAAGGGAACCCCTTTCATGGTGGTAGGCATGGTGGCTTATCCTCTGTTCCTACTACCCGGGGTAGGTGAGAGACCTGAGGTTCATCCCTACAGACTCTAAGCTAGTCCCAGAAAGGAAAACAGCTAGGCTGTGAGTCCAGTCACTCATCACTTCAGGTGCCAAATGCATCCAGAAGAGAGGAACACGCTTTCGAAGGGGAAGAGGGGAAGAGTCTTTGTCTGCATAGGGGCGATGCCCGGCCATCCCGGATGAGAAACTTCCCAGCCCCATCTTGCCCCTCCCAAAACTGGGTGACTGACTCCTGTGTTGCTTGGAATTTTACTGTGAAACCAAAAATGTATGCTTTTATTTTCCTTCTGGACTATAAATATAGCAGAAAGCGGTCCCCCAACCCCAGCTGGCATGCACCTTCCATAACCATGCGACTGTACCAGAAATAAGAGCTGACAGCCATGGTAGAATAATTGAGGGAGAAAGGAGAGACCATGTTACTCAGATAATAATCAGAAGATGATCCGAGGGAAGGCCGCTTGCTTACAACTCCACATACGACTTCTTAAACAGTCATTCTGTGGTCTGTAATCAAGTATCTGATTACTGAATTTATAGGCCCCAGGACAGTAAGTGTGGTTAACTGGTATTTAGCAATTTTGTGTGGTGTTGTGCTAAATATGGAAAAGTCAGAAAAGAGATTTTTTTTTCCTTTGAGTCTGCTTATGAAAATTGGGTTGGGTGACAGCTTAAAAAAAAAAAAAAATCCAGTCAGGCAAGGGGCAATCAGGTATTTGCTTTGGAGCTTTCTTTCTTTCTTTCTTTCTTTCTTTCTTTCTTTCTTTCTTTCTTTCTTTCTTTCTTTCTTTCTTTCTTTCTTTCTTTCTTTTTTTAAGCTTTTCTTTAGACTATGTCTAAATACGTGTCTTCATTTTAAAATCACTAATTGGTATTCATGCCTTAAACTCCTGAAATGCTGAATACCCAGGGTTAGGTTTCTGCTTGGTAAAGCAGGTCCTGTTGGGAACAGTCTCTGAACCAGGGAAGTCCTGGGCTGGGGCTGGGGCTGGGGCTGGGGCTGGGGCTGGGGCTGGGGCTGGGGCTGGGGCTGGGGCTGGGGCAGAAGAGGAATCAGGAAATATCTCAAAGTTTAAGGCAGGGCCTTGGACTCTTTTACAGGCATTTCCTAATGTTTTCAGAGGCAAAGAACTTTCAGGCTGGCATGTTACCCTTCCAACTCACTGTAATATAATTTGGGGGGAAAAGTTGTAAACTATAAAGATTGTGATAATCCTGAGGTTCAAGGGTGGGATTAGTTTTGACACAGCAATTTTCACATTTCTTTACCAAATATCACTTTTTCCTCTTTCCCTTCCCCTCCTTCTCCCTCTCTCCTCCTCTCCACCTCTTCCCTCTGTTTTTTTCTCACCTTCATTTTGAAGTCAGGCTCCTGTTATAGAGTTCCCAGGCTGTCCTGGAACCTGATATATGTATGCCCCAGGTCAGCCTCAAGCTTATCGTCCTCCTGCCTGAACTTCCCAAGTGCTGGTGTTTCACGTGTATACTACTATGCCCATCTCTGCTTTTCTAATATCTGTGATGGCTTAGCAATTTAAGAACCTATGATATTTTAAATTATCTTCTGTCTCAATTTGAAAACCATACAAGATACTTGATCTAGTACCAGTATTTTTAGTTATCTTTTTGTTCCAAGCGCATATTAATGGACCCAAGTCTCTCACCATCTTTACCATCTTCTGTTCCAAAAATCTCTTAACTATCTTGAACACTCAAACTCATCCTAAAAGCGATGCTGCAAGCACATCAAATGTATTTATTAAGTAACCATACTTTTTGTTCTAAAGACTTTTTTAAAAAGTTGGCTTTTAAAAAAAAGCAAGAAAAGGATAAAGAAAAAACTTTTTAAAAATTGGCTCCATCAAACTGAACAAGAAGAGTCTGAGTCTCAGATTGAAGCTTCACTGATACCTGACTCTGACACTCTGTTACTAAGCTGTCACCCACTCTGGGCAAGTTGCTGCATCTGTCTCATCTGTATCATGAAGGCAGTAATGCTAACCTCTTAGTAACATTGTGAGACTCGAAAGCATTCCTGACATACATCACAATATGGTAGGCACAAAAACAAACAAACAAACAAACAAAAACCTGACACCAAACAGGGACGTCAGTATGATTACCCTGTATATCCAACTGCCTAAGGTAGCTATCATAATGCTTTAAATAATCAAAGTAATTTCCTTATGGTTAAATTGATTTCTATACCTATTGTAGACATTACATATTTTTAAGTTGTATATTCTGAATGAAATTTAAATACATATTTATTGAGTAGTGCCCAAAAGAGCTCTCCACACTGATTCAATAATATTACTACTTATGGCAATTTGCTGAATATAATATGGAAGGTCGCCATATAGGTGACTTGACAGGGTGTTGCCAGTTGGCAAAACACCTCTTCTCCCAGTCAGAATGCTTGAGAAGACTAGGCCAGGTAGGCAGTATTGCCATGGACTCATAAAAACGTCATACAAATCAGCATTGTTTGAGCTTGTGATGGGAAAGAGACACTCACTCTTTCCCTACCTGCTTCTATCTGCAATGATCCTGGCTTTGACAAGTCCATCACTTGCCTTGAGGTTAATGCGGAGGTTAGTAGGTCTTCAGTGGAAGGCTCCTGGTATATGCGGCTCTTGTCTTCTGCATGTCCTGTCGCTTATTCCAGAGCACACTGAGGAGCAACTAGATGCCTTTGATATACAGCCTGCCTACCTCTGCATTACAGATCAAGCCCTCTCACCCTCAAGGGGAGGCATCTATATGTTCTTCTTTTCTCTCTCACCACCACTGTTACCCTTACAGATACCATTTATTCTTCCCACCACCTCTATGGAATTTTCTATTCTAGACAGAGTTGAGTTGTGGCTACCACTCTGCTCTTCTCAACCTCTTGTTTTCATGTAGCAAAATCCTATTACCCATTGGCTGGTAAATCCATAAGGAAGCAAATTATATTCACAATGAGTGGCTCACTGAATGTGTGGTGGGAAAATATCCAGAGATGCAACTGAGACCAAACCGCAAGGAGCTAACCAGGTTTGAGAGATAGTAGGCAGATAGGTAGATGGATGGATAGATAGACAGACAGACAGACAGACAGATAGATAGATAGATAGATAGATAGATAGATAGATAGATAGATAGATAGATAGATAGATAGATAGATAGATAGATAGATTTCTCTTTATATTGTTGGCAAAGTGATATGTTAGATGTGGTATTGACAACAGTGCTTTGGTACTGTGGAGATGCTATAGTTAGAATATGGATTATCCCAAAAGGCTTATATTTTGAATGTCCAATCCCCAATTTGTGGCCATGTTTTGACAGCTATGGAGCCTTCAGGAGGTGGGGCCTGGCAGGAGAATAGGTCACTAGACATAGAACTTTGAAGTTTATACCTGCTCATGGATCCAGCCATTTCTGCTTCTTGAGCAGTCATCATGTGAGCATTTACTAAGACTTGTTATGCCATGGTGGACCCAGCTCCCTCTGATACTGAGTCAAAATAAACCTTTCTTCCCTGAATTTCTTTCTTGCAGGCATTTTGGTCACAGTGAGATAAAAAATAATATAGAAAGAGAGTTCAAAGGAAAATCCTCAAAAACAGATATACTAGAAGTCTTTAAGAAATCCAAGCTCGTTTAAGAAATGAGTGTTTCAACTATATTTGAAAGAAGAAACAAGAGAGACTTGAGACTCTCCAGAGACACTCAGTCTCATGGAGACTGAGAGAAAGGTAAAGGACACCAGAGATGGTTGTAAGATGAAATATGAATTCCTGTGCTCTCTGGAAACAGAGTGACTGTTTATCTTAACCCTGCCTCTCAAGCACTCTAACTCCATACATGCATTGCACCACCACACAAGGCACACACACAACAGGCCAGATGAGTTTCTAAGTATTCATCATGTTCTTTTGGGGAAAACTGGGCATCTTGAATAGGTTACAGAATCTTCCTCCCTGGAGGTCTTTATGACAAGCTGGATACCCATCTGTCTGTGATGGCTTAGGTGTGGCTCTTTCTGAGACCTGGGAGGTGACATACTGAGTCTTGTGATCTTTTCCAGGCCACAGTTCTATGCTTCTACATCATTTTATGGCTTGACCCCAAGGTATAGTATTCCCTTGGTAAAATAAATAATGAGATAAAACTGGAATGCTTCACAGACTCTGTCATAGAGTGTATTCTGGAAATTCTGAAAATTAAGTATTGAGTCTTCTGAATGAATTATGAATAACATTGTATGTAGGTTACAAATTCCCAGGATTTGATGGAACTAATTACCATATTCTTATTTGTAGAATAAGACAAGATGGGACCTCAAGATATTATCAGGATATAAAAAGCCTGGAGGTTTCCTTCAGCATGGAGGCTTGTAAACTTATACCTAGAGCTTCTTAGATAATCTAGAAATATATATGACATCTCTGTGTCTGCTAGCCAGTCTGCCACTAGTTTCTGTCCACCTCTGCTTTTTAATTTCTTATCAAAGCAAGATTTCCTAATAGGCATTTGATAAATATTGTTCTGGTATTCTTCAAATCATAAGAAAATTAAGCTAATACATTTTATAAATAAGTTAACTAATTTAGGTAAACAAATTCTTAGACAATTAAAACCTTTGGCTCCTTCTAAGAACCACTATCCTGTGCTTAATTAGAATGAAGAAGGTCAAATGTCATCCTTTAGCAATCACAACCATATGGAAATATATGGGTGTGTGCAAAGAGCCACTGTACAAAGGTAAGAATATGTATAGTAAGCTGAATAGTCATGTTTAGTTTGCTTCATTTTGAAATATAATAGACTCTTTGTCATCACAGTTTTAGGTTGGCAGCAAAACTGAGTGCAAGGCACAGATGGTTCCTGCAATCTCCTTCTTCCATGTACACACTCCTTAACCATTCAGATCCAGAACCTGTGTGTTCCAAGGAATGACATCATAGTCATACAAAGTCCATAGTTTGCATTAGGGCTCACTCATGACCAATGTTGTACATGTCACTGACAAGTGTCTAGAACCTGTGGCTTTTATCACTGTTTCTTCTGAACAACTTCAGTGCCCTACCCATCCTCTGTGAAAGACCAAGTGACTGTCCCTGTAGGTTTCTTTCTAAGGGTTTGTCTATCTGCAAACTGACTGACTTAGAGTGAATCAAAAATATTTCTACTGACTTCTTTCTTGGCACTGTACTATAAACAATATAGCATTTATGTTACATTTAAATAGTCTTAGCCATTGAAAGAAATCTGCAGAATATAGACCATGATGATGCAGATTATGATGTGAACTCTCCATCATTGTATTCAACGGACTAGATCATCTTTGGATGTCTGTGTGAAGGTTTGGAAAGCAGTTCCTGCATAGATCTAGGAATGGCGGTGGGACTTACAATGATGTGTCCTCAGAATTGTCACCTGAGCATGACCTATGTGAGTCCAACCCTTAGTGATGAAGTAAGGACCCTGTTTATCACCTTCCAGTGGCACTCCAGCATCTCAAGCATGAGAAGTCACCAAGATAGGTCTGCACTTGTCCTCTCTCTGAAGTCCTCGGTGCTTGGAGTCAGTGTCTGCATTCCTAACTGTGGGCTCTTGGGCCTCAAGGAAAAAAATGGAAGATGTTCATGAGTCCCCCACAACTTGATGATCATATGTTCCAAACAGCTCTGGTTCTCAGATTAAACCTTATGTGGCCTGAATTGAGAGAAATGACATTCGATTGGCGTCTAGTTTTTATATGAATTTTGATCTTTCATTTAAAAATAACCAAGATAATTTGTGATTAAAAAACAATGTTGAATGGGAGCTGAAGAGATAACTCAATTGGTAAAATACTCATGATGCAATTATGGAGACCTCAGTTCAGATCTCTAGCTCCCATATAAAATACCAAGGCATTGTGGGAAAGGTAGAACAGGAGTATCTCTGGGATGAACTGGCCAGCTAGTCTCACCAAACAGCAAGCTGCTGGTTCTGTGAAAGACCCTGTCTCAAATGAATAAATGAGGTGAAGAGTGGTAGAGAAAAGCACCAGACCCTTCCCCTCTTGAGCTCATGAACTTGGGTACACACACACACACACACACACACACACACACACACACACACACACACACACAAATTACCTTATTCAGATTGCTAATGCTTTCTTAAGGACATTTGCGTCCATATTGCGAAGATTTGTATTGTTTTGATCATGAACTCGTGATAGCCTTTAGAATAATTTGAGAAGTGTCTCCTTCTGTTCCCTGGAACATATATCACATTGGAATTATTTCTTCTTTGAAAGCACAGAATAATCCAAGACAAAATGTTGGGAGCTATTAAGACAACACTATTGTCCTGATCTCTGAATTGGGCCTCTCCCCCCGAGAAGAAAAGGGGGTCAAAAGTGGGCCACCGATGCACCGCTCTGAGAACAACCACAGATTGTTACAGCCCTAAGTCAGCGCCGGATGTCCTGACCTCAAGATGTACCTTGATACCGCCAAGTCCTGCTTCCCCGTGTAGTCGCCAGTTCATTGCACAAGGTTCTCATCTCTCTCTACCCCCCATTTGGTTCTTAGGGAAAGGTCCCCTCGAGACCCTCAAATAACTGGACCTGCTGGATGGGTCAACAAAAATGTTGTGATGATCAGTCTTAATTGCCAAGGAGTCAGATTCTAGAAGTGCCCAAAAGATGGGCCTCTGGGTGTGTCACTGCAGTATTCTCCTAATAGTGTCAATTGAGAAGGAAAGTCCCATCCACTGTAGATGGTGTTACCATTCTCTCTCCTAGGCTATCTAAGCTGAGAAAGAATGGTACACAGCAGCATGCACCCATCATTCTCTGACCCTTGACTATGGATACATGTGAGCAGCTGTGCCAAGCTCTGTTACCCTGACTTCCCTGTTATGATGGATTGTGCTGCTGAACTGTGAGCCAGAATCAACCTTTTCTTTCCTGTGGGTTTTTTTTTTTTTTGGAGTATTTTATCATAATAGAGGAAAAAGAAGCTAAGATAGATGTTAACTGGGGACCGGGGTAGCTAGGGCGCAGAGTCGGCTGACTACCTCCAGCTACCCACAACACCCACCAAGGAATCTTAAGACTTCTGGTGAGTGGAACACAGCATCTGCTCCAATCCAATCGCGCGGGACTTGAGACTGCATTAGTCAGGGAAGCAAAAACCCGGTCTGAGTAGGGGCACAAGCCCCTTTCAGTCCGAGCAGCACCGGGGTAGCTAGGGCGCACAGTCGGCTGACTACCGCCAGATACCCACAACACCAGCCACATAATCTTAAGAATTCTGAGGATTGGGATCTGCCCGGCGCGGGAGCGCTTTGCCTGAGCATTGGCAGCAGACATCTTAGTCCGGGACCCTGCAGAGTGTACCCTGCACAGACATCTTGGTTCCAGGACCCCGCCGAGTGTATCCTGCACAGACAGCTGGCCATTTTCCTGGTCAGAGGATAGGGATCTACCCGGCGTGGGAGCATTTTGCCTGAGCATCAGCAGCAGACATCTTGGTTCCGGGATCCCGCCAAGTGTATCCTGTACAGGCAGGTGACCATTTTCCTGGCCAGAGGATAGGGACCTGCCCAGCGCGGGAGCGCTTTGCCTGAGCATTGGCAGCAGACATCTTAGTTCCGGGACCCTGCAGAGTGTACCCTGCACAGACATCTTGGTTCCAGGACCCCACCGAGTGTATCCTGCACAGCTCCAGAGAATACCAGATGGCGAAAGTCAAACGTAAGAATCCTACTAACAGAAATCAAGACCACTCACCATCATCAGAACACAGCACTCCCACGCCACCTAGTCCTGGGCACCCCAACACAACCGAAAAGCTGGACCCGGATTTAAAAGCATATCTCATGATGATGGTAGAGGACATCAAGAAGAACTTTAATAACTCACTTAAAGAAATAAAAGAGAACACTGCTAAAGAGTTACAAGTCCTTAAAGAAAAACAGGAAAACACAACCAAACAGGTAGAAGTCCTTATAGAAAAACAAGAAAACACAAACAGGTGATGGAAATGAACAAAACCATACTAGACCTAAAAAGGGAAGTAGACACAATAAAGAAAACCCAAAGTGAGGCAATGCTGGAGATAGAAACCCTAGGAAAGAAATCTAGAACCATAGACGCGAGCATCAGCAACAGAAGACAAGAGATGGAAGAGAGAATCTCAGGTGCAGAAGATTCCATAGAGAACATCGGCACAACAATCAAAGATAATACAAAACTCAAAAAGATCCTAACTCAAAACATCCAGGAAATCCAGGACACAATGAGAAGACCAAACCTACGGATAATAAGCGTTGATGAGAATGAAGATTTTCAACTTAAAGGGCCAGCAAATATATTCAACAAAATTATAGAAGAAAACTTCCCAAACCTAAAGAATGACATGCCCATGAACATACAGGAAGCCTACAGAACTCCAAATAGACTGGAGCAGAAAAGAAATTCCTCCTGACACATAATAATCAGAACAACCAATGCACTAAATAAAGAGAGAATATTAAAAGCAGTAAGGGAGAAAGGTCAAGTAACATATAAAGGCAGACCTATCAGAATTACACCAGACTTTTCACCAGAGACTATGAAAGGCAGAAGAGCCTGCACAGATGTTATACAGACACTAAGAGAACACAAATACCAGCCCAGGCTACTATACCCGGCCAAACTCTCAATTACCATAGATGGAGAAACCAAAGTATTCCATGACAAAACCAAATTCACACAATATCTTTCCACGAATCCAGCCCTTCAAAGGATAATAACAGAAAAGATCCAATACAAGGACGGAAATCACGCCCTAGACAAAGCAAGAAAGTAATCCCTCAACAAACCAAAAAGAAGACAGCCACAAGAACAGAATGCCAACTGTAACAACAAAAATAAAAGGAAGCAACAATTACTTTTCCTTAATATCTCTTAATATCAATGGACTCAATTCCCCAATAAAAAGACATAGACTAACAGACTGGCTACACAAACAGGACCCAACATTCTGCTGCTTACAGGAAACCCATCTCAGGGAAAAAGACAGACACTACCTCAGAGTGAAAGGCTGGAAAACAATTTTCCAAGCAAATGGTCTGAAGAAACAAGCTGGAGTAGCCATTCTAATATCGGATAAAATCGACTTCCAACCCAAAGTTATCAAAAGAGACAAGGAGGGACACTTCATACTCATCAAAAGTAAAATCCTCCAAGAGGAACTCTCAATTCTGAATATCTACGCTCCAAATGCAGCCACATTCATTAAAGACACTTTAGTAAAGCTCAAAGCACACATTGCACCTCACACAATAATAGTGGGAGACTTCAACACACCACTTTCATCAATGGACAGATGGTGGAAACAGAAAATAAACAGGGACACAGTGAAACTAACAGAAGTTATGAAACAAATGGATCTGAAAGATATCTACAGAACATTTTATCCTAAAACAAAAGGATATACCTTCTTCTCAGCACCTCACGGGACCTTCTCCAAAACTGACCATATAATTGGTCACAAAACAGGCCTCAACAGATACAAAAATTTTGAAATTGTCCCATGTATCCTATCAGACCACCATGGCCTAAGGCTGATCTTCAATAACAACATAAATAATGGAAAGCCAACATTCACCTAGAAACTGAACAACACTCTTCTCAATGATACCGTGGTCAAGGAAGGAATAAAGAAAGAAATTAAAGACTTTTTAGAGTTTAATGAAAATGAAGCCACAACGTACCCAAACCTTTGGGACACAATGAAAGCATTTCTAAGAGGGAAACTCATAGCTCTGAGTGCCTCCAAGAAGAAACGGGAGAGAGCACATACTAGCAGCTTGACAACACATCTAAAAGCTCTAGAAAAAAAAGGAAGCAAATTCACCCAAGAGGAGTAGACGGCAGGAAATAATCAAACTCAGGGGTGAAATCAACCAAGTGGAAACAAGAAGAACTATTCAAAGAATTAACCAAACGAGGAGTTGGTTCTTTGGGAAAATCAACAAGATAGATAAACCCTTAGCTAGACTCACTAGAGGGCACAGGGACAACATCCTAATTAACAAAATCAGAAATGAAAAGGGAGACATAACAACAGATCCTGAAGAAATCCAAAACACCATCAGATCCTTCTACAAAAGGCTATACTCAACAAAACTGGAAAACCTGGATGAAATGGACAAATTTCTAGACAGATACCAGGTACCAAAGTTAAATCAGGATCAAGTTAACGATCTAAACAGTCCCATAACCCCTAAGGAAATAGAAGCAGTCATTAATAGTCTCCCAACTAAAAAAAGCCAGGACCAGATGGGTTTAGTGCAGAGTTCTACCAGACCTTCAAAGAAGATCTAATCCCAGTTCTGCACAAACTATTCCACAAAATAGAAGGAGAGGGAACTCTATCCAACTCAGTCTATGAAGCCACAATTACTCTGATACCTAAACCACAGAAAGATCCAACAAAGATAGAGAACTTCAGACCAATTTCCCTTATGAATATCGATGCAAAAATCCTCAATAAAATTTTTGCTAACCGAATCCAAGAACACATTAAAACAATCATCCATCCTGACCAAGTAGGTTTTATTCCAGGGATGCAGGGATGGTTTAATATACGAAAATCCATCAATGTAATCCATTATATAAACAAACTCAAAGACAAAAACCACATGATCATCTCGTTAGATTCGGAAAAAGTATTCGACAAGATCCAACACCCATTCATGATAAAAGTCTTGGAAAGATCAGGAATTCAAGGCCCATACCTAAACATGATAACAGCAATCTACAGCAAACCAGTAGCCAACATCAATGTAAATGGTGAGAAGCTGGAAGCAATCCCACTAAAATCAGGGACTAGACAAGGCTGCCCACTTTCTCCCTACCTCTTCAACATTGTACTTGAAGTCCTAGCCAGAGCAATTCGACAACAAAAGGAGATCAAGGGAATACAAATTGGAAAAGATGAAGTCAAAATATCACTTTTTGCAGATGATATGATAGTATATATAAGTGACCCTAAAAATTCCACCAGAGAACTCCTAAACCTGATAAACAGCTTCAGTGAAGTAGCTGGATATAAAATTAACTCAAACAAGTCAATGGCCTTTCTCTACACAAAGAATAAACAGGCTGAGAAAGAAATTAGGGAAACAACACCCTTCTCAATAGTCACAAATAATATAAAATATCTTGGCGTGACTCTAACTAAGGAAGTGAAAGATCTGTATGATAAAAACTTCAAGTCCCTGAAGAAAGAAATTAAAGAAGATCTCAGAAGATGGAAAGATCTCCCATGCTCATGGATTGGCAGGATCAACATTGTAAAAATGGCTATCTTGCCAAAAGCAATCTACAGATTCAATGCAATCCCCTATCTGTTATTCAATTCATCTGGAATAACAAAAAACCTAGGATAGCAAAAGCTCTTCTCAAGGATAAAAGTGCCTCTGGTGGAATCACCATGCCTGACCTAAAGCTTTATTACAGAGCAATTGTGATAAAAACTGCATGGTACTGGTATAGTGACAGACAAGTAGACCAATGGAATAGAATTGAAGACCCAGAAATGAACCCACACACCTATGGTCACTTGATCTTCGACCAGGGAGCTAAAACCATCCAGTGGAAAAAAGACAGCATTTTCAACAAATGGTGCTGGCACAACTGGTTGTTATCATGTAGAAGAATGCGAATCAACCCATTCCTCTCTCCTTGTACTAAGGTCAAATCTAAGTGGATCAAGGAACTCCACATAAAACCAGAGACACTGAAACTTATAGAGGAGAAAGTGGGGAAAAGTCTCGAAGATATGGGCACAGGGAAAAAATTCCTGAATAGAACAGCAATGGCTTGTGCTTTAAGATCGAGGATTGACAAATGGGACCTCATGAAACTGCAAAGCTTCTGCAAGGCAAAAGACACCGTTAATAAGACAAAAAGACCACCAACAGATTGGGAAAGGATCTTTACCTATCTTAAATCAGATAGGGGACTAATATCCAATATATATAAAGAACTCAACAGGGTAGACTCCAGAAAATCAAATAGCCCCCTTAAAAGATGGGGCTCAGAGCTGAACAAAGAATTCTCACCTGAGGAATACTGAAAGGCTGAGAAACACCTGAAAAAATGTTCAACATCCTTAATATTCAGAGAAATGCAAATCAAAACAACCCTGAGATTCCATCTCACACCAGTCAGAATGGCTAAGATCAAAAATTCAGGTGACAGCAGATGCTGGCGAGGATGTGGAGAAAGAGGAACACTCCTCCATTGTTGGTGGGATTGC
Organism: Mus musculus; assembly: GCF_000001635.26. Lineage (NCBI taxonomy): Eukaryota > Metazoa > Chordata > Mammalia > Rodentia > Muridae > Mus > Mus musculus. The sequence goes on along the minus strand of NC_000080.6, from coordinate 46,104,409 downwards.
AAGCTTGTACAACCACTCTGGAAATCAGTCTGGCGGTTTTTCAGAAAATTGGACATAGTACTACCGGAGGATCCTGCAATACCTCTCCTGGGCATATATCCAGATGTCCCAACCGGTAAGAAGGACACATGCTCCACTATGTTCATAGCAGCCTTATTTATAATAGCCAGAAGCTGGAAAGAACCGAGATGTCCCTCAACAGAGGAATGGATACAAAAAATGTGGTACATTTACACAATGGAGTACTACTCAGCTATTAAAAAGAATGAATTCACAAAATTCCTAGGCAAATGGTTGGACCTGGAGGGCATCATCCTGAGTGAGGTAACCCAATCACAAAAGAACTCAAATGAAATGTACTCACTGATAAGTGGATATTAACCCAGAAACTTAGTATAGCGAGATATAAGGAACAATATGTAAAACATATGAAACTGAAGAAGAAGGAAGACCAAAGTGTGGACACTTTGCTCATTCTTAGAATTGGAAACAATCACCCATGCAAGGAGTTACAGAGACAAAGTTTGGAGCTGAGACAAAAGGATGGTCCATCTAGAGACTGCCATATCCAGGGATCCATCCCATAATTAGCCTCCAAGCGATGACACCATTGCATACACTAGCAAGATTTTGCTGAAAGGACCCAGTATACACTAGCAAGCCTTTGTTGCAAGGACTGTGATATAGCTGTCTCTTGTGAGACTATGCCGGGGCCTAGCAAACACAGAAGTGGATGCTCACAGTCAACTATTGGATGGATCACAGGGCCCCCAATGGAGGAGCTAGAGAAAGTATCCAAGGAGCTAAAGAGATCTGCAACCCTATCAGAGGAACAACATTATGAACTAACCAGTACCCCAGAGCTCTTGACTCTAGCTGCATATGTATCAAAAGATGACCTAGTCGGCCATCACTGGAAAGAGAGGCCTATTGGTCAGGCAAACGTTATATGCCCCTGTACAGGGCCAAAAAATGGGAATGGGTGGGTAGGGGAGTGGGGGGGGATGGGACTTTTGGGATAGCATTGGAAATGTAATTGAAGAAAATACGTAATTAAAAAAAAAGATGTTAACTGGGGATTTTTCTGAGTGTAAATAACATATATTAAAATAATTCTGAATTGACTTCTCTTTTCACTTGAAAATTATTTATTTGTTTATTTATTTATTAATAATTTATTTACTTTTGGTGTGTGTGTATGTACATGTGTGTGTGTGTCATTCCCACACCCATGTCCAATTATTTTCCAATTTCCCTTATGGTGTTTTCTCTGAGTTCTGAGTCATTGGAGAATGTATTTGCTATTTTCTATTTATGGATCTTCCAGAAATATATATGTATATGTATACACACACACACACACACACACAGACACACACACACACACACACACACACATATATATATATACTTGTGGTGGTTTCAATGAGGTTGACCCTCATAGGTTCATATATTTGAATAGATATATATTTGAATACTTAGTCCTTTGTTGTTGGAACTGTTTGGGGAAAGATTAGGATGTGTGGCCCTATTAGAAAGGGCATGTCACTCAAGATGGGCTTAAATTTTCCAAAACCCATTCCAGGCCCACTCATCTCTCTCTCTCTCTATGCCTGGTGCTTGTGGATTTAAATTCTCAACTAGTGTTCTAGCACCATGCCTGCCTGCCTGCCACCATGTTCTCTGTCATGATGATCATAGACTCACTCTTTGAAGCTGTAAGCCCCTATTCAAAGTTTTCTTCTGTAAGTTGTTTTGGTCATGATGTCTTATCCCAGCAATAGAAACGTAACTAAGATGTTGTTGCCAGGAACATGTCTGTAAATACTTCAATTCTCTTATACTTCTGAAAGTTGCGTTACAGCTCATAATGTTGTCTATCTATGAATATATCATGCACATTAGATAAGATAATGTAGTATGTTATTGCTGATTAGAGTATATAAATGAAAATTAGGTTAAGTTTGCTCCTAATAACTTTCCACCTCTTCTATGTTGGCAAGGTTCCCAAATGCTTTGAATGTGTCCCCCAAGAGTTCCTATGTGGGGAACTCAGTTTGTAGTGTGATGTATTGGGAAGTATTGAACTTGCAAGAGGTAGAGACCGATGAGAAATAATTAGCTTGATGAGGACACTGTTCATGGAAAGAATCTGTGTAGTTCTCATGAGACACTGGTTAGTTCTCTCTGCTTATTTCATATCCTGCTCACTGAGGCACGCTCTTGAGCTCCTGAGGTCACTGCATGATCTCTCCCCCTTGTATGCTCATACCATCATGATACCATCCACCCTGAGATCCATATCACAGCCCAAGTCATGCCAGCAACATGCTTCTGGATTTCTAAACCTATAACTAAGTGAAGTATTTTTGTTTGTTTGTTTGTTTAAAATGGCCAGTCTTGTATTTCATTACAGTAATGAAACATGGGCTAATGCATGTGTAATCATCTTAGTGATTTATTTTATGCATGCTACCAATTACTCTGACATTACCGTCAAAGCCTGTAATTATGACTTTGCCTTCTTTTTCCTTCACCAGGTTCTGCTTCATACACTTTGAAGTGCTGTTTTTAATGCATAAATACCATCAAATATTCTCATGTGTTTATCTAATTACCATAAGGAATGACCGTTCTCATCTTCTAAAATATTCTTTCTTCTAAATTTTACTTTGTCACATATTAATATAAATATTCCAATTTTCTTGTAAGTCATTGTTTTCATTTTATATGTTTCTCCAACTTTTGCGTTTAACTTATATTCTTATAGTTAAAGTGAGATTCTTATGTACAGTAAACAGTTAAACCTTGCAGGGGGTCTCCTTTGCCCTGGTGGAGCCTAGAGATCACACCAGTGATGTGTTCTCAACTCCCAGGGAATCAGAGGACAGAGCCTGTTGAATTGATGCAATGGATAAAGGTACTTGTCACCAAAACTGACCACTGAGTTCTATCCTGGAATTCCACATGATAGATGTAGATCACCTTCTGCAAGTTGAACTACACCCCAAACACAACACACACAGAGTCATGAGCACACACACACACACACACACACACAGTCATGAGCACACACACACACAAACACACACACAGTCATGAGCACACACAGTCATGAGCACACAAACACACACACACACACACACACACACACACACACACACACACACACACACACACACACACACACACAGTCATGAGCACACACGTATCCCAAACAAACAATGTTTAAAGTCTTTATGTGCCCTAGATTTTTGGAAGACTCTTTCCCTAGGTACCGAGTTCTAGGCGGACGATTTGACAGCTCTTCTTGTTCCAGTCCTCAGCGTCATTGTCTAGAATGAGAAGCTGCCTCACTTCTTCCCTGCTGGCACCAAATAGCCTGTGTCCTCTGGTTCCCCAGGGGGTGAGGACACATCACTGGTGCACAGCTCGGTCACCATGCTCTTCTCTTTATGAGATTTTATTTCCGTTTTTTACCACTTGTGGTTCACTAAAATTCCTACAACTGAGTTATAGATTCAAACCAAAGCACTTTTACTCCAACCACATCCTTTTGACTTTTTCTTGCTTATCTTTTTTTCTCCTTCTTGGACTATAATTATATGTGTTAAGTCAGTTGATATTGTGCGTCCAACTGTAGGATAAAAGAGAATTTTTTTAATTAGTTTTATGCTTCTTTGGGTTTACCATTTACTTATACAGTGGACACTATGGTCCTAATTCCACTAAATGTTTTATTTTTGTAGAAATGGTGGAAACTTTTTCTCAAAGCTGCACTGGATCTTTTAAAAGTTCTTTACACACATCCTTACCATTTAATATGTTCTTCCAAGTCCCTGAATATATTCTTACAAATAATTTTTATAACTGAATTATTATCTGTACCCATCCAAGTTTTTGTTATTTCCAGATTCATTCTTATTGATTTCTTTTTCTTGTAGTTCATATTTTCCTGTTTCTTTGTGTGTATTTGAGTGAATCCTGAATATTTTTGACTTTTAAGTTCTTGGGAAAAAAAACTCCATTAAACAATTGAATTCACTATGGAGTATGGGTAAATTCCTCGTGAATTTTCTGAGGCTTGTTTTATACTCTGCTGTGGTAGGTCTACACAACCTTTATTCTGGGAATAATTTGCCTCACAACTACTACTTGGTTATGACAGCTCTATTGATATTGGTAGGGCTGTGTACTTATCAGTTAATCAGTCCCTGATGGGGATACACCGATACTCTCACCAGCTTATATAGTCAGTTTTATAATAATTTGCTTTAATATACCTTACTGTGTTCTTTATATAAGACACGAAAGGCAAAAAAGCACTATCATAAAAGGAAAATTAATAATTCAGAATTCATTAAAATTAAACAGCTTATGTGTGAAGAGGCTGTGAAGAGAACAGAAAGATGGTGCCAAGGAGACACTTACAAAGACAAACAAATGGAGGTCGGTTCAGAACAGACAGACAGAGCTCTAGACAGACAGAGCTCCAGAACTCTGGTTTCCAAACACCCTCACATGATTCTTCAACCTTTTGCTTTTAACTCAAGTCTTTATAGTTAAAGTTGGAATGTGTCTTTACAGTTACAGCGTCTAAACCTAGTAGAAGTGTTCTTTCCTTCTACAGTGTGGGCCTGGGAGCCAAACTTTTAATCCTAGCACTTGGGAAGCAGCAGCATTGAGTCTGAGGACAACCTTGTCTACATGGCTGGCTTGAGGCTACCACTGAGATATTGTCTCAAAAATAACAACAATGGATAGACCAAATTGAATAAGGGACACCTTATTCAAGAATCTATGCAGACAACAAATATGTGTGTGCAAAAATTCTTTATATAATTTATCATCAGGAAAATGAGATTTAAAACAATAATGAGGTTCTACTATATATGTGTTGTGACGGCCAGCATCCAGAGCAATGGCAAGGCCAAATCCTGACGAGAATGTGGAAGACCAGCGATTTTCACTATTGGGAACACCTCTTAGGAGGACAGTTTGGTTGTTCCTTTAAAAGCAATCATACTCCTGCCATACACTCTCCTCTTACTATTTTGTAATCACTTTAAAAGTGTGAGATTTGTTTCCACACAAATGTCTGCACAAGAGTTTATGGGGATTTTTTTTTTATAACTGTCAAGACTTAAGATGAAGAAGCTATCAAGAGGTGACAGAGTAAACAAACTGGTAGTGCCCTGCAGTGGACTGTTGCTGAACACTAAAATGAAAGGAGCTATCCATCCGTCTAAAGCTCTGGTGAAACTACACATGTGCAGTGAAGAAGCTCTAGGGGGCCTTTCTTTATCATGAATCCCAGACTGTGGGATTCTCTTTTTCTTCTTAAAATATTATCTTCATGAAACAGCTATGGAGGTATGATTTTCAATACTTTTACTTGATTGCAAAAAGAAAAAAAAATACCCACAGCACTGTATTTCGTTTGCTTGTTTTACTGGGCCACGAAATGATTATCATCACACCCACAAAGGGACTGAGGAAGAGAATGAAACAAAGAAAACTGGCAACTTCGGGTTGTAAGGGTGTTTGGTTAGGCTAGATAGCATAATGTCTCTAGTTCTAACTTCCAGCGTGCAGAAGGGATACTAGAGCGACAATATAAACAGGCCTCTGCCAGCTGGGTATAGACAGTGTTTTTGTCAGACCAGGTTCCTTGGGAAGCAGACACCAAGGCGGAGTTGAGAGTACAAGAGATACCAGAGTGGAGAACGAACAGCTAGCAGTGTCTGCAGAAGTAGGCAGGGCTCTGCTTTTGCCTGTTGACTGCTCTGTGTGAAGATGGGGAAGAAGAAACTTGAACAGAAAGGGACTCAGGTTGTGCTCCAATGAGTCTCACTGAACACAAGCAGAGCTCTCCATACAAAAGCGACATTACAAGAGCTCTTCCTTAGGTAGACGTGGCCAGCTCCTGTCTATATCTGGCAGTCCCTGTTATTGGACCCACAGAAAAGTAACCTTGTCCCAGAAGCTGTCTCAGACTTTGAAGGCTATGCAGCTGGTAGTTGTTGCCTTAACTGTACTCTAGGTGCAGGTCTGCTTCAGAGGGAAATCCGAGCATAGGGCTTCTTCATGTCTGCCACTCTGATTTAGCACATTAAGGCCATAGCCATGGTGGTCCTGAGAATGAACAGGCTCATATCACAAGAATACATCAAAGGATGCCATCCTCATACCTCCCAGGATAAATCCTTGCCCTCTAGATTGAGCCTGAGCCTGCTGGCAGAAGAACAGTCACTGCACTATTCCCCAGCTGATGTTTTCAATGTGGATTTGTGTGTGTGTGTGTGTGTGTGTGTGTGTGTGTGTGTGTGTGTGTGTGTGTGTCACTGTGCCCTAATTTGCTGACCCATGAAAGGGGCATTACAACACACCCTCTTAGCCCAAATATAAAATGAAATAGAATGAGGGAGAGGATGGAAAAGAAGGAAGATACAGGTCCTCCTCTTCCCCAAACCAAAAGAGTTTACAGAAAGCCTGAGTGTCATCACCAATTACTGGCCTTTCCCTCATTGCCCAACTTAGTTCCATTCCCCAATTAAGTACTCCAATTAATACATAAATATTAAATTATCAGTGGTTTCCCAAAATTAAAAGACTAGAATAAGTATAAGAAGCATTAATAAAGAGTGTTTTCCTTTTATTGATTGACTTAGATCCACCGTCAAGTTAATTCTTATGTCATACTCTGAAAACATGTTTTTGGGTTTCTTGTGACCACACTGGGGCAGCATCCCTGGGCTTCCTGTTTATATTATTTGTTCTCAAATGAAATTTTGCATCGTAAATCACTGGCTTCCTTAGCATTTATAGTTTGCTTCCCTACAAACAAACAAACAAAAACCAGTTTCATTAGCTTTTCTGAAAGGTCATGCATGCTGCATTGCTTGTTCAGATCCAGTGTTCTACATTTAAACATCCTAGCATAGGAGGATGGAACACTCTAGAACTATGATTCAAAGGAGAGAACAACTGTAATGGAGTCCCCCAAAACAGTCCACAGTATCCACAGTATGATTTTCTAAAAAAAAATAAACTTTCACTTCAGACTGAAGTTATTTGAGATAAGCCAACGTTAAATTATTACACACATGTCCCTGACATGAACAGTGGTTTGAAAAAGCAAAATAATAGAATGACTTGTGCCACAACTCAGCTCTAATCTAAAACCATTAGAGATTCCACGTCAGTAGTTTGAGTCATTTGTCCTTCTTGTCTCTTCTTACAGTCTTGTTCACTCTTCAGGATCTGTGGTTAAGATGGTGACAAAGGTGTTGTAGCAGTATAACTCAGCAATGGAAGCATGTGCCACTCAAGGAATGCACCAACAGATGAGAGAGAGCACACGGTGTGCCCAGGTAGGCTCTTGGAACCTCATAGCTGATGTCTGAACACAGACTCGGTTGACAGTTTCTTTCTCCTAAGAGCTAAAACAGGATAAGGCTAGGAAGTTGGATGCCCCTGACTTGATCCCTAAGAATAGTCAGGGATCATTTCATCTTGTGGAAGTCAGAAGCACAGAAAGTTAGTTGAGGTTCTGTGAATGAACATGTGCTTTGAAAATATGAAGTATTCCAGAAATAAAACATAGCATCTGAAGGACAGAGATATGAGAGTGGAGCATTTGTGCATTTGGGAGACATTAGACAAAATCAAACTGAGGTTATATAGTGTAAGGTAACCAGAGATATGGATCAACAGGATAGACAAAATTCTAGATCTAGAAAGCCCAGAACAGAAATGTTGACTTGATGCCTGAGAAGTCAGGAGTCTTCAAAGGTTTGGGGGCCAGTGAACTGTGGAAGGAGAATGTCCGAGAAAGAGGAATCGTGTGTAGGGGGCTTAGGAGGAGGGCATGGCCTTGCTCAGTTCTGCTAGCATCTCATGTTAACCAACCAGGTGTGAAGTGATGGGGTGGGGGCATGAAAAAAGAAGAGATTCAGGCAAGATGCATTTCAAAGGAATACTCAGGCGGGTTTAATAAACACTTTTCAGGAGATCAAAATCTGCAGGCTTAGCAAGGCTGCAACGCAGGAGATAAGAAAATGACTAACATTTGTAGAAGCCACAAGAGCCTAGAAGGCCTGGGAAATAGAAGCCAGGCCTGGAAGGCAGCACCCCTGACCTTGCCCAAGGCACTTGTTAATTCGTTCCTTAAAATCATGGCTTGCCTCCATTAGGGAAACTTGCTAGCCTCTTGTCGTCTGCTATTGTGTTAGAAGTTTTTAAGATCTGAGGGGAAAAGATAGACTATACATCAGCCCTCATCTGAAGCAGCATTTCTGGAAATCCTTGGAATCTGTCACTTGTTAAGGCAAACTCCTGATTTTGCCCTCTCTCCTTCCATGGCCAGGCCTTCTCTGACTCAGGACACATAAACTCCAAGAGAACTGTCGAGTTGATGGAGAATGTAACAGGCCTCCACTCATTTTATTTCATCCCTGAAGTAGTCAGTGTGTTGTACAGAGAGACTGAACTCACTCTGATAGGAATTTGCCTCAGTGGTTGTGGGGATGTTAAGGAAGAACACTTAATCAAAAGCATGAAGACTTGAGTTCCTAGAGCCAACATAAGAAGCCCGGTATGAGTACCCATGTCTCTAACTCCAGCACTGTGGGAGGCCTCCTGGCCACAATGCACCTCCAGGGTTAGTGACAGGCCCTGCTGTATCAATGGAGGAAGGTAGAGAGTGATGGAACAAGATACCAGATATCCTTTGTGGCTCTTTATGGGCGTACAGGCACATGCACCTGTACACATGTGCACATAACCCACGTGTACCACACACACACACTCACATATGCACACAATACAAAAGAATTATGTCTTTGCATATATACAAAAGAAATCACAGTGGAAGTAAATTAAACCTGAAAGTGGACAGATAAAAACAACATTGGCTATACATTGTTTTCAAGGGCTCTTTCACGCAGATCTTAGATGGCAGTATTACATTTGCTGAATTCTGCCCCTCAGGATCCTGGTAGTGTTCCATGTGTTTTTGGATCTGGCCAGGGGGAAAGAAATGCAACAAACAGTAGACAATAGAACATGCATCCCAAAACTCAAGATGAAACATGACCCACCTGGGAGAAACCTAACTGTAGAACAAAACTTGCTAGAACATACATACAAACATAGAATACAGAAACTTGAGTTCAGACTCTAAAATCTATAAAGGAGCACTGTTTTTTTCTTTTGTTTGAGGACTTATTAATGCATAAGAAACTGAAAGACTTGCAAGTGGGAAGGAATGGAAAGCTAGGGTGTGGGTTGCAGAGTCAGCTGCTATAGACATACATAAGAGCTTCATTCTTGGTTATGTTACTCATTTCATTAGCTGGGCACCATGTACGTGGCTGTTCATTACATAATTGCTTATGCTGCTTTGCAGATTTGAAACCTTTAACTATGCATCTTATCTAAGTACCTAGTCTTTTTCTCTGAAGAAGAGAAAAGGCTACCTGGTGGTGTCCCTTTCTCAGCATAGCAGACTCAGTGTTAATGGTAAGAGGATCCCTGCATATTTAGTTACTGCATAGACAGGGAACTTTGTGGACCTCTCAGTAGTATACTTGGGGAAGTCTTTTGCTGCATGGAAATTCAGATCCAGGAAGGGGGGGTATCATATCTCCATACAAAGGAAAGGGCTTCCTCATAGTTCAAAGCTCAAGAACATATCTGTAAGTCTCTGGGAATGCCCAGAAATCTGAGCCTCGCTGGCCCACAGGGGAAACTTAGAAAAATATCATTAACCCACAATGAGAACACCCCAGTTTGGGGTTTCTTTCATCCTAAACCTAGTTTATAAACACAGTGTCTGCACAGAGAGAATGTCTGTTTTTGAGTGTTACAAGTAGGTTCTTCCAGAATAAGAGTAGCTAAGGACGTTGAATAGAGTGCCAGAGAATGACAGGTGACAAGGCAGAGTACTTCAGTTTAAGCTTGTCTTCTCTGATTCATTTAGAAGGTTTATTAGTAAGTCTTAAGCCGAAGCTTGAATCTTTGAATCTTCTACTTTTCTGATTATTTATACCAAGTTTTTAAAGGAGAAAGCACTTTTTGTGGCTTTGTAAGTACCAAGAGTTAAGATTCATTCTGATACTACCCACATTCTATCTGAATATCCTATTGGGAAGTAGTTGATAACAAAAGAAACTTAATTACAACTGCCCCCTCCCTCTTCTAAATATGCAGCCCTTGAACCTCTAGGCCTCCTTCTGTCTCTGGGTGAACTTCTGGGGGCTGAGTTAACTAAAGTCACTAACCAACCTTGACAGTTTTGAAAGCTTCCTTAAGAGTTAATGATATGTCTCTATCCCTGTTATCATTTTTCACAGGAGGGTCACATTTGTCATGCATCATTACCAATGAACCATGAGTTATGCAAATGGAAATACTGTGCAGACAATCTTTCTCCAGTGGCCACCATCATATTTAAATAGGCTTCTGCTCTCCGACATAACTGTGTAGCATATTCTCTAATGAATTCTTAGCAACACAACCATGATCAGGGATAAAAATGTTTGAAAGCTAAAGCTAAGTTAACCATCTCTCCCCCTATACCCACAATTATGGGTATGTAGTGGGGACAAGTCCATAGTCAATATGAGCAATGTTCCAAATCAATGTGTGTTCACATTCTCTGAAGAACTGTAGTCAAACAAAGGAGAGTGTTTGAAATCTTGGCTTTCCTTGAATGCTTGGAGTGCATTGTTTCCAATCTCCCATTCTCTTAATTTCTAGTCTATCCAGCACATTGAAGCAGAGAGATCACAATGGATACCTTGGGACTCATATTTGAAGGTAATTTTAAAAGATGATTATTATCTATAACTGACAGCTTTGGCCTCAAGCCTACTTTATGAGAATAGAAACTTACCCTACTCAGTTCTAGCATTTACAGATTGACCTAAAGAGTTTAAAGCAAACCTGAATATTGTGATCTTAGTCTTTTCTTGTGAACCACTATATAGTGAGTAGAGTCCTGCAGACTTCCCAGACCTAACCCTAGGCCTCTTTCTAAGACATAATTTTACCTTTAAATCTCAGGGGCTAATTTTTCAAAACAACTTGCAGGTTTGCAAAGAAATATCTACTTGTATCCTGGTACAAAATTCTAGGATCCTATTTTAAAAAAAAATCTGTGAAAGAGAGAACAAGAGAGAGAGAGAGAGAGAGAGAGAGAGAGAGAGAGAGAGAGAGAGAGAGAGAGAGAGAGGAAAAAGAAAAGAAAGGAAAGGAAGGGGAGGGGAGGGGAGAGGAGAGGGGGGAGGGGAGAGGAGAGGAGAAGAGAAGAGAAGAGAAGAGAAGAGAAGAGAAGAGAAGAGAAGAGAAGAGAAGAGAAGAGAAGAGAAGAGAAGAGAAGAGAAGAGAAAAGAATCAAAAGTTTTAGTACTATGGAGAGGGACTATAAGGCTCAGAGGAAAATGACAAAGGCTTTATTCATTTGCTTATTTTTTTACCTACTTATCCAAAAGTATTGTCTGTGCTAAGCACTGTATTGACTGTATACATATAAGCAAGGTAAGCCCCATGCTTTCAAGTTGTTGCCAGTCTAGCAAAGAGTAGATTTTTAGGGCTTATTAGGGCCAAAACCTCATGACTAGATATCTGTGCAGAATGACCAGGTTACAGGGATTCAAAGTTTTCATAGAAATGCTAGAGCCTCTTTTGTGTCTCAGAGAATGGCTAAACTATCACCAACAGTAGGAAAGGCATTATTGCTCATGGGAGGAGTAGAACATTAGAGAACTACAGGATCTAGCATTATGAAAATGAAGAATGTGTGCTAAGACATAGTAAGAAGTAGAAAAGATGAGGTAAAGGCATTGGGATGGTTTCTACATCCTCAAACTAGGATGGAGTGAAAACTGATGATGTGAAAACTGGGCAGCCACAACATCATTGAATCAAGAGGGATACACAGGGCTAAAGGACCACATTTGGCTAGAGAAAGATCACTCTGGAATTTGACAGCAGAGAGACTTTTTTAGGTCAATGTTGGGAATAGGGAGGCTAAATAAGGCCAAGGAGGGTATGAACTAAAGGAGCAGAAGTGACAAAAGAGGAGACAGTGCTATAAGAATGACAAGGAAACAGAATTGAGTTGTCATTACTTTGCTGTTGGGGACAAGAGATAGGAAAATGTTAATGTCTCAGATTTTGATGGTGGATAATGTTATAATTTTCTGAGGGAATAGAGTATAAGGAGTCTATTTTACTAAGCAGGTATCTTATGGTTTTACTGCTGTAAACAGACACCATGACCACAGCAGCTCTTATAAGAACAGCATTTAATTGGGGCCGGCTTAATGGTTCAGAGTTTTAGTCCATTATCATCAAGGCCAGAACATGGTAGAGCTTAGGCAGGCATGGTACAGGAGGAGCTGAGAGTTCAGCTTCTTATTCTGAAGACAAAGAGAAGAAGACTGGCTACCAGGTAGTGAGGATGAGGGTCTTAAAGCCCATGCCCACAGTGACACACCTACTCCAAATAAGACTACACCTACTCCACCAAGGCCACACTTCCAAATAGTGCCAGTCCCTGGGCCAAGCATATTCAAACCACCACAACAGATTATTTCAATTTTTAACATGCAAACTGTAAATAGATTGACAATATCTGCATTGAATTGCTTAATAGTTAATTGACAAGTACCTCTGGGACAAGGTGAGGACTATTTAGAAATCTTAACATTCAAATTATATTACTCTTTAGCATACTAGGACTACACTAAATCAATAAAACTCAAGAATAAAGCACTTTCACAAATAGATCTGAAATGTAAGGAAAGAAAAGTTGAACAAAAATAAAGATGTAATACTAGCATAAACAGAAAACTTACAAAATAGACTTGTTTAAAAATGTGAGTGAAGATTAAGGAGATGTAGAGGAAATTGTTATGAATATAAAATAATTAGTCCCCAAGAAAGATAAAATTATTCTAACTTTTTGCACCAAAGAACACAGCTTCAAAATATGTCAAAGAATATGTCCAGAGAGCAAAGAAGAGACAGACATAGCTATGGTCTCATCAGGATATTTGATACAATTCCCTCAGGAACCAAGAGAGCAGAGAGCAAAACTTGCTAATGAACTGAAGGTCTGAAAAAGACTGGACAGAATTAATAGACAATGACCATTGCATTCCAAAGGTTTGTTTTCAAAAGCACAATACACATGCAACCAGACTGACCCTTCTGGAAAACAAAACAAGTCTTGGCAGTACTTTGGAAAATTAAACTCAACAGAATATGTCCTTCGATCATATGGTAATATTGCTGTAAGTCAGTAACGTGTTTGGAAATTAAGTGAAAGAAGTTTTGGCAGAAATTAGGAAATGTTTTTAACCAAACTATAAAGAAAGTAAAGCATACCAAAGCTGGAGCTATATTTCACCAAGTGAGGTTTGTGACCTCATAATATCCCACTACACAGAGACATTGGGAAAGACGGCAGTGTTGGTATAAGCAGCCAGGACTACTCATTTGTAACGTTGTTTTTAAGACATAGTTCCTTAGGGGTAAGTGTTGTGTCACTAAATTCAAGCAGAATTTAACAAATATAAATCGTTCTGTATGTGCTGAGAAAAGTAAGCTAAAACTGGTCACAGAGAAAACCCCAGGTCCAGATGTCATCCCTAATGAATTCTAATATTTAAGAAAGAAACAGCATGAGTTTCCAAATATTAGAACACTTAATGAAAACTACAATTCTAAATAAGGAAGAGTGGCGAGCTCTCAGAACTTTGCAATATCAGGGAACAGCTTAGCATGCTGAATAACCAGTTGCCTGAAAGTGAAGGGGGCAGGGAATTGAGTAACAGGACTAGAAAACCAAAAACACCAACTATGGCTCTTTACAAAGATGTGGTCTCTAACTCTAACATCTACCTCTATCTCTTTGCCTTGTTAAGTTACATGTGTGCATTCATTTTAGTGGAGGTTTGAATGACAATGGCCCCCATAGGCCCCTATATTTGAATGCTTGGTTCCTAATTAGTAGAACTGTTTGGGAAGGATTAGGAGGAGTGGCCTTGTTAGAGGACCTGTGGCCTTATTGGGGGAGGTATGTCACTGGGAGTGGGCTTTGAGGTTTCAAAAGCCCATACCAAGTTCCAGTCTCCCTCTCTCCCTCCCTCCCCCCTTCTCTCTCTCCCCACTGCTGCAGGCAGATCAGGATGGAAAACTCTCAGCTACTTCTCCAGCACCATGTCTGCCACCATGCTCCCCACCCTGACCACAATGGACTGGCCCTCTAGAACTGTATGCAAGGCCCCAATTAAATGCTTTTTTCTATAAGTTCTCTGTCATGATATCTCTTCACAGCAATGGGACAGTAACTGAGACTATTTTCAAGACATTTAATTATTCTTGACTTTTGTTCTGCCACTTAGAATAAGCATCTTGGCTATAATTAACTGGGCAATGGGCAGGTAATAAGATGTATGCTTGTAACCATGGCAGAGCAGACAGAAGGGAGGAAATATTTATAAGTTTATCCTGAACACAGATGCTGAGAAGACACCATGCAGGACCGGAAACAGATTTGAGCCTCCCTATTGGCCTCTTTACTGTTGGACTTAGGGTCCTCTAAGAGTACTCCTATGTTTTCGTACTCCTATGTTTTCCTCTGCTGAGGGCATACTGATGCAGCTGGAGGCTGCAATCCAAGTACTGATTTGTGCTAATATGGCAAAACACCGATATAATGAAGTGTGTTTAAAATAAAGCTGCAGGTGCCATATGCAGTAATGAGAGGATGAAGTGTAGAGTGAGTTCCCTTGGGTCTCTGAAGATCGCACACCCAGAGGCTACACATCTGAGTAATTCCTTCTGAACGAGGCAGAGCTCCCAGCGCTGTTCCTGGACCGGAGCCTACGAAGTATGTAGGGTTTTGATAGTGATCACGATTACACATGCAGAGATCACTGAGCGAACAAATGTATTAACATCATACTGTAAGTATGAGCCCAAGAATGTGTTTGAAAACAGCTGCTATGAGAAGGGCTGGAACATAGCCACAGTCACAGACCAACATATTCTGGCCCTCAGGACAGAGTCGGCTGTTTGATGAGCTGAATTTAACAAAAAGTGTTATGTTTTCTGATACTGCTTCTTCAACGAGCTTAAATCCCCCAGGAATAGAGGAGCCAAAGAATGAGGTTCTAAGTGAGCCTTCAGTAAATCAAAAGGGAGGTTCAACCTCAGGCCAGACAGGCCAATTACCAACTCAGAGACATGGGTGGCTCCCCACGTGCTGCCTAAAGTGCATGATTTTGCTGGCTCGGTTCAAAAGGCAGTACTTCTGGTCACCTGTCATAAGCAAGAGATTTTTATCTCAGTAAGAGCAGATTTTCATGTACTTGGAAAATTCCCATCTTGTTTTAAAAGGCTATGAAATAGCAGTAGATAGCAGGCCTCTTTCTTCCAAGAAGCTGGAGAGTATTTTGACATATATCTTACTTAATCTTAAAACACCTCCCTGGAACAAAGAGAAGGAGGGGATTAAATACACGTGGCATAAGGAACATTCAACGCTTGCACAGAATACAAGTGGCAAAAATCAAAGAGCGTAAAATGTAGTGCCTCTGGCTACCAGCCTAGAGTCTTTCCCTGCCACAGTGACTTTCTGGACCTGGTTCTATCTATGAGAAACTCAGTTCATAATCTAGTCTTCTCTAATTTAAAAAAAAATGAATGTCACTGACATTCATTCATAAGAAGCAACAAGGGTTCACAAGAAGAACAAGGGTTGAGGAGGGTGTGGGGGGTGCTGTGGTTGATTGGGTGGCATTCATTGAATAGTGTATCCATCTGTTTATTCTATTTATGCTGATGAGCCAGAGACAGAACAAACTGCCGGGCTTCACACAACAAAGATGTCGCATGGGTAGAGGCTGGGAAGTTGATGGTTAATGTCTTGATAGTTGTGCTGTCTGGAGTTGTGCCTCTGCCTCACTGACAGCACTTTGTTGCTGAATCCTCACATGATAGAAGGGTCAAAACAAGCTCTCAGGGCTTTACTTCTGTTGAGAAGATCGTTGAGATATTCAGTGGTACGAATTAGACATGCACATGGACATGGTTTTCTCCAAGTTTCTTAGCACTTCTTGATGATTCCACCTCTTCACACCATCATCCTCACCGTTAGGCTTCGATTTATGACTTCAGGGAGAACACACACATTCAGGTCACAGGGGACAAAACCAAGGTTGTTAAGGACACGATGCACCAATAGATACAAAAGTGTCCTCTGAACCTACTGACAGTGACTAGAGTGGGCATAGGCATGCATAACTGAAGAGATTTTTCAGAGGCTTGTGAGGAATGTGCATCATGGACGCAGACATACCCTTGTGCAGCGCTATCAGCACTCATCCCATGGCCCCGAAAAGAACTGTTTTAAGATTAAACACTCTGGACAGAAACATGGATGATGAAAAGATTCTTAGTCCTTGATGACATGGCTGAACTTCACCAGTTATTAATCCAAAGACCACCTATACCCTATATCCCTCTCTTATATAAGTTAAAAGTAAATATTATTGTCTAAGATAGATTGAGATACTTCCTCTATTGCTTTAGCTCAATAGAGTCAGAGAAAACTCTCTTTACATGCAAGCCCTAAGAGCCCAGACAGCTCCAGTTCTAAAACCTCCTGTCTAGCCTTCATCCCACACAACCAAGATGAAGATGCTCCTTTTTAACACAAGCTCTTCTCAGCCTGCTTTCCCACACACCATTAAATAGCTGTGGCCCAAGTCCCTAGATATCTGGATTTATGATGAGATCCATCTTTTCTATAACATCCTGTGTGAGCTTGGCCCCAGTTCATTGGAGAGAGACGAGTTAAGCTCCTGTTTCTAGCCATAAGTCTTGGATTTAAGTTTCCTTCATGGTATTTTGTTCTTGGGAAAGGGCATAAGAAGAACCTACTCGTCTTCTCTGCTGTCACGTTCTAGTCCCACATAGTGACAACCATATCCCTTCAGCTTTCCAGTCTCCAGGGCACAGAGACTCACTCACCAAGCTGCCCTGTGTCCAAGTGCCCTGACTTGATAGTCTCCTGAGAACAATGGAAGAGGCCATATATATTTAGAAATGAGTTCACCGAGAGTCTTCTCCCTTGAGTGTGGCTGACACCGCTTGCTGAGAGAGGTGTCTATGTTAAACAGAGGGCTCTGACCCTTGTCCCTGGGAGGGGGAGGGGAGAGTTGAGGGGCAGGGTAGAGGGCACTGTTGGTAATTTCATAAAGCTCACTCACCAGGATGCCTTGATGTGGGCCTGTGTACCAGAGGCAGTGGCCCAGCCCTGTACGAGAGTTCTGGCAGGGGGAAGA
The DNA here is from genome assembly GCF_000001635.26 of Mus musculus. NCBI lineage: Eukaryota > Metazoa > Chordata > Mammalia > Rodentia > Muridae > Mus > Mus musculus. The sequence goes on along the minus strand of NC_000080.6, from coordinate 46,087,049 downwards.
GGTGGGGAGCAGGGGGGAAAAGTCACGTCGGCTGCTGCAGCTGGATCCATCTCCATCTTCGAAGTGCCACTGTCTTGGTTACCCAAATCGCCCTGCACTGAGTCAGGTCTGGCTGAGATGATGAAAAGAGAGCAGACCTCTTCCCAAGTGTTACAGCTCTTATGACAGAAGCTCTCAGATGGTGGAGTAGTTCTCACACACCTTTAACCCTTCCAGATAGGATTCTTATATACAGTTTGGGGGTGGGTTAGGGATTGAGGACAGGTACTTCTCATTGGCATGGTCTGAGAGCTTTGGGGAAACCTTATTTGCATGTGGGAGGGCTTGGTGCTGCTCCTTTGTAACTGATGGCCACACACCTCCCTTCAGGGGGGAAGGGGGCACTGTGGGAAGCTGTAGCTGCATCAGAAGACAGAGGCCCAGGAGGCCTGGGGGAACTCCTACTGTTCCATGAAGGTGGAAGTCACCACCCACCAAGTCTCCAAGGTTCCAGGCCTATGCTTGACTGGGACCAGGCTGTCTGTGCACAGTTCACCGCCCCACACCTTCCCCTTGGAATGAAAGAATATTGACTGAATCCACTGTCTATTTTGCAAAACATGGGGCTGTTATTTTATTTTTGAAAATATAATTATATTTACTCATGAAATACAACATGATGTTTTTGATCTATACATAAACTATAGAAGATCATACCAAGTCAGTAAATGATACACTTATATTTTTTTCTTTGTTTTTATTGGGTGTTTATCTCATTTACATTTCCAATTCTATCCCAAAAGTCCCCCACACGCTCCTCCACCCACTCCCCCACCCACCCACTCCCACTTCTTGGCCCTGGCATTCTCCTGTACTGAGGCATATAAAGTTTGCGTGACCAATGGGCCTCACTTTCCACTGATGGCCAACTAGGCCATCTTCTGATTCATATGCAGCTAGAGACACGAGCTCGGGGGGGGGGTATTGGTTAGTTCATAATGTTTTTCCACCTATAGGATTGTAGATCCTTTCAGCTCCTTGGGTACTTTCTCTAGCTCCTCCATTGGGGGCCCTGTGATCCATCCAATAGCTGACTGTGAGCATCCACTTCTGTGTTTGCCAGGCCCTGGCATAGTCTCACAAGAGACAGCCATATCTGGGTCCTTTCAGCAAAATCTTGCTAGTGTATGCAATGGTGTCAGCATTTGGAAGCTGATTATGGGATGGATCCCCAGATATGGCAGTCTCTAGATGGTCCATCCTTTCGTCTCAGCTCCAAACTTTGTCTCTGTA